>NC_140579.1:231734148-232106648 GCF_964204655.1 Triturus cristatus | reverse complement strand
GAATGAATGAGCTATGATCAGATCTGGAGCTTCCCTGAGATACAATAAGTTATTGACTTTGTTCAGACCAATTGTCGTACATAACTTTGGTATACTGAGGCCCCCAAAGGATCTTTTCAAATACAGGAGACCATCACATGTGTATGCAGGTAGGTGTAGAAAATGTTTGACATACTTTTTAATTGTTTGATCCAGAATGTTTAAAGTTTTAGCTTCTGTTCCTGTCATTTCCAGTTTAAATGACAGTTTAGGGATCAAATATTGACACAATATTTCTATTTTCTGTGTGGGCTTAAGTGTTAGATTGTTGAGTTTTTGAGCCCAGTCAACAAGAACTTCATTAATTTTGTTGTTGCTTGAATGGCCGGTGTGTGGATCAAAGTTCAGTCCGAGGTATCTCTCACTTTCTCCTGGATGAATGTTTTCAATGTTTTGTTTTTCAAATTGCCATGGTTTACAGTTGTTAACCAGGATCTTATCTTTATGGTGATTTATATAAAATCCATGTGTCTTTTTCACATTATGTTTTAATCCTGTTGTTTTACTGAATTTTTCAATGATTTTCAGATTTGTACTCATTCCCTCCCAGGTGTTGCTGAGTACTGCGATGTCATCGGCAAAGGCAAGAGCGGTGATTTGCTTAATGAGATCGGAGCCGAATGTGAAGCCCTTGCCGTCTTTCTGAAGATCACAGATCAGAGGATCCATGGCAATGGGGATAAAGAGTCACCTTGCTTAACTCCTGACTTCATTGTTATTTCTGGAGTTGCTACATTGTTTTTCCCCTTGAAAAATGTTGTTGAGTCAGTGTATAAGTATTTTATTATGTCTCTGATGCATGATGGAACTCTGTGTCTTTCAAGACTCTGTAGAATATGACCATGGCTGACAGAGTCAAAAGCTTTTGAGATATCTACGAACACCACTAACCAACGAGCTTCTGTTCTTTCGTGCCCCTTTTATAATGTTTTGCAGAAGAGTCAGATTTTCGAGACAACCTCTCACCTTCATGAAGCCTTTTTGTCTCGTATTTATTTCAACGAAAAATGTGAGTCTTTTAGTTAATATTTTCGTGAACAACTTCATGAATGCCGTACCGATGGTAATTGGACGCCAATTTCTTATCTTTTTGAGTTCGCTAATCGGTACATTCTTAGGTGTTGGTATTGACTGGTTCTTTTTTAATACTGTCTGGTACTCTTCCCATCGATAACCAAGACGATAAGATTCTGGGCAGCAGTCTTGGTTGCCTGCTATGCACTTTATACAAGTCATTCAGACCAATCTTATCAGGCCCCACTGCTTTCTTTAAATCTGATTCATCGAAGGCTTTAGTTATTTCGAGCAGTGTAATTTCTTTACACAGACTTCCAATTTCCCATTCATCTGGTATCCGGTCAATAGGGATGAATTTGGGATTTTTCTTGTTTTCTTTTTCAATTATGTCTTTATAGTATTGGAAGATTTCATCAGCACTGATTTGGCAGGTGGCATCTTCTGCCCCATCAGTGATTATCCGGGCAATTTTCTTTTTGTCTTTTTGAAACATTGCCTGGTATTCTTTGTAGCTGCCCTTTGCTTTTGCATAGTTTTTCTTGTGTGTCTGATTGAGCCTTCCATTTTTTTTATCTTTCTTTGGTATCTTGTTTTGTACAGAGGCAGTCTGTTGCTCATCTTGAGCAGAGTTCATAGGTTCATAATTGGGTTCGCTCGTTGGTTCGGTACGATTTGCTGGTACAGGACTTATATCATTGGTGTTTTCTGATATATAAGTCACTATCTCATCCATCAGATCCATAGCAGCATCGTGATGCTGGATGTTTTTGGTGTACTTCTCGATTTCTGTGATTCTATCATTCAGTTCATCAAAGTTTTTTATTTTTGGCGCTAGTTTCCGATTGATAAAGTCTCTGCGCCTTTCTGTTGTTACTTCTACTGCAATCTCTGGTTCATCGCAGGAGTCATTTTCAGAGATATTGGATGCTTGCAGTACATCCTTTGCCGATTTTTTGCTCTTATCTCTTCTATCTCTTCTTTTTTCTGCAATTTGTTTACTATTTTTATTGTCAAAATGCGGAACCATCAGCACATTAATGTTTCTTTTGTTCTCATACACTTTTTCTAATTCTGCTAATAGCAGTATTTCTTCCTGTGACCATAGTTTTGATGGTTTGCTGCTTGCTAGAGCTGCTAGTCTAGCCTCATTTTGCGCTCTTGGATGCGTGTGCCGAGCATGTTGTGAAACTCCAATCTTTGTTCCAAATCTGAGGTCACGGAAGCTGCACAGGAATGGCAACTCTCCTTTTTGAGGTCTTCCTTTGCATTTTGCATAATGGCATGCAATATTGTGGTATTCTGCTTCTTTGTCACATTTTGAACAATACGTTTTGAGATAGAAGTCTTTATGCTTGTTGGAGACATGTTTTCTCAATTCTTTGAAAGTTCCCAATATGTCTCCACACAAGTCACATTTATACTTTTCGTTTGGGTATTTCCAGTATGTGACTTTTTTTGTGTAGTCACTTTTCTTTGTTATCAATTCTTTGCTGATCTCGTAAACATCAGGTAGATTTTCAAAATTGGTTGTACTAATGTCATTCTGATGGTTTCGCTGAGGTCTACTGTTGTGTCTTCTTCTGCTTCAGAGGGTGAACTAAGGCTTATAACGTGACCTGAATCGTTGTTGCTTGTTGTATTGTATGGAGCGGGTGCTGATTTGTCAAATTCGGTGAGGAGGTTAATGATTTCTTGAAAAGACAGCACCTCCTTACGCCATCTTAATGGGGTTTTTATTCTCCAGGAACTACCCCATCTGGAAATGTGTTCGTTTGCTTCGCCTCTTCTCACTATCACGCTCGCTGCCATGATAGAACCTTGTTTAGCCTGTCTCTATAGACTTCTCTACGCAGAGTCTAGTACTATAGAGGCAGTTACCGGCGGGACCACTGGGAGGTAAAGGCCACTACAACTGAGAATAGGTTAAGAGAGTCATAGTTACCCCCGCCGTTTACCCGCGCTTCATTGAATTTCTTCACTTTGGCATTCAGAGCACTGGGCAGAAATCACATCGCGTCAACACCCGCCTCGGGCCTTCGCGATGCTTTGTTTCAATTAAACAGTCGGATTCCCCTGGTCCGCACCAGTTCTAAGTCAGCTGCTAGGTGCCGGCTGAGTCAGAACGCCGGCCCAGCTCCCCCGGGGAGGAGGCACGGGGAGAGGCGACCAACGCAGCTGGGGCGATCCACAGGAAGGGCCCGGCTCGTGTCCAGAGTCGCCGCCGCCCCGGAGGCAGGAGCCTCGTCCAGCCGTGGCGTGCACTCAGCCCCGCTTCATGCCCCAGCCCGACCGACCCAGCCCTTAGAGCCAATCCTTATCCCGAAGTTACGGATCTGACTTGCCGACTTCCCTTACCTACATTGTTCCAACATGCCAGAGGCTGTTCACCTTGGAGATCTGCTGCGGATATGGGTACGGCCGAGCGCGAGATTTACACCATCTCCCCCAGATTTTCAAGGACCAGCGAGAGCTCACCGGACGCCGCTGGAACCGCAACGCTTTCCAAGGCTCGGGCCCCTCTCTCAGGGCGAACTCATTCGCGCGCGCAGCCTAGACATAAGCATTGGTGTTCTGCTACTCAACGCTCCGCTAGTAAAACGTTACTTTTAGACCCCGCACTGAATACTTGTGTGTATCCTTTTTAAATGTGCTGTGAATCGAGATCTGTTTTATTTGAGATACTGCACTGCTGCTAACATTTGCTTTTAATTGTGATTCTTGCACTGTTGCTAAAAACCGTTTAACTGAGATTACTTGCACTATTGCCATTTTGCACTTGCCTCGCCCCGGTCCACCACGGGTGTTGTCCCGATTGCGTGGAGGGAGAAAAAGACAACTTCCGGTCCCAGGGGTTAGCGCTCTAGTCTTCGCGCTTCCCCCTCCATTTAACCGGATGCTCTGGCCTTCTCTCCTACTAGCACCTTTCTGGTATTTTGTTGTACCGCCCTCCTGGGAACACTAGACAGTTTCTTGATGCGCTACCATCTGCAGTAGCAGACTTAGCCCTGGGACCAGCTAACTTTACCATATTAGGTGATTTTAACGTACACTTAGATATTTTATCTGATAAAACGACTATGGAGTTGATGGATAGTCTGTCAGCCCTCCAGCTCACGGAGAAAGTATCGAACCCCACTCATTCCAAAGGTCATCTTCTGGACCCAGTCTTCAGCAATTGTAGGGAACTTACTAGTGGGCTGCCTATCCCTCTCCCCTGGACTGACCATTTCTTAATTCCGCTAAACTGAGAAATCCCCGGCCCTGCTGGCCCCCCCAATGCGATCCCGGTGTGTGAGCGAAACTGGTCTAAACTCCCTACGGACCAGTGGAAATTTGTCCTGGAAATCAACAGGCCATCCCTGGATGAAAATTTTAACCTAGAAAATGCAAATAAGAGATTTAATTCCTGGATACAAGGCTCTTTAGATACAGTTCTCCCCAAAAAACCATTGTATATAATTAACAGGACAAAAACTGCACATTGGTTCACTCGTAATCTGAGAGAACTTAAACAGCGTTGCAGACGGCTGGAAAAGAAGTGGATGCTGGATTGCTCTGATATTAGTAAAACGGAATACAGGGAATCCATTAGATGCTATAAATTGGAAATCAAAAATACTCAAGCAATTTTCTATGAACAGAAAATTGAATAAGCCGCTAACTCTCCCAAACAAATTTTTAAAATTGCCAGAACCCTTTCTAAACTGCCTCAAAATCAGCCTAGGCTACAGGATCCTCTGACGCACTGCAACACTTTGGCAGAATTCTTCCATAAGAAAATCCAAAATATCTATCAGGCCTTTCTGCCCCCTCTGCCTACTATTCCCATCACCACCTCTGCTGGGCCGTCTGTAGGGCCCCTCTTCTCACTAGCACAATTTCTTCTCCTCAATTTTGCCATGCTGGATTCAATCATGGCACATATAAAATCAGGGTCCCCTGTGGACGATGCCCCCCCCAGGTTCTCACCTTAGTTGCCGACACTGTTCGCCCTCTAATTCTGTATATGGTGAATTCTTCCATCTCCTCAGGAACAGTTCCGGTAGCATGGAAATGTGCTATGGTCAAAGCCCTTCTAAAAAAAAACAATCTGGATCAGGATAATTTTTCCAACTATCGCCCCATTTCTCTCCTTCCTTGGGTGAGCAAGATTCTAGAGCAACACGTAAATAACACTATGGTAGCCTTTTTGGAAACCCATTACTTGCTCCACCCATCTCAGACGGGGTTCCGTCCCCAATTGGGCACGGAAATTGCTCTCCTTGCGGTGATAGAAGAAACAAAAAGGATTTTGGATCAGGGTGGCACGGCGGCCATTATCCTTCTTGACCTCAGCGCCGCCTTCGACACTGTTAACCATGCTATCCTGCTCCTCAGACTTAAGAATGTGGGAGTATCAGGTATGGCAATACAGTGGTTTCAGTCATTCCTCAGTGACCGCTCTTTTAGGGTCTTTGAGGGAGATGTGGTCTTCCCTTTAATTGTGGAGTCCCTCACGGGTTCGGCCCTTAGTCCCACGCTTTTCAATGTATACTTGAGACCACTGGCAGAGATCGTCCAACCGTTTGGCATAAAAATTGTTTCCTACGCGGATGACACCCAACTTGTGGTGGCACTTAACCACTGTAAAGGGCCTTCTGGCACTCTAAGCAGTTGCTTAGAGGAGGTCTCCAAATGGATGTAACATTCGTGCCTAAAACTGAACGGGGACAAAACAGAGTTGATGCTCCTGGGTAATTCTCCTGTTTTCAACCCGGCATCTCTCTGGCCAGACTGCATAGGCCCTGCTCCAGCCCCCAAAGAGCAAATTAAGAGCCTAGGCATCTGGATTGACCACTGACTCACCTTTAGTCACCAAGCAGCGAAACTCTATGCAATTTGCTTTGGGATACTAAGGATGCTTCATAAGATTCTGCCCCTTCTTCCCTTTAATGCCAGAAGGATCATGGTTCAAGCTCTGATCCTTTCCCACCTGGATTACGGGAATGTATAATACCTAGGAGCTCCGCAGTACACCATTCATAAGCTCCAAGTCATTCAGAACTCTGCCGCTCGTAGACTGCTTCAAATCCCGCGTTGGCACTCAGCCAAACAAGCACTAAAGACCTTGCATTGGCTGCCTATCAGGGAAAGGATCCAGTTCAAAGCTATGTGTCTGGTCCATAAATTTTTTGGGAAGAATAGTCCCCCCTATTCTTCAGCCCCTGATCACCCCCTATCACCCGAAAAGAGACCTCCGGTCGTCTGTATCCCTCTTTGCTTGTCAACCTAGAATAAGGAGGGCCAGATGTGGGGGCCAGTCCTTTGCATATAATGCCCTTCCACTCCATTTACGGAAGGAATCTAACCTTCTATCCTTCCGCAAGCTCCTACAAACTTGGTTGTTCTAGCTCTTCCTTTGCCTTGCTCTCTGCTTGTTCTCTGCTCGCAGCGCTGGGAGGCCTCCGGGTAGCCAACGCGCTCTATAAATTCTACTTCATTCATTCATTCATTCCAGGGCACCAGCTACTTGATGGATCGATTAGTCTTTCACCCCTATACCCAGGTCGGATGACTGATTTGCACGTCAGGACCGCTATGGACCTCCACCAGAGTTTCCTCTGGCTTCGCCCTGCCCAGGCATAGTTCACCATCTTTCGGGTCCTATCACGCACGCTCATGTTCCACCTCCCCGACGGAGCGGGCGAGACGGGCCAGTGGTACGCCCGCCGCTGAAAGCGGGACGGGATCCCACCTCAGCCGGCGCACGCCATCCTTCACCTTCATTGCGCCACAGGGTTTCGCTCGGCCCTCCGACTCGCGCACGTGTTAGACTGCTTGGTCCGTGTTTCAAGGCGGGTGGGGTGGGTAACCGACATCGCCGCAGACCCCTGGCGCCCGGCGTGGGCCTCCCCGCCCGGCAGCGCAACGCGGTCGGGGCGCACTGAGAACAGTCCGCCCCAGTCGTCAGTCGCGCCGGGAGCAGGGGGCCCGGTCCCCCCTTCAACCGCCCCGGCGCGCCCCAAGGGGCAGCCGGGAACGGGTGCCCGGAGGAGGGCACGGAGGCGGTCGAATCTCCCTTGGCCTCGTGGACATGGCGAAGCTGCTGCCAGGGGGACTGTAACACCCTGTGCCGGAGCGGAGGGCCACCTGCCACCCCGAAGCCTTCCCAGCCGACCCGGAGCCGGTCGCGGTGCACCGCCGCAGAGGAAATGCACCCTGTGGGGGCTGGGTAGGGCCCAGGCGCCGGTCCCGCAGAGGGGATCCGGAACTCCCGGGCCACCGACCTTCCCGCCGTGTTGAATCCTCCGGGCGGACAGCACGGACCCCAACCGTTTACCTCTCGACGGTTTCACGCCCTCTTGAACTCTCTCTTCAAAGTTCTTTTCAACTTTCCCTTACGGTACTTGTTGGCTATCAGTCTCCCGCCCGTATTTAGCCTTAGATGGAGTTTACCACCCGCTTTGGGCTGCATTCCCAAGCAACCCGACTCTGAGAAAACCCAATCCCGGCGCGCCGGGAGCCGCTACTGGCCTAACACCGTCCGCGGGGTGAGCCTCGATCAGAAGGACTTGGGCCCCCTGAGCGACGCCGGGAAGTCGGTCTTCTGTACGCCACATTTCCCGTGCCCGCCGCCGGGCAGGGATTCGGTGCTGGGCTCTTTCCTCTTCACTCGCCGTTACTGGGGGAATCCTGGTTAGTTTCTTTTCCTTCGCTTAGTAATATGCTTAAATTCAATGGGTCGCAACGTCTGATCTGAAGTCGTAGTCGGAAAAAGACACCGGAGCATCAAGGGGGTTGCCGGGGAAGGCCAGGCCCCTGCAGGGGTCTGGCATCCCAGCAGCACACACGCTCTCTTTCCCCGGATCAGATCTGGAGGGGTTTCACCCTCGCCGGGAAGCCGGCCGCGCAGGAGGGCGACCAAGGCACGTGCACGCGGGCAGCCGGTGGGACACCACGGACAGCCACGCTCGGCACACAGCCAGGCGGCTGTGTGCTCAAATATTATGTAAATTAAATAGGGACTAGACGGGGAACAGATATTACGACACCATCAGTCAAATATAACTTTAGGAATTTTGGAAGGTCTGGCTGACAATGATCATGGCCATCCAGGATTTGGAGTCATCTCATGAAGGCCTTCTTGTGGCACATCAGACTTGTGTCAAGTGTGTCTTCTGCCTTCAGTGGATATACTTGACTACTGCATACCTTTTGATGCAGACATGTGAATTGTTTTTGATTACCTCTGACACTCAATAGTGCATCCAGTCTAGATGGGCTTCCTGTTTAATTGCGTCTTCTTGTGACTGGTTTGTGTTAGCAAGCTGCCACCAATGCCTTTAATTGATATTTACTGTCACTTGTTGGGGAAAGGGCAGGATAATGAGTGTCTGGTGTTGACAAACATGTAACCTCAGTCTTATGTCTGAAACGAGTTCTGTTGGTTTACCCACTAAATAGGATACACATCCTGTACGTTTGTCTTGGCGTACAGCGAGTCTCTTGACTTGCATCTACAAGGCAACATCATGCCAAGACAGGGGGATGTCTCAAACAGACTGTGAATTGCAAGGGGACATCACACATCTAATGTATATTGAACAGTTTGGTGGTGAAGATGTCTTGACTAATTTCCTGTGGTGCACATGGAGACGATAGAATAGTTTGCTAGTATGCCACATGGCATTTTAGTCTATTTTTTAACCTGTCTGATTGCCTTTAAGACAGATGGTTCGGCAATGCCCAGTAACTTTTTAGACTGAACAGAAGTGGATTATATTAATTTATTTCACTGGTGTATCTTCCTCCTTTTCATATCAACGAAGAGAATCAGTGCTAGATGTGGTCACATTTTCAAGTAATGCAGCTCCTTTCAGAAAGTACATTGACTTGTGTAGATTTGTGTTGTTCACCCCTTGTGCAGTGTGTGTGTGCATTTGTGTGTGTGTGTGTGTGCATATGTGTGTAAGAGAGGGAAAGAGACAGAGAGGGACAGAGAGAAAGAGCGGGATAGCCTGTGCCTGGGGTGCACAGGACTGTGTAATCCTGTGGGATGACTACAGAGCCACCAGGGCCAGAACGCAAAAACTAAAACTAGCCCTAGAAGGAAAAATTCTCAAACCAGCCCAGCTCCCTTTGCTTCCTCGTGAAATTTCTGTATTTCCATCCACCTCTTCTCTTTCTCTCCCCACATGTTCTCCCTCTCTGATCACTTTCTCTACACCTTCTCCCTCCCTCCCTCCCGTCCTCTCTTTCTTTCTTTGGTCTGACGCAAGTGTCTACTCTGACTCGCTTTACCCTCATTTTTTCTAAAATGAAAAAATACATTTAATTTCTTCAGTTTCAACTTCCACGAACCTCTTAGCATTTTGCATTCCAGTGGCAAGGTCACCCGAGCGGCATTTATATTTTTCATTTAACACTAACAGGACAATTTTTGCTTAATAAAAAAAGTTGACCTAACTCACCTTTATGCTGCAGAGAGCGGAGCTGCCCTGGTCTCTCTGTGACAAAACTCCAGTGGAGAGAGCGCGCCAGTAATGTTAGCTGCCGGAAGTACATCTGTTGACTTTTCCCGCCCGCCCCGCGATGTAGTACAGGTGAGCTAATCAAAACACTTACAGCAACACATGGGCGGGCAAAAGCGTGTCTCCTGATTTGTTAAACACGGGTTTCTCTCTTCCATTTCTACGAAGATTAACATCGTAGAAAAGAAAGAGGGACAACCGTTTAGGTTGCATGTAGTACATAAAACTTGGCAGGGGTTGGTAGCGGGCCACCAATGTCTAGAAAGGGGGCTTCGACACAGCACTGCCTTAGAATCAAGTACACACTCATTCAGCTGTTTCGAAGTGCCTTGCTTCGTGGCGCACTGTTGCACGGGCTGCCTCCACTGCCGCCTGGACACGTTTCTGTTGTAGCGCCGAGAGGCGCATGTAGCTCTGGTCGTGATATAACGCCGCGGCTATTCTTGGGAACAGCGCGGGTTGTCCCTGCACCACAGGCGTGTGACTGACTCTACACCACACCTTCCTGGTCTCTCTGTTCCACCCACTGCCCCTGCAGATGGACTGGCCTCTGATAGCAGGCCTCTCGGTGCCCACCGAGGCATATCCCGGCGGACCCTGAGGACATCGGAAGGGACCAGGGACCGATGCAGCCAACAATGCGTCCGATATAGCGCCTGGAAGTTGGCCAGGGCATTTGAATCACCGAAGAGCACTTTCTGGCTATTTAGGATGTGAGAGAAGGAGAGACCCTCATCTGCTGGTCTGGAAGGGGTGGATGCAGCCGTCCAGACGGGAGAGCCCAGCGCAAGAGGAACCAATTAAAATTCACAGTTAAATATTACGGACCAGTCCCAAAAAGGGTGACAGGGGCCCGTTAGAGGAAATTAAACACCATCATAAGGAATATGGAAACGTACTGAATTACCACAACGTGCCATTTCTATAGCGCTTTCTACCTCTTGACAAGCCTCAGGGTGCGTTCCACCTTGCAGAGTAAGCAGGTTCGGCTTGGGTGGTACATATGAGAGGTGGGTGCTGGCTGGGGTTTAGGGGTGCGCTTTACCGCCTGTCGAGGTGCATTTCACAGCATGTGCACTGGAGCACTCGTCCTTCCCCCCCCCCAACCGGTGACAGTGCAAGCCATGCCTGGAGCAGGAAGGGGGGCACTGAGAACCGAGGGCAGAATCGTTGGTGAAATTAAAGGTTCGGAGACGCAGCTCGTGGTCAACATTAGGATGAATGTTAGGTTTCCCTATCACCTCCTACCCACCGCCCCCCCCCCCCCCAAAAAAAAGAACACGTAGCACACTATGGTCCCGAGGCACAGGGGCGGCTCTAGGCTCATGGTGGCCCTGTGCAGGGAGCGCAGGTAGGGGGCCCCGGAAGAGGGGGTCCGGGCGGGGCGGAGCTCAGGAAGGTGTTTTAATAAAACGTCCAGAAAAGGCGTTAGATGACCAGTAACATGGTAACAGAAAAACGACGTTTACTTTTTGAGTGCTCATCACTTGGATACTTAGTTTTAGAATCTGGGTCTCTGGAGGGACCCCTTTCAACAAGAAAAACACGTTGCGCGTCCGTAAGAGAGTTCGGCCACAAAGTAGGATCCCTCCAATCACATAAATCATATTCAGAACACGGGTCTGTAACATGGTCTTGCTCTTTGGCTTCCTCTTCAATACCAGCATCATCCGTCTGTAAACTCTGAACCTCCTTCAGAATGCCAGATGTTGATGGACCGATGAATGATGTTTCAGTTTCTTTGTCTGAGGGTCTTTTGTAATAATCCTCATCCTGAGTTGGTAATTGCTGCATGTTTGTATCAATTTCAGAGTCACCTTGTTCATTTTCATTGGTCTGCTCATGAGTATCATTCTGCTCATGGATATCATCATTTTTTTGTTCTTTATGGTCGTCAGCGCCTGTTTTACCTAGTGCATCAGCAGTACTCTGGCCAGAGGATTCTCCATCTTTAGGTTTCCCTTGGGTGATAAAGTTCAGGATTGCTCCTTCCTGTGACACTACGAAAGCCTGCTGAGCCACCTTTCTCTTTCGTTTCGAATAACCAGATTTGTGTACTCGAATTCTCTTCATTTTGCTTGCAATGCAGCGGGCGAGGCTAGCAGTGGGTAGGGAAAAAAAGAAGACAATCAGCAGTGGCGGCTGCTGAAAGATTTTGATGTGTCATTTTTATTTTCTTGCAAAAACAACAGTTGATGGACAGAATGCAGAACAATGTCATACATTCACCCCAGTACAGAGATCTGGGCCTAAATCCATCGTTTTTTTGCTCACCACACCACCCCAGTTCAGACATGGCCATATGCAAATCAGCCTTGACCCTGTGCCTCATGGGAACAGTCCAGCCCGAACTGCCAAGCCATGTCTTCCCTGGACTACACAATGAAGGACCAGCATACCTTAATGAACAAGTGAATTTCCACCAACCTACCAGGAAAATATGTTCCAGAACCATCTCCCTAGCAGCCACCCAATGCAGCCACTGATAAAACAGTGGAGGCCGCTACTTCTCCCACCTGGCAGTGAAGACCTGAAAACCCTCCCCCTGCACCTCAGAGCCTCACCATCGCTCCAGCAGTTCAGGAAGGACCACAAGACCTCGCTGTTCAACCAACAAGCAGCATGATCCAGCAGCATGAATCCCACACCGCCTCGAGTCCCTTATGTGTGAAGCAGCTGAGCTTTACAAACCCTGACTGATTGATAGTAATTACCCTTCCCACTACATGTATGACACATTATGAGGACTAGCCACATATGGAAGGTTTATTTGAAGAGTGTTATAAAACTATAGGGTAGATCATGTGACTTGGCATACAAGGTCTGTTTTCTCAGTCCACTGAGAACAGTAGAGACTGGAGAATAGTTCATGATCTATTTGGGAAGTGACCTTAGCAGGAAGAGAGTAAGCTACCTTGAAATCATGGCACACAGAGACCTGTCTCAGTACGTCACTAACTGATCCTGAAGACAGCCTACAGGTAACCAAAGACTCGTCCACTTTACCACATTGTCAAAAGACAAAATACAATATATTTAATTAAGGTTTCTTGTATAGTGCCATATTCCAGCAACCAGTTCTGCTCGCTTTACAGAGCACCTATTAAACAAGGATTAATTACAGTGAGTCCTAAGGCTATGAAAAGGCACTAGAGGTTCACTGAAGCAAAATTAATGTGCAAGGAACATCCAGTCAGGAGACAACTTTCAAGCAGACGTACGAATCACTAGCACAGCGTACCAACGACCCCATGGGCCGTGGCATAAGCAAGGAAAATGGCCCCTTTGGCTGCTGCTCAGGAAGTAAAATATAGCAATTATCAGGGTTCAATGGGCCCCTGAGGGTTTTGGGTCTCAGTACCACTGTACTTGCTGAACCAATGGTAACTATGCCCCTAGTATGGACAGAGAAGGCTGCTTCACCAATTGCAAACTGAGGACTAGTTAAACTAGTTTTCTCTGCTAGTCACATGACAAGCACTGGAATGTAATTAAAGAAATGATCAAGAAGCCAGTCTCCTACCAAGGTCTCTGCAAAAGGGCATTAGATTGAGTTAACATGGGTAGGCACTGCCATCCTATTCCAGGCGTCCATCCAAAGGTGCTTGCATTTCATGTCTGCCTCAACACCATATAAACAGACATAACCAAATGTCAAGTACATTCGAACACTCGATGTTTTAAAAGATTTGTGCAGGCAGATCCACTCATTAGATCACAAGTATCAGCTTCATACTCTGTTTTCATGATTGTTGATAAGTAATTGTAATCATTTTAATGAATCCTTAACATTACATCTAACACCTCGTACCCTGCTCTCCTCTTCCCCCCAATACGACCGTGCCTCCCAAGTTACACCTCCAAAAGTCACCATGCCTCCCCTCAGCCACAAGTAAACACCGCCCCTGCACTCCTGACTCACATTTCCCTCAACATACAGCGCCGATCTGTACCACTCCCTACCCCTGGCGCACGGTGACCACCTCTCCGACCTGCGCCCTCTCAGAGATGAATCGTGAGAGAGAGGCTCTCTCTCACGATTCATTATGCCCTCCCTTCCCATGACCACCAGAATACCTCCAGCTCGCCACCTCACATGGCTTACCTCCACCCAGACCCAAAGCACACACCATCTACAATAACATCCTCACCCAACCTTCCCCACGCCCCCGGCTCCTCACCCCCACGGGCTGGGATACATTCCTATGCCTGATCTGCCCTCCACCCCAGGGCTCCCCACACCCTCGTCCAATGGCTCACCTTCCCTCGGGTTCACTCTGCAGTGGCGCACGCTGACCTCCTCACTCCCCCTCCCCATGCCCTGACCCTCGGGCTGCTCACCTCGCAGCTGGCACCAAAGGTTGCACACTGGCATGCTATCCTCTGTGTTAGACCTGGCATCATTGGCATGAGTCTCTCCTCCATTTTTTTCTGTTTGCCTCCTCTGTTTACGATGTTTTTGCTGGATTATTGCTTTGGGCACTGTGCCACTGCTGATCAGTGCCACAGTGCAAGTGCTCCCTATGTTAAATTGTTACATTGATTGGTGTTACCATGATTGGCTTGGTTGACTTACTGTTCAGACCCTAGTCTAGTGCACTGCGTGTGCCAAGGGCGTGTAAGTTAAACTGCTGCTGGTGGGCTTGCAGCACTGGTTGTGCCATCCACAGAAGCAGCGTGTAAAATGTGTCTCAGGCCTGCCACCGCAGCGCCTGCGTGCAGTCCCTGACTGCCATGTCGACTTGGCAAGGAAACCTACTTGCCAGTCTCTAAACCTTCACTTTGCCACATTTCAGACACCTCTATGGTAGGCCCTAGGGCAGGGTGCATTGTTGGTAAAAGGTAGGTCATGCCCTGATGTGTGTGGCATGACCTAATAGTGAATTACAGCCATTTTCGTTTTTCACTATTGAAGGGCTACCTGCCTCCAGTAGGCCAGAATGGGCAGACGGATTATTAACTCCCTTATAATCTATCTGACTCAGGGAGCATGGTAGCAAGTCGAGTTTAGTATCCCTGAACTCATAATTTAATAACACACCCTTTAGGATGGATGGTTTTTAAATTCTATGTTTGGAAATAGCACTTTTAGAAAGTGGCTATTTTCTTGTCCAACTATCTACCGGTCTCTGCTGGGTTGGTGTGTGTGTCAGGGGATGGGTGGCTCCAGAGGTCTGAATGAGTCAGTGTGGGGTGAATGGGGCGTTTACACATAGAGTGAGGGAAGAGTAGCCTGCCCTGCCTGACACAATACTGGCTCCGCCTCCTGCTGGGCGACTGATAGCCCTGCTCCTGCCAGTGACAATACTGGCTCCGCCTCCTGCTGGGCGGCTGAGGACTCTGCCCTGCTCAGTGAATAGGCCAGGTGCCTCTGCCTGGCAACACCCCCAACAAACCTGAGCTGGTGGGAATCTCCCTGCTTGGACAAAGGGAACAAAGGGAAAAAGGGGTATAAGAGAAGGACCCCTGAACCAAGAACTCAGATCACTTCTGACAAGGAAACCTGTACCAAGGACAAGAAGCCTGCTGATCTAAGGACTTGCCTCCCCTTTCTGCCAGAGTGCTGTTTTGCTGTGGAGGAACCTGAAAGCTGCTTCTTTATTTTTGCCAAGGAACACGGAGAGAGGAACTTGGTGTGTACTCTCTGAACACTTGCTAGGAAATCTCCAAGGACTGGAAGAGTGCCAGTCTCCTGCTGAAGTCACAGGGCCAAAGGACTTCACCAATTGCTGAATTGCTGGAAAGTGTTGTTTCCAGTACACAAGGGAAAATCTGCAGTCTCGACGCCAGCAGCAACGCCAGTGAGCAGTGGGTATCGGCCCCGGCTCCAAGTGACCCCGTCTCGACGCCGGTATCGACGCCAGTGAGGAGTGAGTATCGGCTCTACCTCCAAGCGACCCCGTCCCGACGCCGCTGCTGATCGCATCGACTCGACGCCCTTCTCGACGCCGTGAGCGCTGCTCCGGCCCGACATCCCTCGACACCGCTGCGGATTGACCCGACTCCGAGGCACGATCGACGCCGACCTCGACGCCGACATCTCGACGCCGTGGATCATCATTTTCTTTGTTTCTCAAGGTACTGTACTTGTGGGGTCTGTTGCAACTCCAGGCTCGACGTAGCGCTCCTCGCGGTCGACGCCGAACCTTGGGAATCTTGTAGACTCGACGTCGTGTGACTCCTGTGGGAGTTACATTGTTGCCAAAGAACTGTGCTCAGAAGAATACTTTGCTAAAGAACTATTTGCCAAGAAGAAACCTTACTTGAACTATTATTTTTCCTTCCAAAGAGTATTTATTAAGACTGTGGTATATTTTTGTCGTTATTTGGTCTTGTGCTAAGCCTCATATAAAAATACTATTTTTATAATAACTTCGGTGTCGTGTCCATCTGTAGTGTATTCACTTTATTACTGTATGTGGTCATAAATGCTTAACACACTGCCTCTGAGATAAGCCTGTCTGCTCTGCCAAGCTACCAAGGGGGTAGCAGGGGTTATCTGAGTGTGTAATCCCCTTTCCCTGACTAGAGTTGGTTGGTCCCTATTTGTCAGAAGTGCATACCTCTGCCAACTAGAGACTGCCGGTTCTAACACTCTGCAAGGCGGCTTTTCTTGCCCAGGGTCTCTAGGCGCGCCGGTGCATGGCCTCGGCCGGTCTCGGTGCTGCTCAATGCACGCCGGGCACGGGTGCTGCCACCCCACCTGCCGCCAGTGATGCATGGTGCTTCTGTAACCCCTTCGCTGCAGGACTCGCGGGCACTGCGCATGCACGCGCATGCGAGCCTCCGGAGGTGCCAGATCTGGACTATTAAAACAAGCTCGATTCTCCTGAAAAAAAAGTTCTAAACAAGCACAAGACCTACCAGAAGAGCCCAAAACAAGGCCGACCCCACACAAAGACAAGACTGGGTTAGAAAGGAAAAGAGTATAAGAACAACCATTCAGCGTGCATCACATTAGATTTAGCACACCTCAGTCGTTCATGCGCTAAATCCCTGCCAGGGGCCACCACGAATATGTATTGTATCCGATTCCTCGTGGTGGCCCCTGGGGTTTGGTGGCCCTGTGCAGGTGCACAGCTTGCACATGCCTAAGGCCGCCCCTGCGAGGCAGGATGTTTGCTTTCCACTGTCCCACAGGAACCACGAATAACCCTGTGCAGTTTCACTGTTTGTTGGTGACCTTACGTGCTGCTCTGCCAATGAAGAAAGAAAACCGCACACTACTCTGGGTAGGTGTCAACCTGTGTCACTGCTGGTGCCGGAAAAGAGAGTCAATCCTGGCGTCACCACGGTCAAACGGTGTTATCCTGTGCACCTGACTCCCCCGGGAAATACTGAGGGATTCTGTTGCCCGACTACAGTAACCTGCCGCGAATTCAGCCATACGGGAAAGCGAAGCAGATATCTGATGTACGCGTCTCAGCTCGAGAGTCTGTCCGCCTTGTGCACTTTAGCATAAGAATCCTAGTGACAGGAAAGGTGCTCGCTCTCTATTGTGACCAGTGCAGGCTTTTGGACGATGTGACTGCCACTGCTGGCGCCGATTTAAGACACAGGAATGGCGCCCCCCTGGCCTTGGCACCCGGTGCGGTGGCACCGCTCGCACCGCCCAAAAGCCGGCCCTGGTTGGCAGTTGCGACATGCCCCAGTGTGCTGAAACATTCTGTGTAGCTTCATCCAGCGCTAAACCTATCTATCTGCCTGTCTAGACTTCAGTGGATATGTTAAGGGGTTTGGTAGCCCTAGTAAGATGTAAGCCGGAAATCTAGGTATTTGTATTTCTAAATGTTTGGCAATCTCGTCTAAAATTTGAGGCCAGTATGACTGGAGTCGGGGGCAATCCCATAACACATGCACCAACGTCCCCTGAGCCCCATAGCTCCTCCAAAACCTGTCGCTGTGGTCCGAATACATTTTGTGTAATCTGGATGGAGTGAGGTATCAATACGTGGTAATTCTGACAAAGGTTTCGGTGAGGGAAGTGTTTGTGGCAGTGTGCCTTGCTCTGAAATATATCTCACCCCATTCCAGCTCCGTTAGCTGTCTCCCCAGTTCAAGCTCCCATCTATGTTAATTTGCTTTGTACGTGTGTTTATTACGTTGGGTAAAAAATGCATATATCCCTGAAATTAGCCGCCTACCTGTGGTATGGGTGACTAGCCAGTATTCGCAGGCTGTTAGGGTCCTCTGTATGGCAGATTTATTACTGGGATGTGTTAACCAGTGACGGAGCTGTAAGTAGTGTAGTCTTTCTGTTTCAGGAAGGTAAAATTCCCCACTCAATTGCTGGAAGGGAATCACCCCTCCTTCGTCTCTCATGTGCTCCATGGAGCGACACTCACTGGAGTAAATTCAGGGTTCTCGAATAGTGGCGTCAGAGGAGAAGGGAAAGAATTCAGACCACATTTGATATATTTGCCTGATCCCATGTGTTCATTGTCTCTCGAGTGAAGGGGGAAAGATATAGGTTCCTGGGTCTGTGGGCTTTCTTGAGAAAGGGGATCTTCCACAAAGACTTATCCACTACCGCTTTATCTTGAAAGAGCCAATGTTTCTCTGACTCAGACTGGTACCATTCCACTAGTACCGTAGCTGTGCTGCTTGAAAGTACATGTGTAGTTCCAGGATACCCAAGCCACCATTTTTAGGTGACAAACAGCACACTTTTTCCTGGGCCAGATGTACTGGGAGATTTCAGCTTGTAAGGTTCCAATCATCCCTTTAGGTGGCTCTAGGAGTAGTGTCTGAAATAAATAGAGGATCTTGGGGAGAAGAGTCATCTTAACTGCTGCGATACGACCCAGCCACGAAATCTGATGATGTTTCCAGCTAGTTGTCTCTATCCTGATTTGTCTTAATAAAGTGTGGTAGTTTATTGAGGAGATTTGTTGGAGGGTGGGTGCTAATTTAACCCCTAGATAAGGGAGTGCAAGCGACTGCCACTGAATGGGGTATAGTGTTTGTAAACTTGTCACTAATTCCTGGGGTATTGATAGGTTTAGTGCTGGTGATTTCTCTACGGTAACCTTAAACCCTGATGTCCGTCCAAATGCTTCCAGTTCTTCCAGGAGTGTCGGCAGTGTGGAGGCAGGACAACCCAACATGAAAAGTATATCATCTGCGTATAAACTCCCCAAAGGTAGCACCGACTATCTGGGGACTATCTCTTACTCTTTGGGACAGAGGCTCCATACATAGAGCAAATAAGAGAGGGGATAACGGACAACCCTGTCTCGTGCCTCTGCTTATTTGAAAGGATTCTGAGGTGTGGCCATTTACCCTCACTGTCGCCATAGGGGAATGGTAACAGTTCATAATTTGCGTTTTGAATTTATCACCTAGGCCGAAATGCGTTATTACTTGTTCTGGATAGGGCCAGTGCACCCTATCAAATGCCTTTTTGGGATCGATGGCTGGCAGCATCGTCTCCTCTGGGGTCCTTGCAGCTTTTTCAATTATATGTAAAATGCCCTTGGTATTGTCACTGGTTTGTGTGGTATGAACCCCGCTTGATCTGGGTCTATGAAAGTGGGTAAGAGCAGACTTAGTCTGTGTGCAAGAATGCCGGTGAATAGTTTAAGATCTACGTTTAGTAGAGAGATAGGCCTGTAGGAGCTACACTGCTGTCTATCTTTCCCCGGCTTGGGCACCACCACAATGGAGACAGCTAGCATTGATGCAGAAATTACAACTGGTTGCGTGAAGGAGCCGTGAGCCTTGTTAGTATGGGGACTAAAGCGTTGCAAAATGTCTTATAGAAAAATAGTGGGGAATCAGTCGGGCCTGGTAAGTTAGAGAGTTTTAGGTGGAAGATGGCTGAAATTATTTCCTCCGGCCATATTTTCTCCTCTAATGTCTCTGCTTGCTCCGGGGTAATGCGGGTTGTGTTTGCTCCTTGGAGGTAGATGGCGCTAGCTAGGGGGTCTAGGTCTTGTTCCGTGTATAGCTTTGAATAGAATTCCTTGAATTCTTCAGCTAAAGCTTTTTTGCTAGTAATAAGGCCTTCTCTCTGGGACTGTATTGATGGAATTCCCGTCTCCTGGCGTTTCATACACAATTTGTTAGCAAAGATTCTGCCACATTTGTCCCCTCCTGTATAGTAGAGTGTCGTAGGCAGAGTGCCCCATACTCAGCTCGATCAAGGTCTAGTCTTGCCAGCTGTGCTCGTAGTGCGGTTAACTGATGCCACACACTTGGGGCCCCTGTGCACTGGTGGATGCGTTCTAATTCCTTAACCTGTGACGAGAGACTACCCCTTTTCTCCCTTTGTCGTTTGTTGTCGGCAGCTGCGATGGAATGGAACTCCCTCCTGATCAAAACCTTCAGTGCTTCCCGTAGTGTTGCTATAGACACCTCGAAAGTATCATTAAGTGTGAGGTAATTTTGGATTGCTGTTTCAATCTGAGATATTACTGCAAGACGCCGCAGTATCGTTTCATGTAAGAGCCATGTCCGACGGGGAAGCTGCATTGGAAGTAGAGACAGTGAAAGAATCACCGCTGAATGGTCCGAGAGGGTCATTGGGAGGATTTCAATCTCCGCAGTGGAGCTATGAATCTCTCTAGTACCAAGGAAGTGATCTAATCTCGCACACGTTTTATGCACGTGTAAGAAGTAAGTATATTCCCGTGTCTTTGGGTGAGAGTCTCTCCATATGTCACTAAGTCTCAGATCTCTGAACCATTTATGACCTCCTTTCGCTAATGCTCCAGTCTGCCCATGTCTTTGTGTCAATCTGTCTAGATCTGTATTGAAAATTAAATGATGGTCTCCCCCTATTAGAACCTCTGTATCTATTGTGGAGAGTGTCTCTGCTAGTGCTTTCGTAGGACGGTTTCTTGACCTTCGTTTGGTGCATATAGAGATATCACAATGAATGTCTTGTTTCCTAAGGTGAGCTAGTACGCAAGTAATATACCTCTTAACTCCGTTTCCCTATGTCTGATTGTCCCCTTAAAGGATCGCACCACCAGTATAGCCACCCCAGCCTTTTTAGAAGTGGTAGAGGAGAAGAACTGATGCGGGAATGCTCGTGATCGGAGTCGGTAACAATCCCCGGGTAGGAGGTATGTTTCCTGAATCAAGCATATGTCAGTTTCCGAGTTCTCCAGGTAGGATAGAACTGCCTTTCGTTTGACTGGATTATTAAGGCCCATAACATTCAGGGTTCATATTTTGAGTGTCGTGTCAGACATCAGAATTTAAAGGAATGGAGGGGAGCTATTGATGTGATTGTAAAGTACCGTGGCCCAATCTGACCCTCAGTTCAAAAGTGTGTTATGAAATGTGATGCATGTCTTATGGTGAACCCAAAAATAAACCCCAAGCCCCAAAGCACACAATTATACATATTAAGATAGAAAACAGTTGAAACTTAAGTTCCTGAGTCAGACCCTGGTCTCCCAGGCCTGGATTTCGAAGTAAGGGGTCCATAGTGTGGCCAATAGTCCCGTCCCTCCCCCCCAGCCCCAACCAAACTGCGTGTTTCTTTGATGCTCAGCTCAACCGGAACCATGTGGATCATTTGTTTCAGCCAAAACCACTGGGATGCATTAAATGGCCGCCTGTTGCCCCTCAGCTATCTTGGCCGGGTCCGGGCACGTCGGTCTCTTCTTCCCTCCTCAATACCTCCCTTGATTTTTACGGTCTTTAGATTGTGCCCATGAGGAGTCCGAAGTCTGGTTTCTTTTCTCTGTGTCTGTTCTAAGGATCTGGCAGGTCTCAGACAGAGAGCATGACTGATGGAGCTGGTCCTCTAATAGAAACATAATACGGAAGGGGTGGCCCCAGGAGTAAGCTATCCCTCTGTCCCACAGGTGCTGCGTGACAGGCCGGAATTCATGCCGTCTTTGTAGTGGAATAGGTCTTGGAACAATGCTGGTGACTGTCCACAGAAGCTAAGTGGTTGCTTCTCACGAGCTGTACGGAGTATGTTCTCCTTTATGGGAAAATTGTGTAGGCAGTCCAGTATATCTGCTGGAGGTGCCCCCTCTGGTCACGGCCTCCTGACTCGGTGAGCATGTTCTATTTTATCATGTTCTCAGGTGGGGATCCTAAAATATGATGAAAGAGGTCTCCTACATAAGTACCCTAACACACCCTAGTAGTGTCATGCTTCATCATCGGGTCACCCTGACACCTAAAAGTCAGGGTGGGCTCGACCATATTTCAGGGAGCTCTTGGATAGATGTGACCAGGGGGAGTTAAAGATAAAAAATCTGCCGCCAGATCCCAGTATCCCTTTATTCGTGGATCTGACAGGGATATTAAAAAATGAGGGTTAATGCGGGTCAAAAGAGATTTATGGTCCTATGACCCTAGTGCCAACATGTTTCAGTCCTATATTGGCCAAGTTGGTCCGTGGCTTTCTTCAGGGCTGAGAATGCAATAATTCTCCCTGGACAAGGAAGGGGGGGGGGGGGGGAGTCCCTACCCTGCTTTTATTTTTGGGGCAGTTAGCTGCTCTCACACTGCCTACTAATAGATAATTTATCTTTGTTTAGTATTCACTCCATCCCATTTTAGGAGAGTAATAGTGTCTCAGGGAACTCCGAGACTGGGGTAGCCCTTTAGTCAAACTGCCATCAAGGGTCCTGCCCCGTGGCATGACCTGTCAGGTTCGGGTCCCCGGGATGTGCAAAATAAAAGCAGGGTAGGGACTCCCCCCCCCCCCCTCCTTCCTTGTCCAGGTAGGATTATTGTATTCTCAGCCCTGAAGAAAGTCCCGGACCAACTTGGCCAATATAGGACTGAAACATGTTGGCACTAAGGTCATAGGACCATAAATCTCCTGTTTGACCCGCATTAACCCTTGTTTTTGAATATCCCCGTCAGTTACACGAATAAAGAGATACTGCGACCTGGAGGCGGATTTTTAATCTTTAACTCCCCCTGGCCACATCTATCCAAGAGCTCCCTGAAATATGGTCGAGACCACCCTGACTTTTAGACGTCATGGTGACCCGATGATGAAGCATGACACCACTAGGGTGTGTGAGGGTAATTAAAACAAAAGGATGTGTGTCCTTCCCCACTCTCTAGTGAAGATCAGCTCATCACTTTGTAAAGATCTTTCCCATCCTTTACCAACTAGGGTTACTCTCAGAGAGCAGTGAACACTGGTCATAAGAGGGTGGAGTACTTTTTGTGAAGTAGTGTATACACACGGGAGGACGTACTTCCATTATAGGAATCCTCTTGACCCTTCTGGCAAAGGGAGTTCGCTTCCCGTGTATTCCATAGTATACTCCTACATAAGTAAACATATTGTTTCCCTCGGATTTTGAAGCCACTCTTATGTTATTACGTCTGGACCTGTTCTCGAGGTCTTCAGTATGTGCTTGCAACTCAAGGTGTTGCTCCTGAAGTCGAATGCCCTCCTGCTGGAGCATATTCGTTTCCTCCTCATGCCTGTCTGACCATTCTTCTAATGTTGCGACACGATCCCCTAGTGCGTCTACGTCTTTTCAGACGCCTCGCAGATCTTGCGTAAGTTGAGTTGGCCTAACAGCAAGGGCGGTTGACCTCAAATCTGGGGAACCAGGTTCGAGTCTTGGCAAGGACGCGAAACATCCTGTGATTCTGGGCAAATTACTTAATCTAACCGTGCCTAACAAAAATTAATGTGTCCTCATGTAACGCAACTGGTGCTTGTGTGCAGTGCTCTGATACCCGATACCTTCAGGTCAAGTTTGCGCTGTATAAAACTTCGTTAAAAAAAGAAAGTTCTTGCTTAAGCTCTTGCAGATCGTCTCTAAGGGAGGAGAACAAAGATTCCATGAAAGATCTAGTTACTGGCTCATCGGTTGTAGCTTCATCTCATGGTCGCAGCTGTTCTGAAGGGGTGCTCCGGTCCCCAGTGGCTGACCCCGCTGGCCCCACCAGCATGTCTTTAATTGTGCGGTCTTTTTTGACGCGGGCAGACACTATTTTTGTTGTCGTTTGGTGAGACCTGGTAACAATGAGAGACTTTGGAACACTTCTGCTGTGCTACCTGTTGTTTATTTTGTTTGTAGTTTGACTCTTAGTTTTATCTATTTTATGGTGATTACCTCTACTCGTGATTTCGAGCTGATCCGGTTCTGCCTGTCTTTGAGTCACAGTCTGCCTTTAAAATCTAGTGGGTACGTAAGGAGTGTATATGGGTCAGTTCCACCTGTGGCTCTGTCCGCTGCAGACAAAGTTATTCCCTGAAACTGGTACAGGGTACCGCCTCCGCGAGTGTGTCCACTTGGCGTTATCAGAGAAGGGAGCCCCTCCTTTTAGTCCCTTAAGGGGTCGACCCATTCCAGAGTGGTGTGATGTGGGCCTTATTACTTATTGGTTGCTGCGTTTCAGAGCCTGTAGGGCCAGTCCTGACCTCTCCCCACTGTTGGACCTGTCAGCCCTAGGGTGGTCTCCCCTTCTATTTTTGATCGTGCCTCATTTTTTCCACCCTCATTTTTATGTTGGACTAGGTCTCCGGGCGCCTTTACATTGCCAATCAGTGTTAAGGTGCAGGTTTTCCCTTCTCCCAAGATGGCTGCCACAGACCCCTGCTACTGCAGAGTGGTCTTTTATAGTAGCACCCTAGCTGCCAGGAGCTGGCTTGGACCCCACAACAATGTTGCAACACCAGCCCGCCTTTTTGTCCCATAGGTAGAATGGGGAAGCTCCTGGAATGTGCTGGAACCTTCTAGAAGGGAGGTGTGGTTTTACTTTTGCCGCCTTGGCTAGAGGTCACCTGACCTAGGGCTACTTAAGTGAGGGAGGGAACTTTTTTAGTTAGTTGGCCAGTGGGGTAAAGCAGAGCTGTAGAATCCACGCAGGAGTATAGGCGGTAGGGCCTAGCCAGGGACTTATGCCTCTGAGAGTGACAGGATTTAGGTGCTGCCTCTTAAGTGAGTGAGGGATCCTGTGAAACCCACTGATCTTGCCCAGCAGTAGGAGGACCCAGAGAACCTCTGCCCAGCCTGACTAGGAAGGACCTAGTCGCCAACTCAATCCCTACCCCCCTGTACCAGAACCTCTTAAGGGCGCCAGAGACATCTGCGCCAATCAAGACTTCATAGAACCACTGAGTGCAGAGACTGAACACTGAAATCATATGCCAAGCACTGAGACTGCGTGTTCAGACTGAACCCTGAAATCATATGCCAAGCACTGAGACTGCGTCCAGACTGAACCCTGAAATCATATGCCAAGCGCTGAGACTGCGTGTCCAGACTGAACGCTGAAACCCTATGCAAAGCAGATTGAGGAACCGATGGGGATCGACCAGGTATTAGCGCTGTGGCCCCTGCGCTCCCTGACCTGGCCTGGAACCCCCGGCAGCGTGCTCCGCTGAGCGTGGAGCTCCCCTACTTAATTTGAGCCCCCCCCTGTGGCGTGGAGGCGAAGCGCGCTCACCGCTGTGGCCCGGAGGCCGGAAGAGTGCCCCTCAGCGTCACGAGGCCCGCGGAGAAGCCCGGGGCCCCGTCGCTGCCGTCGCAGCTGTTGGTGAAGGTGCGCGAGGCCGTGGACGATTTCCCCCGTCGCCGCCGGAGCGGACGCCTTCCGACGTCGAGAGCAAGGTAAGCCCGGAGGCTGGGATTGACCCCGGTGCGCCCCCTGCAGGCTGGCAGCCACACCGCACCCTGGGCCCGGGTTCCTTCTCCGTGGGAGTCCCCCGTTCACCACGACGTGGACACCCCTCCGAGGGATTTGCCCCCTTTCCCCAGACTGTTCGGAAGCTTGGTGCGCCACGAACTGCACCGAAGGAACACTGGAAGCTTGCTTGCTCCGAGTAGCGTGGCCCCCTTGAACCGCACTGAAACAGTCTCTACTCTGAATGTTATACGCTGTGCTAATTACTAGTAATGCCACATTTGCAGGTTCTGCTTTGAAGGTTATACGCTGTGCTAATTACGAGTAATGCCATATTTGCAGGTCCTACTCTGAATGTTATACGCGTTGCTGATTACGAGTAATGCCACATTTGCAGGTTCTGCTCTGAATGTTATATGCTTTGGTGATTACGAGTAATGCCACATTTGCAGGTTCTGCTCTGAATGTTATACGCGTTGCTGATTACGAGTAATGCCGCATTTGCAGGTTCTGCTCTGAATGTTATATGCTTTGCCGATTACGAGTAATGCCATACTTGCAGGTTCTGCTCTAAATGTTATACGCTTTGCTGATTACGAGTAAGGCCATAATTGCAGGTTCTGCTCCGAACGATATATGCTGTGGGTGATTACGAGGAATGCTTTGCTTGCAGGCGCTGAGTGGAATTGTTACAGGCTTCCCTATTACGAGTACCGCTATGGTGATAGGCTCCGCTCACCGGAGTTCCCTACGCCCTTACCACGAGTAGCGCTATGTCTCATGAGCTGCATGTACAATTCCTAAACTGCATATGTCTCGTAAACTGCATGTACAATTCGTAAACGACATTTGAACCCCATGAGCTGCATGTACAAATCTTGAACTGCATTGATCTTGAACTGTTGGATAAACTTGAGTATTTGCATAAAATATACAGTGTGGCGTCCCTTATTGTGTGTGTTCCCCGTTCCATGAGAGGTGCGTGTTGTATGGTTGCTTTACACACAGGCCTTTGGGTGCCCAGCCGCTCGTGTCACGTTACCGCCATAGGGACTGGAGACCCCGGTTTCCTACATTGTCGGCGAGCGGTGGGATTTTAGGACCTGTGACCATACAGCACCCTTCCGTGAAGCGGAGGGCACCACAATTAAACGCCTATTGTTTTTTTCAAAAAGCTCTGCAACCATTATTTGCTGCATTTATTGATTCCACTGTCCAGACTGAGAGTGTAAGAGAATCCTGGTTAGCTGGTTACTGTCACCCATATCCTAGGAATTTCTTCCTTAGTATCTAGGTCCCCACCTGTCACGATGGAATTCTGGTTAGCTGACCTCGAGGGGTACACTGTAAAGCAACTGAGAGAGTTCGGGCAGGGGATGGGGGTGCCTGGGGTGCGGAAGGCCAACGGACCGGAACTCCGTACCGCCATTAGGGCATGGGTAGAGGCCCACCCAGAAGGGAGAGAGGATGAGGGACAGGAGGCGCCAGCTGCACCTCAGGAGGAGAGCGCCCAAGAAGTACTAGACATACTTAATGTGGATATGTCTGAAAATGTGCCCCCAGGGAGACGCTCTGAGGCCAGTAGTAGGACAGGGTCTAGGAGGAGCGCGTCTCCAGAGGAGTACGAGGACAGAAGGGAAGAAAGGCAGTTAAAGTGGGAGCTGGCCAAGTTGGAACAAGAAAGAAAATGGGAACTGACCAAATTGGAACATGAAAGAGAAAGAGAGGGAGAGAACAAGAAATGGGCAATGGAGGAAAAGAAGCTGGCGCACGAGCTTCAGCTGAAAGAGTTGGAGCTGCGCGCCCTCCAATTGAATGCGTCCAATAAGGACAATGGTGGCAGCATACCTAAGGAGTCTCACGAGTCAAAATTCTACCTACCTAAGGAAGTCATTGCCAATTACACAGTGGGGGACGACATTGCTAAATGGCTGGAGGCATACGAGGTAGCCTTGACTGCCCATGGGGTACCCGAGAGTAATTGGGGAGGTGGTTTATATCGGTATATACCTCCCAATGTCAGGGACACCCTGCTATATTTGGCCAAGGCGGATCAGGTCAGGTATGCCCCCATGAAAGAGGCTTTACTGAAAAAGTTTGGTCTTAACCCCGAGAGGTACAGGCAGAACTTCCGTGGCAGCCATAAGCTGTCCACACAGACATGGGTGGATTTTTTTGATTATGCGAGAAAGGCACTAGATGGTTGGGTGCGTGGCAGCGAGGTGCAGGACTACCAAGGGGTGTACAATCTTTTTTTACGGGAGCACCTCTTGGATAAGTGCTTTCCGGAGCTGCGCCAACATCTGGTGGACCGCAAGTTGATGGATCCCCGTGAGCTTGCGGAGGAGGCAGATATTTGGGTGAGCACCCGGGTGTCTCACAAGGGCCCCGGGGGAGATGGCTCGAAAGGCGGACAGGGTTTCCCCCAGAAGAAAGAGGGGGGAGATAAAAAGGTGGAGTTCTCTAAAGGCCCCCAAAATAAGTTTGGGAAGGGAGTAGGAACCCCACCCCCGTCCAATTCCACAAGACCCACTTACCCTGACAGGAGTCAGCAGCCAAGGATTGTGCGGTGCTACGAATGTGTGGAGATTTGACACTAAAAGGGAGATCCCAAGTGTCGCAAGCGACCCCCAGCCCCAACGGGCGGGAAAAGTCCCGGGGTGAGTAGTATAGCGCTTGGGTCGGAGCTGCCCTTAGATAGGGAAGGGGAGTGGACAGGCCTGACGCTGGTTTCACTCGGGGATAGAGAGGTGGTTCCCGTAGTGTTCCTGCCCCCGAACACTGCTAAATAGCAGCAGAGGGTGAGAGTTAACGGGGAGGAGGTGGATGCTCTGAGGGACACAGGGGCCAGCATGACCACTGTCGTGCGGCGGCTGGTGTCCCCAGACCAAGTAGTCCCCGAGGAGTTCCATCCCGCCGTATTGGCTGACGGAAGTCTGAGTCGCTATCCAGTGGCTCGTGTTCCATTTGAGTGGGGAGGAGTCAAAGGCCTACTGAGAGTTGCTGTGAGCCCTGCCTTGCCTGTGGGGTGCTTGCTAGGGAACGTCCTGGAGCACACCAAGTGGAAAGATGTCGAGTTTCGAGCTCACACCGAGATGCTGGGATTACCAGGGTGGACTTGCGTAGTCACGCGGTCCATGGCTGCCCAGCATGGAACTCACCCTGGGTTGGAGCCTGGGATAATGGCCCAACCCAACACCAGAAGAGGAAAGAAGAAGGTGGTAGAGGACACACCCCGTGAGATGTATGGGGAGGCCGCAGAGGTGCCCCCGGAGTCCGTGGAGGTGGATGTCGTTCCCGTGGAGGACTTGCCGACCCTTGCTGACTGGCATGTGGGAGGAGGCCCTACCCAGGAGGAATTTTGTCAGGCACAAAGGGCGTGCCCCACGCTTGAAGGCATGCGGCGACAGGCCGAAGCCCAAGTGGCCAGTCAGGAGATGGGAGGATATCATGTGTATTGGGAGGATGGTCTCCTATACAGTGAGCCCAGGGTGCCGGTACATGGATCTTCGAGGGCCATAGTGGTCCCCCAATGTTACCGGGCCTTCCTGCTGGAGTTAGTGCACGAGATTCCCTTAGCCGGACACCTGGGCCAGGACAAAACCTTTGCACGGTTGGTCCCTCATTTTTATTGGCCCAGGATGAGGATTGCCTCAGACACCTTTTGCAAGACCTGTAAGTCTTGTCAGGCAAGTGGCAAGACTGGGACTAAATTGAAGGTCCCTTTGGAACCGCTCCCTGTGGTCGGGACCCCTTTTGAGAGGGTCGGTATTGATATTGTTGGGCCATTGGACCCTCCGACCGCAGCGGGACACCGGTTCATTCTGGTTTTGGTGGACCACGCCACAAGGTACCCAGAGGCTATTCCTCTGAGGACCATCACTGCACCGGTGGTGGCGCAGGCACTATTGGGGATTTTTACCCGAGTGGGATTCCCCAAGGTCGTGGTGTCGGACAGGGGCACCAATTTCATGTCGGCCATGTGGAAGGAGTGTGGGGTGACCTACCGGTTCTCCACTCCTTACCACCCCCAGACTAACGGACTTGTAGAGCGCTTCAATAAGACATTGAAGGGTATGATCCGGAGCCTGCCAAAGGGCTTGAGGCGTAAATGGGACGTCCTCCTCCCCTGCTGGTTATTCTCCTACCGGGAAGTACCGCAGAAGGGAGTCGGGTTCAGCCCGTTTGAATTGCTCTATGGCCATCCCGTTAGGGGTCCCCTCAGTTTAGTGAAAGAGGGGTGGGAGAAGACTTCACAGAAGCTTCCCCGTGACATTGTCAGCTACATGCTGGCGTTCCGCAGCCAGATGGCCAAGCTGTGG
Source organism: Triturus cristatus (assembly GCF_964204655.1). Classification (NCBI taxonomy): domain Eukaryota; kingdom Metazoa; phylum Chordata; class Amphibia; order Caudata; family Salamandridae; genus Triturus; species Triturus cristatus. The sequence goes on along the minus strand of NC_140579.1, from coordinate 232,077,193 downwards.
AAAGCGGCCTCAGAGAACCTGGAGGCTAGCCAGACCGTGATGAAGGAGTGGTATGACCGCAACGCTCGGACGGTCGAGTTGGATGTTGGACAGAAGGTGTGGGTTATGGAACCTGGGGAGCTTTGTGCCCTCCAGGACCGGTGGACTGGCCCGTACGACATTGTGGAGCGGCGAGGCCAGACCACGTACGTTGTGGATTTGAAAACCCCCCGTCAGCCCCTCAGGGTGCTCCACGTCAACCGCCTGAAGCCGCACCATGAGCGATCAGACCTTGCTCTCCTTATGGTGATGGATGGGAGCGAAGAGGAAGAGAGTGAGGCTCTTCCTGACCTTCTAGCGGTATAGGAGAAGGATGGTTCGGTGGAAGGTGTAGTCCTCTCCCCATCCTTGACCCCAGAGCAACAGAGGGACTGTCGCCATGTCCTGGGACAGTTCGCCTCGTTGTTCTCCCTCACGCCTGGAATCACTCATCTGTGTACCCATGATGTGGACACAGGGGACAGCCCCCCGGTAAAGAACAAGTCTTACCGGCTCTCTGACCGAGTGAAGGATAGCATCCAGCGTGAGGTGGCAAAAATGCTGGAGCTGGGGGTGATAGAACCTTTCAGCAGCCCGTGGGCTACTCCAGTGGTGTTGGTGCCGAAAGCGGCCCCACCAGGTACGACGCCGGAGCTTTGGTTCTGTGTGGACTACCGGGGGTTGAACGCTGTCACGAAGACAGATGCTCACCCCATCCCACGTGCAGACGAGCTAGTGGACCGGCTGGGAGCAGCCCGGTACCTCAGCACTATTGATCTGACATCCGGATATTGGCAGATTGCAATGGCCGATGGAGCAAGGGAGAAGACAGCATTCTCCACCCCCGAGGGCCACTACCAGTTTCGAGTGATACCCTTTGGGCTCAAAAATGCTCCGGCCACATTCCAGCGGTTAGTGAATCAGGTACTATCTGGCCTGGAGTCCTTCTCAGCGGCCTACCTGGATGACATAGCTGTCTTCAGTAGCACCTGGGAGGACCATCTGCAGCACCTCCAGGAGGTACTGCAGGCGCTGCAACGGGCTGGCTTAACAATTAAAGCCAGCAAGTGCCAGATTGGACAGGGATCTGTCGTGTACCTGGGACACCTGGTGGGCGGAGGTAAGGTGCAACCCCTCCAGGCCAAAATAGAAACCATCTTGGCTTGGGAGCCCCCCAAGACCCAAACAGAGGCCCGAGCTTTCCTCGGCCTCACTGGGTATTACCGCCGGTTCGTCAAGGGATATGGTACCATCGTAACCCCCTTGACGGAATTGACCTCAAAGAAGCAACCTCGCAAGGTCATATGGACAGCTGCATGCCAAGAAGCCTTTGACACGCTGAAACATGCAAAGTGTACCGCTCCCGTACTAGCAACACCAGATTTCAGCAAGGAATTTATTGTGCAGACAGACGCCTCAGAGCACGGCATAGGTGCGGTGCTCTCGCAACTCAACACCGAGGGCCAAGATCAACCAGTGACTTTCATATCCAGGAGACTCCTCCCTCAGGAACGGCGATGGAGCACCATTGAGAGAGAAGCCTTCGCGGTGGTCTGGGCTCTGAAGAAGTTGAGGCCATATCTCTTTGGAACTCACTTCCTTATTCGGACCGACCACCGCCCCCTTCGCTGGCTCATGCAGATGAGAGGCGAAAACCCCAAGTTGTTGAGGCGGTCCATTTCCCTACAGGGGATGGACTTTTGGGTGGAACATCGGCCCGGAGTTGACCACGCCAATGCTGACGGTCTCTCCAGGTTTTTCCGCCTTAGCGATGAGAACTTCCTAGAGGTTGGGTAGCTCTCCCCTCTTTCGGCTGGGGGGGACGCGTGTTGGACCTGTCAACCCTAGGGTGGTCTCCCCTTCTATTTTTGATCGTGCCTCATTTTTTCCACCCTCATTTTTATGTTGGACTAGGTCTCCGGGCGCCTTTACATTGCCAATCAGTGTTAAGGTGCAGGTGTTCCCTTCTCCCAAGATGGCTGCCACAGACCCCTGCTACTGCAGAGTGGCCTTTCATAGTAGCACCCTAGCTGCCAGGAGCTGGCTGGAACCCCACAACAATGTTGCAACACCAGCCCGCCTTTTTGTCCCATAGGTAGAATGGGGAAGCTCCTGGAATGTGCTGGAACCTTCTAGAAGGGAGGTGTGGTTTTACTTTTGCCGCCTTGGCTAGAGGTCACCTGACCTAGGGCTACTTAAGTGAGGGAGGGAACTTTTTTAGTTAGTTGGCCAGTGGGGTAAAGCAGAGCTGTAGAATCCACGCAGGAGTATAGGCGGTAGGGCCTAGCCAGGGACTTATGCCTCTGAGAGTGACAGGATTTAGGTGCTGCCTCTTAAGTGAGTGAGGGATCCTGTGAAACCCACTGATCTTGCCCAGCAGTAGGAGGACCCAGAGAACCTCTGCCCAGCCTGACTAGGAAGGACCTAGTCGCCAACTCAATCCCTACCCCCCTGTACCAGAACCCCTTAAGGGCGCCAGAGACATCTGCGCCAATCAAGACTTCATAGAACCACTGAGTGCAGAGACTGAACCCTGAAATCATATGCCAAGCACTGAGACTGCGTGTCCAGACTGAACCCTGAAATCATATGCCAAGCACTGAGACTGCGTGTCCAGACTGAACCCTGAAATCATATGCCAAGCGCTGAGACTGCGTGTCCAGACTGAACCCTGAAACCCTATGCAAAGCAGATTGAGGAACCGCTGGGGATCGACCAGGTATTAGCGCTGTGACCCCTGCGCTTCCTGACCTGGCCTGGAACCCCCGGCAGCGTGCTCCGCTGAGCGCGGAGCTCCCCTACTTAATTTGAGCCCCCCCCCCTGTGGCGTGGAGGCGAAGCGCGCTCACCGCTGCGGCCCGGAGGCCGGAAGAGTGCCCCTCAGCGTCACGAGGCCCGCGGAGAAGCCCGGGGCCCTGTCGCTGCCATCGCAGCTGTTGGAGAAGGTGCGCGAGGCCGTGGGCGATTTCCCCCGTCGCCGCCGGAGCGGACGCCTTCCGACGTCGAGAGCAAGGTAAGCCCGGAGGCTGGGATTGACCCCGGTGCGCCCCCTGCAGGCTGGCAGCCACACCGCACCCTGGGACAGGGTTCCCTCTCCGTGGGAGTCCCCCGTTCACCACGACGTGGACACCCCTCCGAGGGATTTGCCCCCTTTCCCCAGACTGTTCGGAAGCTTGGTGCGCCACGAACTGCACCGAAGGAACACTGGAAGCTTGCTCGCTCCGAGTAGCGTGGCCCCCTCGAACCGCACTGAAACAGTCTCTACTCTGAATGTTATACGCTGTGCTAATTACTAGTAATGCCACATTTGCAGGTTCTGCTTTGAAGGTTATACGCTGTGCTAATTACGAGTAATGCCATATTTGCAGGTTCTGCTCTGAATGTTATACGCGTTGCTGATTACGAGTAATGCCACATTTGCAGGTTCTGCTCTGAATGTTATATGCTTTGGTGATTACGAGTAATGCCACATTTGCAGGTTCTGCTCTGAATGTTATACGCGTTGCTGATTACGAGTAGTGCCGCATTTGCAGGTTCTGCTCTGAATGTTATATGCTTTGCCGATTACGAGTAATGCCATACTTGCAGGTTCTGCTCTAAATGTTATACGCTTTGCTGATTACGAGTAAGGCCATAATTGCAGGTTCTGCTCCGAACGATATATGCTGTGGGTGATTACGAGGAACGCTTTGCTTGCAGGCGCTGAGTGGAATTGTTACAGGCTTCCTTATTACGAGTACCGCTATGGTGATAGGCTCCGCTCACCGGAGTTCCCTACGCCCTTACCACGAGTAGCACTATGTCTCATGAGCTGCATGTACAATTCCTAAACTGCATATGTCTCGTAAACTGCATGTACAATTCGTAAACGGCATTTGAACCCCATGAGCTGCATGTACAAATCCTGAACTGCATTGATCTTGAACTGTTGGATAAACTTGAGTATTTGCATAAAATATACAGTGTGTCGTCCCTTATTGTGTGTGTTCCCCGTTCCATGAGAGGTGCGTGTTGTATGGGTGCTTTACACACAGGCCTTTGGGTGCCCAGCCGCTCGTGTCATGTTACCGCCATAGGGACTGGAGACCCCGGTTTCCTACACCCACTATTTCCGTTTCTCTGTTTTAGTCAGTTCAGTGGGGTCTGCTCTCCTTCTGCCCACAAGATCTCAGCTAGGTAGTTTGCAGCGTGGTGGGGGTCACACTCTGAATTGCTGCCGGCAGTTGTCCGGGGATGGGCCTCGCTCGCTGCTCCCCACTCCCAAAGAGTCAGGACCCCACCTCTCACCTCGAGAATCTGGTGCTGTCTGTACCGGACTGCTACTGGAATCTTGTTCAGGGAGGCATGCCTCGCTCCGGTGATTCGATCTCTGTTCCCTTTAGGAATATGGCTGATGCTGGGCTGACCCTTTCTGTCTACACTTCTGTAGATCACGACTCGGCGTTGAGGGCTGGGCCCGGGCTTCTCCGTCGAGTGCATTCCTTCGTCGACCCCGCTTTCCCCCAGGGCAGTGCCAGGAGTCACTGCAACAGTCAGGACCCCGCCGCAGGGATAACCGGTGCTCAGTCACAGCTGGTTCCCATCCGTTGATTCCAGTGTCACGCATGCTGGGGCCCCAGCCTCTGGTCACAAGCAGTCCTCAGGAGGTCCAGCTGGTGCCTCTTCTCATGCTGGTTACTCCCTCGGGTGGCAGGGAAGGGTCTCCGTGATCGGCCTCCGCCGGGCCTCGAGTTGGCCAAGCGCAGGCCCCTCCGTGTTGCTGCTACATGCTCCCCCGGGATTTCACCGGATGGGCATTTTCCCTTTCTGGCACCAGCACCGGGATCTCCAGCAACTCCGGAGCAATGTCCAGGTCCTGTTGGGCTGATTATGTGCTATTAGGCGGCCAGATCGGCGGTGGGGATGGAGAGATGGGATCGAGACGTCCTATCCGTCTGCCATCTTGGCCACGCCCCCATTTTTGGTACTATGAAGCAGTTTTAAAATCTTTTTAGAGTTTCTTGTTGCTCAAATGGGTATAATTTCCTGATATTTATATATGTTTCCCTCATCTTCATTGTTTCATTTTGTTCGAAAAAAATGTGTCACACATAGTCGGCGAATGTCGTTCATAATTACACTGAAATTATGAAAATCCCATACATAAGCAATCTGAAACCTTGGCAGCTATGTATGACCCAGGACACAGGCAGCAGGCACCAAATGTGCTCTACCCTTCTACTCATCTCTGCTCTACCCTGACATTTATGGCCAGAGCTGTCGGTATTGGAACTGGGTATCCAGGTTCAAGTCTCAACATCTGCTCAACATTCTGGGCAAATCACTTAACCTCCCCATGCCAAAAGAAATGTGACCATGTTTAATGTAAATATTGCTGATATAAACCACCCAAATGCCTTAGCGTTGAGTTTGCGTTATATAAAAATTGCAGAAAAATGCACAAAGAGGTAAAAACTAAACCATAACATAATGAGACAAAATCATACCCATTTAGTGACTGATTTTCACAAAGTGAAACCAAAAAGCCTGGGTAAATCACGGCTTCCCTGCTTAAATGTTGTGATCTCAGGCATATATTTTATTTCCAAGTACTTTAAATTATGTGAATTCAGAATACCAGCTGCACAAAAGCCTAGTGTGTTCAATTTAATAGACCATAATGTTGCTTGATAGTGATCTGGGACACACACAGGGTTCATATACAAACGGTCCTGCCCCTTATTTCACTAATGGCACTGTCACCAGTGTAGGGGCGGGGGAGAAATGGTTCTAAATCCATGTTTAAGAAACTATCACTTTTAATAAGTACTTTTAAGTGCACTGCTGTCATGAGACCTATTAATATCTAAGCTTCCAAATGTTAATACAAAAATTTCGAGGTCCAGCTCGTGCACTGGCTCTAAGAGCCAAGGCTGACCCTTGGCTCGGCTGTCCATGTTAATTGGTTGTATAATCACCTCTGGGTTGAATAGAGAGTCAGACAGGGTCAAATTGGGAAGGCGGGCAGTCGGGCATTGGCCGATGGGCCAGTGCTCCAGGGGCACCTGTGGGCTGTGTTTTTTGGGCCTCTGTAAACTGATCCAACAGACCCAGACCCTGCCAGGCCTCTGTAATGTGGCACCAGCATCACGTGCACTCTCCTGACCTGCTGTAAATTAAGGCTGGGGGCCTGGTGTTGCTCTGCACTTTTGGGCATTCTCGCCTCGGCCCCCTGCCTCATGGGGCCTGCATGGCCAGAAGCAGTGTCATCCCCTGCTAGGCCACGATCTTCAGGTTACGGGAGGGTGTGAATATGCAGGGGCCTCCATGGGAGCAGAGGGAGGAGGTGCATTTGTGGCCTTTGTGTCATTCTTACCTCAGGCTATGGTGGGCTGGGAGGGGGTAAGAGAAACGGCCAGGTGTTGTCACCCCTGCCCAAGTGTCTTATAGTCCTTGTTTGGAGTGTGGGGCTTACATTATTGGGTATGGCATTAAGGTCGTTCCTGAAGCGCTGTACAAAACTGTGCCTACAAAAGCACAGAAAGCACTGAGTGGAACGATGTCAGTGCTGTAACCGAGCATTTACAACAAGACTTAAATGAACAATACAGTGCAGGAAGTTGTCAGCGAGGCCTAAAGTAAGTGCACTCATGCAGCAAAACCAGATGGGCCCCTGATTGGAGGTAACTGAGTAAAGCTGAATTAAGCAGGGTATTATATCATGAACTGAACATCTTTACGTCACCTGTAAACCGTGAGCAAAAATACAAGCTTCGTAGATCTAATTATCAAAGGCTCATATGCTGACAGACAGAAAAGATGTTATGCAGCCATAGAAAGGGGTTCCTGAACCAGTGCGCCTCTAGAAGCTTTAAAATATTTAATTACCAAATATTCCTAAAAAACGTGGTCTAATGAGACTAACCAGAAGGTGCTCCATGAAATGGACGATCCGGGAATGTGGGCCACTTTTTTGGGGAGTGCTCGGGCCGAATTGTAATCCCAATCCGACCCTGGAGTCAGAGAGGTGTTTTATGAGATATCACCACCAGGCACATGTCTACACGCAAATAAGGAAGGCTTTTTCTGTTTCTGTCCATGTAGTATCTATCAGGCTCTGAATATGTTTTTTTATTGAATAGCCAAAATGTTTTCTTTCTACATTTTCCTGTCATGCATTCTCTCTCGTTCTTTTTCAATCCTGAAATTATTCATTGTTCCCTCTTTAATTTTTGTATTATTTCCTAGCTTTTTCCATTACTGTGATATTTTCACCTCCCTTTTAATTATGTTTAACTCGTGGTGATTTCATTTAATTTCCTTAATGTTTTCGTTTTGTCTTTTATTTGAGAAAACCCTTTATTTTTCTCTTTTGTTTTACATGTAGTTAATATCTCGGGCTGTCCCTTCAAATAGTCAGAGGTCACGGCAGAGTAAACAAATGAAAGAGTTAAGTTGTTTACTGACACCCTTTTTGAGTGTCCCAATAGCTGCCAAGGTTTTAGATTGCTTATGTGTGACATTTCCATCAATCAATCAATCAATCAATTGTAAAGCGCACTACATACCCGTGAGGGTCTCAAGGTGCTGGGGGGGTGGGGAGGGGCGCTGCTGATCGAACAGCCAGGTCTTGAGCATCCTCCTGAAGGTCAGCAGGTCGTGGGTCTGTCGTAGGCTCAGTGGGAGGGTGTTCCATGTCTTGGCGGCGAGGTGGGAGAAGGATCTCCCACCGGTGGTTGTTCTTTGGATGCGCGGGACGGTGGCGAGTGAGAGGTCGGCAGAGCGTAGCTGGCGGTTGGGGATGTAGAAGGAGAGCTGTCTGTTAAGGTAGGCTGGGCCGGTCTTGTGGAGTGCCTTGTGTGCATGGATGAGGAGCTTGAAGGATATCCTCTTGCTGACGGGGAGCCAGTGCAGGTCCCTCTGGTGGGGGGTGATGTGGCCGTGGCGTGGTACGTCGAGGATCAGTCGTGCCGAGGCATTTTGGATGCGCTGTAGTCATTTGATGAGCTTGGACGGGGCTCCCGCGTAGAGGGTGTTTCCGTAGTGGAGTCTGTTGCTGACGAGGGCCTGGGTCTTTCTTGTATCTGTCGGGATTCATCTGTATATCTTGCGGAGCATGTGGAGGGTGTTGAAGCAGGAGGAGGAGACGGCGTTGACCTGCTTGGTCATTGAGAGCGTTGAGTCGAGGATGATTCCCAGGTTGCGTGTGTGGTTGGTGGGTGTCGGGGCTGCTCCCAGTGTCGTCGGCCACCAGGGGTCGTCCCAGGCTGATGGGTTGGAGCCGAGGATGAGGACCTCCGTCTTGTCCGAGTTCAGCTTCAGACGGCTGGTTTTCATCCAGTCGGCGACGGCCTTAATTCCTTCGTGGAGGTTGGCTTTGGTGGTGATGGGGTCCTTGGTGAGGGAGAGGATCAGTTGAGTGTCGTCGGCGTAGGAGATTATGTTGAGGTCGTGCTGTCGGGCGACCTGTGCGAGCGGGGCCGTGTAAATGTTGAATAGTGTTGTGCTGAGGGAGGATCCCCGGGGTACGCCGCAGATGATCTCGGAGGCTTTGGACCGGAATGGGGGGAGGCGGACGCTCTGGGTTCTGTCGGATTGGAAGGAGGTGGTCCATTCCAGCGCCAAGTCTCGGATCCCTGCGGCGTGGAGGCGTGTGCGTAGTGTGCGGTGGCAGACAGTGTTGAAGGCGGCGGAGAGGTCTAGGAGGATTAGTGCTGCGGTCTCGTCGTTGTCCAGCAGGGTCCTGATGTCGTCGGTGGCGGCGATGAGGGCGGTCTCGGTGCTGTGGTTGCTGCGGAACCCTGACTGGGAAGGGTCCAGGATTCTGTTTTCTTCGAGGTATCGGGTTAGCTGTCTGTTGACGATTTTCTCGATGACCTTGGCCAGGAAGGGGAGCAGAGAGATGGGCCGGAAGTTCTTGAGGTCTCTTGGGTCAGCCTTGGGTTTTTTCAGTAGGGTGTTGATCTCGGCATGTTTCCAGCTCTCTGGGAAGGTCACGGTCTCGAGGGAGAGATGGATGACGTTGCGCAGGTGGGGTGCGATGGAGCTGCTTGCTTTGTTGAAGACGTGGTGCGGGAAGGGATCTGATGGAGAGCCGGAGTGGATTGTGCTCAGGGTCTTGATGGTGTCATCGATGCTCACGTTGGCCCAGGCTAGCAGGGGGTCGTGGTTGATGGTGTGCGGAGGGTCTGTTGTATTGCTGTCTGTTGGGTCTGTCTGGGTGTTGAAGCTGTTGTGGATGTCTGCTATCTTGCGGTGGAAGTAGGTGGCGAGGGAGTCGCACAGGGCTTGCGACGGCGGGATATCGTTGGTGTTGGAGCTGGGGTTGGAGAGTTCCTTCATGATGTTGAAGTGCTCCTTGCTATTGTGTGTGTTTTTGTCGAGGCGTTCTTTGAACAAGGTTCTCTTGGCGGCCCTATGAGGTGGTGGTGGTTGCGGATGGCGTCCTTGTGTGCTGCGCAGTTGTCTGGAGTTTTTTCGCTGTGCCACTTCTTCTCTAGTTTCCGGCAGGCTTGCTTGGAGTCTAGGAGTACTGGGGTGAACCAGCTGGCCCTCTTGCTGGTGTCTCTGTGGGGGGGTTTCTTCAGCGGGGCGAGGGTGTTGGCGCAGTCTTCGATCCAGCGTCTAAGGCTGTGGGCAGCGTCGTCGGTGTTGGAGGGTTCGGTGGGTGGGCTGAGAGCGAGGTTTGCATGTAGTTGGTCTTTGGTGATTTTGCTACAGCAGCGGCGGGGGATCTGTTGGGTGCGGTGGTGTGTGGTGGGTTTCTGGAAGGTGAAGTGGAGGCAGCGGTGTTCGGTCCTGAGGAGTTCGGTGGTGTGGCTGAGGGAGACATGCAGGCTTGAGGAGAAGACAGGGTCGAGTGTGTCGCCGGCGGAGTGGGTGGACGATGTGACGAGTTGCTTTACTTCGAGGTTGGCGAGGTTATCGATCAGGGTTGTGGAGTTGTTGTTGTCATTGTTGTTCTCAAGGTGAAAGTTCAGGTCTCCGAGGAGGATGTAGTCAGTGGAGGTCAGGGCGTGCATGCTGATGAAGTTGGCGATGGAGTCTCTGAACTGGGGGCGGGGTCCGGGGGGTCAGTAGACGAGGGTGTCTCTGAGGGTGGAGTTGGGGTCTGTGAGGATCTGGAAGTGCATGTGTTCGGCGGTGCTAAGCGTGTCGTCGGTGCTGGTCGTGATCCTGATGCTGTTCTTGTGGACGATGGCGATTCCTCCTCCGACTCCGTTGGTGCGGTCTCTGCGGGTGATCATGTAGCTGTCTGGGATGGCTATGGCAATGTCGGGTGCGGAGGAGTCGTTCAGCCAGGTCTCTGTCAAGAAGGCGACGTCCGGGGATGTTGTGTCGAGCAGGTCCCAGAGCTCGACGGCGTGTTTGCGTGTGGAGCGGGTGTTCAGTAGTATGCATCGCAGGTGGGTGCAGTCATTCTTGGCGGGTGGTTCATCGGTTCTGAAGCTGGAGTAGCTGCAGTTCCGGCAGGTGAAGGGACCGTTTGTGCGTTTTGGCGCTGCCTTGAAGCAGGTGTGGGTCCGTCCGGGGTTGAGAGCGTGGAGTGTGCTGGCGTCGTAGCGGCGGCGGTCGTTGTGGCGGGAGCGGGGGCAGGGGTTCTGGCGCTGGGCACGGAGGGGCGCAGATGGGCTTGCCTTTGGTGCGCCAGCGGCGTGCCCGCTGCATGCGGCCGCACAGCGGCCGGCATATATGGGGAGGTGGGAGGGAGGAGCAGCCGGGAGGCGGGTGCAGCGAATGGGCAGTGGGCAGTCAGGGGGGTGGGGCCGCAGGGGACACAGCGGCGGGGGCGGTGAGGGACGACGGAGGGAACAGAAGGAAAAAGGGCACAGAAATCAAATAAAAAACGAGTGGCACAGAAGGTAAAAGGGGGCACAAAAAACGAGGGGGGAACGAGTGGCACAGATAGCAAAGGGCACAGAAATCAAATATAAAACAAGTGGCACAGAAGGCAAAAGGGGGTACAAAAACGAGGGGGGAATGAGTGGCACAGAAAGCAAAGGGCACAGAAATCAATAGAAAACGGGTGGCACAGTAGGCAGAAAGGACACAGAAATATGGGGCAGCTGGGAAACAAAAGGCAAAAGCGGGCAGAGAGGCACGGGGGCAGTGAGGGGAACAGAAGGGAGAAACCGGGCGGAGGGACACGGGGCAGCGAGGGGTACAGAAAGGAAAAACCGGGCAGAGACACAGGGGCAGCAAGGGGTACAGAAAGGAAAAACCGGGCAGAGACACAGGGGCAGCGAGGGGTACAGAAGGAAAGAAAACAGGCAAGGATCACGTGCAGGCAGCGGGGGGAGACAAACAACAGCGGTGACAGATACAACAAGCAAATACAGGCAGTACAGTAGAGCAGTAGGCGGAGGATGAACAACTTACGATTCCTCAGCGGCGGCAGCTGGGGCAGGGACACACAGGTAGAGCTGTGTGGAGGGGGAGTGACCTACCTGGTGGGTCAAGGGTCGCTCTCCTTATCATGCAGCGGCCGGCATATATGGGCAGGTGGGAGGGAGGAGCAGCTGGGAGGCGGGAGGCGGGGGCAGCGAGTGGGCAGTCAGGGGGGCGGGGCCGCAGGGGACACAGCGGCGGGGGCGGTGAGGGACGACGGAGGGAACAGAAGTAAAAAGGGCACAGAAATCAAATAAAAAACGAGCGGCACAGAAGGCAAAAGGTGGCACAAAACGAGGGGGGAACGAGTGGCACAGAAAGCAAAGGGCACAGAAATCAAATAAAAACGAGTGGCACAGAAGGCAAAGTGGGCACAAAAACGAGGGGGGAACGAGTGGCACAGAAAGCAAAGGGCACAGAAATCAATAGAAAACGGGTGGCACAGAAGGCAGAAAGGACACAGAAATCAATAGAAAACGGGTGGCACAGAAGGCAGAAAGGACACAGAAATACGGGGCAGCTGGGAAACAGAAGGCAGAAGTGGGCAGAGAGGCACAGGGGCAGCGAGGGGAACAGAAGGGAGAAACTGTGCGGAGGGACACGGAGCAGCGAGGGGTACAGAAAGGAAAAACCGGGCAGAGACATGGGGGCAGCGAGGGGTACAGAAAGGAAAAACCGGGCAGAGACACGGGGGCAGCGAGGGGCACAGAAAGGAAAAACCGGGCAGAGACACGGGGGCAGCGAGGGGTACAGAAGGAAAGAAAATGGGCAAGGATCACGTGCAGGCAGCGGGGGAGACAAACAACAGCGGTCACAGATACAACAAGCTAATACAGGCAGTACAGTAGAGCAGTAGGCGGAGGATGAACAACTTACAATTCCTCAGCAGCAGCAGCTGGGGCAGGGACACACAGGCGGAGTTGTGCGGAGGGGGAGAGACCTACCTGGTGGGTCAAGGGTCGCTATTCCATAATTTCAGTGTAATTATAAGTGACATTCAACGACTGTGAGTGACGGGGAAACAACCTTTACAACGCAGTCATTACATCGCACTACCTTTACAACGTAGTAATTACAATGCAACATCCTTTACATCGCATGCCATTACAACGCAGCCATTACATCGCATGTCACTACAACGCATACCATTACAATACCTACCATTACAACGCATAGTTTTTACCCCTACACTATCCAACACTTATCCTACTGTTGCACTCACTGGAGTGGGAATAGTAATTTTTACCCCTACACTATCTAACACTTACCTTAAATGCAATGTAATGGTATGCATTGTAATGGTATAATGCGATGTAATGGAATGCGTTGTAAATATAGTTTCTAAAAATGCGTTGTGATGGCATGCGATGTAAAATCATGCGTTGTAATAGATGTTGCGATTTAAAAACTGCGTTGTTAAGGAATGCTTTGTAAATGTTTGCATTGTAACATCATACATTCTGAGTGACACTTTCTCGAGATCAAAATCAAGCAATGAAGACGAGGCAAACATATAAATATCAGAAATTACACTAATTTGAGCAACGAGAAACTCTAAAAAGATCTTAAAACTGCAGCACAGCACGAGGGAACTAAGGACACTGCAGGATGGATGGAGTGTGCGTGCCAACCTTGCAAGACCTCTCACATTAGTTTCCTTTTTCTTTTCACACACTTTTGTTAGTAATGTGACTGGTAGTGCCCCCTCTCAGTCCTGCAAGAAATTATACTCATAACCATTCACATCTGGTGTTTGACATCATGACGAATGAACCAACTGCGTGTGTGCAGCAAATAAATTAGTGTGACAAACGATCAATTTATCAAAAACAAGTGTGATACCACTAACTTAGTTTCCCCAAATTTAACATACATTTTCGTAATATTGTGCACCTTTTCCTTTTTTGTTGCTATTTTGCTCAAATGTAGTTCCAAGTTCCAGACTAGATGCATCCTGTGGGTACTGGTATTAAGGCTACCTCCATGGCTTGGACCATCTGCCCCTGGTTCAAGTGCCTGCCACGGATGCTGCTAGTGGTCACACTCATGTTGCTGGTGGTGAGATGCTAGATTATTGGGTTATTTATATAAAAAAACGCTTATTGACAAGGAGCCATACATCCTAAGACCACAAAAGAGGCTATGTCTAATGCAAGTAAGCTGGTGCTGAGGGGAAATTAAACTGCTGAAGATCCCAGGTGTGTCAGAAGAAATGGGAGGTATTTCGCTTGAGGGTTGCTGCAAGTGCGAGTAGAGAGCAGAAGCGAGGGGAAGCCAGAGCCATAAAGGTCCTTCGTTTCATGTCACTGTAAAGGCCACGTGGGCTTTCTGATCCCAGCAGAGGGTATGTTGGGCCCATGGAGACCCCTTACCAAGCTGATGTATCTGGAGGTATAATATTAGAGGAAAACTTCCCTAGCTCGTTCAGAGTGACCGTGAATGCAAATGTACAATTCACGTGCGTTTGTATTGCTATGACGTTTGTATCACTGGGAACCATTCTGGAATGATCATGACAAGGACACAAGTAAGGAAGAGGTAGGGACCATCCACAAATAACTATTCAGCGGAGGCCAGAGTACCCTGGGGCTAACATTACTGCTGAGCACTTTAGGCTGACTTATGAAAACATACATAACTTACGACTCTCTTAAGTTACACCACGTCTCTTGTTATGACTGCTGGGTGTTCACTAGCGTTCCCTTTCGAAACATGTGGAACATGCAACTACCTTAAGACACAATTCTACATATAAGGAATGTTCTACAAAAAAGGCGCCTATGACTGTTTTTGTAGCACTACGTGTGCTTATTTTGTAGAAATGTAAGAAATATGCCCGTTTAAGAAATGTCCAGATTTTTAAATGAAGTGTAGAAATACTATCTTGTCACTTAAAAAAAAAGGTATTTTCTCCTGCGTGCCCTTCTTGTCCCTCACCCCTGTAAGACCTGGGGTGTGCTCGGCTCGGTGCGCTGCTGCTTCTGCCTGCTAAAGCCGAGGCTGCCTCTCCTGGGGTGGGCGGGGCTGATCGTGGGCCCGTCCGAGGTGTCCAATAGGCAGGACGTCTGGAGTCTGCCGAAGCCAGGGGATACATGATCCAGATGGGATACCAAATATTACACAACATCGGAAGCAGACTGAAGGAGAGTAGGATCTGCACTTATGTTGCCCCCACTTTTTTTCTGATGTTTACACTGGTTTCTGGCTATAGTCTGGCTGGGTCCCTGCTAATCAGGGCCCCAGCCTCTCTGTTCTCTCTAAACAACTTGGAGTGCATATTAGAAGCACTAGTGATTGGATACTGTGGTACCTTATGAGCCCCTAGTATATGGTACCTTAGGTACCAAGGGCATAGGTACTTCATAGGTCTACCAGGGGCTGAAGCATTTATTATGCCACCCCTGGGAAGCAGACTAAATCTGACACCACAAGCCTGCTACTGCAGCCTGGGTGAGGTAGTGTTAGCACTCCTCACTGAGGTATAGGTTCCCTATATCTCACCTTACACACACATATAAACCTATAAGTCACCCCTAAGGCAGGCCCTAACAATCCTGAGGGCAGGGTGCTTGGTTTCCATGTGAAGGGGTGCCTCTGCCTGAGCAGGGCCCCTCTGCAGCTCTCAGAGTCTATTCTCTGTAGCTGTTTGTGGATGCGGTTAAACCATATACTCTTAAGTGCATTATAACCTAGCGGTAAATGCTAGCTTTGGGATGGCTGCATCAAAACATGTTGTGTTTGGTGTCAAACGCTTTGGAATCATACCCCGACACCAGTAACTGGTGTGGGAGTATGATCCCACACTTCTAGAGGGATAGACATGTACCCACTGTGGAAACACAGTAGAATCCTGAAGAGCCCTGGCATCACAAAATGGATGCCACCAGCACAGACACTGGGCTGCCCTCCTGCTGCTGCACGAAACTCGCAGTGGAGGAGGCCCAACAATAGGCATCCTGTCACAGGGGGTGTAACCACCTTCCAGACAGGATTTAGTGTATTGGGGCTGGGTGGGTGCACTCCTAGAATGCGTTGAAGTCCTGCACTGGGGGAGCAGTAGGCTCCTCTGTGCATATGCCAGCTCAAACCGGTACAGGGGCTACCAGCCCCTGCTCTGGCGTGAAACTGGACAAAGGGAAGTGGGTGTAGCCACCCACTCCCCTGACCCTCCCATAGGAGTGGTCATAGAGCTAGTCCCTCCCTTCCTTATAGTATAAGTTAGGGAACCCTTGCCATTGCAAACTAGATATCCTTGGATGACGCTCTGAAGAAGAATCCTGGACCTTCGACGTTCCACTACCTTTGGAAGACTGAAGAATCTTCCTTGGAGTCAAGGAGTGACTCCCCTGCTTGGCAGGCACCAAAACTTTGCATCAATGGTCACAAACTTTCCCGCTCCCACCAGAGTCCGAAGTCCCTGCAGCCCCAGAAGTAGATTTCCTGACTTCTCCAAGGCCATCGTAAGTCCCCAGCGAAGCTGAGGCAAGTGGACCCCACGAGTGACGAGGAACAGCAATACCCAGGTACCATGCACTATTGTCGAGTGCAACCTCTTTACGATGTTCTAAGATCTTGTGCTTTGGACCACGTGTGGTGCAAGCCTCCAGCAGGATTTCTTCCGAAGATCAGAGGCCTACCTTGTCCCGAGTGACCGTGGGCTCCTGGTGAGTGAATCCTCCCGAGGCATCTTTGCGATCCATTGCCGGTTGGCTTGTGGGTTTCCAGAAGACTTTTCTACAGAACCAATGGGCTCCCCTGGGTGCTCCAGGCCTGCCCTGACTTACCCTTGCTGGGAGAGTCCCTCAGACCTTGCTGGTCTGCGCCGCTGACTTTCATCACTTTCCACAAGACTTGCTGTTGCCAAGGCTTGTTGGCTCCAATCCAGTTGCCGACACCTCAGTAAGCTGCAGACTTTGTGGGACATGCAGAATCCAGCTCCTGGTCATTGTTGACGCCTCCTGGACCTCGTGGCTGAAGAGTCAAGACACCCATGATCACCTGAAATCACCCTACTACTGTGGGCATTCAGCTTCCTGGCCCAGGGTCACTGGCAAGTGACTTTGAACACTGTCTCCTCTGCTTTCAGTCTTCCTTCTTCTGAATTCAGCCTTGGATTCCACCGGACACTTCTTCTGTCCTCACAAGCAGCAAGTCTTCTTTGGCTCCCATTGAAAACGACGTCGCGACCCGACACCAAAAGACACATATGCACCCGGCTTTCCTGGGTGAGGTAACTCTAGCACTACGGTGCTCCTGTGGGTGTTGGCTCTAGAACTACTTACCCTGTAAGTGACTTGCTTGTAGACTCTCCCGAAGTATCCTAAAACTTTAAAATTCCAACCGCGACTTGCTCCATTGAAGTCTATTGGGATCCACGGCTGTGTTCTCACACTGCATGCGTCTCCCGTGGGTCCTTTACTTACCTGCCTTGGGTGGATTAGTGAGGCCCCAGCGCTTCTGAAGGCCCTAGTCCTTGTCTCTTCTCAGGTCGATATTCTTATACCTCGTTTTTAGTATATGGTCTGGTACGCCCCTAAGGCCCCAGCCATACAAGTGCTTAATTTGTTGTGAAACGTTGATTTGTGCATATGTCCTTGACTTCTAATCTCATAAAGAGATTAGTAGAGTGTGTCTAGTAATAAATACATATATATTTTATATATATATACCTGTGTGGTGTCCTTTCATTTAGTGATTCAAGAGATTATAAGGTAAAACAAGCTGCTTTACATTCCTCTAAAGACTAAGCCTGAAGGCTGCTCTCCCCAGCTACCACTAGGATAGCTTTCTTAAAATGGTTGTCTTAAACCTATCTACCAAAAGAGTCGAATTGTACTGGTGCAAGGTGGCCACTTTAACTAGTGACCAGCATATATCAGGCCAACTACTCACACAGACTGAGGCACAATGGGTCTTGGGGTCGGAGGCGGTACATCGGTGGTGCAGAGGGCCGAAAGCTGGTTCTGGTGCAGTGTGTTCAGTGGCTGAAATCGGTGACTTAGTGGAGCATGGGGCCGGCCCCATCAGTGGGGCTGGGGGCTGGAAGCGGTACATAGTGGGGCTGGGGGCAAGAGGCGGGGCATCAGTTTGGACTGGAACTGATTTCTCATAGCTTGGACGAGTTTCCTACGCACCATCCAGACTGCAGAGATAGGAAGCAGTGGCTTCTCACGCATCCAGCGTGAATGTGCAAACTTACCGTGCACAAACACTGCACACAAAAACAAACAAAAGTTAAACTTCCACCAAAGCCAAGTTCAGCAGCGTATGTGCTCCAAATCACGGGATCAGAGCTCTGCAACATCTGATCCTCAAATATTTACACAGCGCCGCAAGCACTATATTCAAAGCTGAGCTATTGTATATCAACGTGTTAGCTACCACCCCTCCCACGCAGTATGTTTGAAACTGTTACACTGCTGAAGCGTGTTTCTTGTTCAGGTGAATGTGTTATGTTCAAAGTCACATTGTTTGGTTCAATAAGGCCCTCGTTCTCGCTCTCCAATGAGTCACCACAGGGCTCTGCCCCCAACACACTCTTTCTTTTTTACTGTAATAAGCGCGGCGCCGTCTTCACGGACACCGCGCTATGCATGCAATAGGTGTTGCTTTTGGTATTGTAAATAACAATGCCTTTTAATTTTTTTAACTGTCAATAGCTCAAAATAATGTCATTGCGAGACATATTGCATTGTAAATGCTTGTTTTTAAATGGTGTAAATCCGTTCAGTAGTACCTAAGAAATAAAAAAAAAAGAAAACTTTCGATATCTGGGCGGAGTCTAACCCCGAGCACGAGCTTGGCTGCCAACACTTCAAACCAGGAAGTGTTGGCAGCCATCTTGTGCCTGCCATCGAGTGAAAATCAATGTAACTGCCACTGCTGGAGCAGAGTTTTCAGTTTGAAAATTCTGGGGCTTTTGAAGCTCTGGCATGTCTATTCGTTGTATTAATTTATTAATAATTAATAATTAATTATTTGTCTTGTGCAAATGTGTTTATATTAATCAATCCGTTTGTCCTAACAAGAGAGGGTTACACGTGAGTGTGCTTAAATGTGCTGACTGATAATAACACGCGCGTTAAATGTGTTTTCATGTTTAAACGTTGCTATGTGCTGTTTATTTTTTAGCACAAAACGCTTTCTGAATTTAATGCTTTTCCATGTTGCGAGTGCTAGATAAATGCATACACATAAGGGTATTAGCGGGGTTAACACTGTTTAATCATTATGCTGTAGTAACGTTGTTTTTGTCTCTTTTAATTAAGATGGTCTATTAAGGCCTATGTTGGCCTAAGAAAAGATGGCCCGAATTATGAGCCTGACTGTGATTTGTAATATGAAAACTGTGACGAGGGAGACCCCTGCTGGAAATGGTCCTGAAGTTAACTGACCATGGTCCTTGTTGAAAAACTTTCCATGAGGACAGCAGCAGTTTTTGGGAAGTCTCCAAGAGAAGTGAAAGTGTCCTTGGCAGCCTTGGGAAACAAAGGAGTCTTAGAGAGAAGCTCTGAACTGTGGCTCGATGGCCGAGGAGAAGCAGGATAATTGTGTTACATGTTTTATTTTCTTGGTTCCTGTTCCGTAGTTTTTGTTATGTGTATTTTTCCTGAGCGGAGATTCACAAATGTAGCAATGTTACATCCTTTCCTTCTCGCTCTGCTCAGCAAGTCCGGCGGACATTACAGCTTTTTCTATGTTCCCAATGTATCTTTCTATTGTTTGGAAACTATAAGATGTTAGCCTAGAGAGGGTTTTTGCCGCTTGCCATTTTGCCTTTGCCGCGTACCGAATCTGCGTTGCTGAGGATTGATGCTGACGGGACTTCGTCTTGAGAGACATTTACCGAGAGACTTGTCCTGACCCATTCTGACATTTAGCTAGAATAGGTAACTATGAGAAATGATTTACTCTGATTTATTTCCTTTGACTAATTTTAGATAAAGCAATATAATTTTAAACATGGTGTTGGATATTCTTTCTTGTCAATTATTGGGTTTGCATTATTGATTATTGTTGTATATATTGTATAGATTATGCTTAGGGACAGTCACAAAAACCAGGTCTTATCGACCTCGATATAGATGCAGGGTGTTTAGGAGTGTTTTCCTTCCACAGGTTTATTGCTGGTAGAGTATTTGAGCGTATGTTAGTGAAATGGGCCCTAGCGTATGATGTATGCATGTGCGTGTAACTGTGAGATTACTTTATCCGTAGTAGTGGGAATATTGTACACACCCTGATCTCTATCAATTTCCTGGTAGCAGAGATCGATGGTTTTTGATGATTGTCTTGATTAGATAAGATTGTTTTTATTGATTATTGATTATTGGTTCATGTTGGTATATGTACTAATACTATATGTTGAGTCGTAATGTTGAGTTATACGTAGTGCTTCTGGAACTTGGAAGCTGGTAGCAGTTCCGTAGTAGGGCAGAGGGAAGTATATGCTGCTCTCGGGAAAGACGGAATTGTAGGAATAACGTGTGACAATTGAAGTTGCTCGTCACATTGTCTGGGTTCGGAATCAGTGACATCGTCGTATGTTACTATTAGATATTTCTGGTATATAAGGAGTGTGTATGATAGTGAAGGTTATCTGTGAAACTCTGGTCTTAAGTCCCAGGGATCCGTAAGGATTTCCGTTAAAGCTTATCGCGGGAGGAGTAATAGGTATTCTCTGAGCTTATTTGAAGAACTGGGCAGAGAAAGTTTGCTTAGTTAATGTGTGTTATAATTCTGTAGTGGAGCAGATTGTCTGTTCTCGGGAAGCAGGATTCTGTGCGTATGTACTATATTTCCTTTGTATGAATGTGCGTGAATGTTTGTACATTTAGTTGATTGTAAGACTCTTTGGACAAGTCCTAGAGGAAACAGTTAATGAATGTATGTTAGTAGGGCAGAGTAGAAGAAGTGCTACTGTGTCAATGAAAGGTTTCTTATGAAATAAACTCTCTTTTACTATTCTGTGGTTAGCGAAGCAGACAATGGAGATGTTTTTATGTTGTAACTAATAGATTTTGTAGAAATTTTGACACGAAGTCTACTGAAAAGATTTTGTAAAGGAGGGGTAGACGAGTGACAGAAAACAGGAGACAAACTGCAGCGACTGTTGACGTCAGAAAGTCCGCGCTCGGATTGGATGGTAGATCAGAATAGTGCTCGCGCTAGGATTGGTGCGTTAGTGTGAGCCGCGCAAGGATTGGAAGGGCTATTTAGTGACGTAGACGTTCCAGGATTGGTGCGTTAGTGTGAGTCGCGCTGCAATTGGTTGAAAATTCGTATTGTATATTTATAATACGGAAAGAGTAGAAAGTTCTTTGTAAACGCTAAAATGTATTACCAAGAAGAGAAAAAGAAGAAAACATCTTTTGGTAAAGTTAAAAAGTGGTTTAGCAAGGATAAAGATGTTAAAACAAGAGAGGGCGAGTTGTTACCTCCAGCGAAAACACCTGCATCCTTCATGGCTGCAAGACATGGGTTTCATACTTGTATATGGTTGGAGAATTGGGTTAGGTATACTAAAGAAGATGGTGTTCTAGCATTTCCAGAACATGGTTCATTTAATCTGGCCGTGTTGAGAAATTTACGGGAAAAGATGCTATGTCTTGACCCGAAACCGAGACCTACACAGTTCGAGGCTAGTGGAATGGGAAGAGGAAGTACATGAGAGAGAGAAACAAAGATCTGGAGGGTATTATAGGTATATGTTTGGGAGGAGACATGATCGTGAGACTCATCATGATCGAATGAAAAGGTGGCGAGATGTTAGTATGTCAGAGGGATTATATCCGATGAGAACAGTTGAAGGAGGAGCAGAAAGGGTTCCTGAGTCAGAAATAAGAAAATATGGAGTTCATGAGTATGAGGATGAGGTTTTAAATGACATGATTTACAAAAGACCACCTCCATATAGACCAGAACCGGACAAAAGTACACCAGTTGTTTCTCCGATAAGAGATACAGTTTGTGTTAGTGAGACAGAAAATGAGACACCTGAGGTAAGGAGTGATCATTACCTTGATGAGAATGCCAGACAATTAGCCAGAACTACAACAGAGTTGACAGAGAAGATTAGGGAGTTAACGAAGAATCTAGAAGCTGTTACGGTGCCTGTAACAATAGGTCCAGTTATGCCTGTGTTTGATAAACAGAGGACAGGTGAGAATGGACTGGTGATTCCATATGTTGGGAATAATCTGACAAATTCAGTTGGTCCTTCAGGAGATTCAGGCAAAAGAGCAGAAAGAAATGACCTGAGACAATCAAGACATGACACATGTAGTGAAATATTGGATGCTAGTGAAGCTAGTTGGTCAGGGATGCCGATTTTAGAACTGCAAAAAAGAGTGGTTCCAGTGAGAAAGACTGCTGAAATAACAGTTGATGATTTGAATGATTGGATGAAGGTTCTACAGAAAAAAGATAAAGATTCACAAGTAATTGATGTAGCTAAGTTACGAGTAGAACTAGAAGAGCTTGTCACAGGAACAGTTCCAACAGAAATTCTGAAGAGTCATCATGATGGTGAACTAATGTTTATGTGCAAAAGTGTTACCTGGAGAGCAAGAAATACACATGACAGGCTAAGAGCAATAGCAAATGAACAGGGAGTTGACATTGATAAAGTGAAAGCTTTACAAAGAACTTACAGGATGGATTTTACAGAAAAGGATATTGAAAATTTGAATGCTACTGGTAGAACAGGACAGATTAAGGAAATGGTAGCATTATTGCGAAGATGGGGTGATGTAGAAAAGTGGAAGGATAGGTGGTACAAGAAAAGAGATGAGGCTGAAGATAGAACAACTTATTCAGCATTTCCAGTGAGAGAAAAGGAGAAACCAGTGGATAATTATCCTATGAGAGAAATACCTGGAGGAGGATATGTACATGTTCCATGGACTAGACAGGATATTTTATCATTTACGAATGATTTCCCTCGATTGAGAGAAAAGCCCGTCGAGTGGTATAGGCAGGTAGATAGGTTTGTGAAATTGTCAAAAGTGCTGTGGGTTGACCTGAATAGTCTGTTTGATATAATTGTTCCAGCAGACTTGTGGACTGAGTGTAAAATAGTTGTGAGTTGGCCTACTGAGGAATATCCAAGAGACCCAAGAACAGGGGCACCAGATCCAGAGGTAATGAGGAAGTATGATCAGGTGATGGTATACCTGAAGAGTAAAGTACCTGCAAAAGAGACAGACTGGGTAAAGATAGATCGAACACAACAGGAAGCGAAAGAATCAGTTCATGCTTTTTACGAAAGGCTGATACTGGCATTTAAACAATTCAGTGGAGATGAACACCTGGGTGACAAAGATTTGAGTCATTTTGTATACAGATTTGTATATGGCCTTAGACCTGAAATTGGTGAGAGAATTTGTGAGCACACAGTGGATTGGCAGAGTAAGAAAGTAGATGAGATCCTGGGACATGCGAAATACTTCAGTGATGAAATTGAAGCAAAACAAAGAAAGCTGAAAAAGAAAGCAATGTGGGCACAAGTGAAAGTTGCGGAGAGACAGGAAGCACAGTTAGTGGAACAGGCAAATAATCCAGGAAATAATGCAGGGAATAGACCTAGATACGTAGGAAAAGGAAAAGGAAGTCTTGAGGAAGCGAAGAAAAAGTTTCCTTGTCACAACTGTGGCCAATTGGGGCATTGGAGATCGGAGTGTCCTAATCCACCATTAGTGAGTAATGAGAATAAAACTTTAAATCAACAGGTGCAGAACGAAGGAAATAATCTACAGCAGCAACAACAGAAAGTTGTGAGACAGCAGAGTCAAGAGCCAAAACCGCCCTTGCCGCAGAATAGAGGGTTACAAAAGTATAATCAGGATTCAGGATTCTACAATGATGAGCAGGTAAACAAACCAAGACGTTCTAACAAAGTACAGCAGTACTTGTTAAAGAGTGAAGGGAGTGAGTCTGAGGGTGATTATTGACGGTGCCGAGGAGAGGAAGAAGAGTGCATACTTGGTGCAACTCTAGAAATAGACCAGGCAGGACCATTTGTGGATGGGAAAATAAATGAGGAGAGTGTTACTTTTTTGGTAGACACAGGTGCGACAAGATCAACTGTCAGGTCAACAGATGTTAGAAATCTTCCTCTCTCGGATGAAGCAATCCAAGTAGTTGGTGTAGCCAATACACAAATCAAAACACGTCTTACTGAACCTGTAAGAGTACAGATAGGGAAATTTTCAGACATGCACAGATTCATTGTCTGTGACACGAGTCCAGTGAACCTATTGGGTAGGGACTTGTTGTGCAAAATGAATTGCACAATTTTTTGTACACCGGATGGAATAGCCTTTGAGACACCAGATGAAGATGCTTTGTACCGAGTGACTCTAGAAAATAGAGAAAGTGAGTTAATTGGTGCATTTGCTGTGTTTAATCCGGAGGATTTGCCTCAAGAGCTGAGAGACACAGTGAAAAGGACAGTTTGGGATTTTACTGGAGAGGATGTGGGATTGATGAATAATGTAGATCCAGTGAAAATTGCAGTAAAAGAGGGAATCACATATCCTAACATTCCTCAGTACAAAATGACACCAGAAATAATTGAAGGGATAACTCCTATAATTGAGAAAATGATTCAGCAAGGAGTCCTGAGAGAACTACTGAGTAGTCCGTGTAATTCACCGATAATGGGACTAAAAAAGCCCAATGGGAAATTTAGGATCGTACAGGATTTGAGAAAAGTTAATCAAATTGTGGTGGCATGTTGTCCTATTGTGCCAAATCCATCAGTGATCCTGTATCAGATTCCACATGATGCTGAGTGGTATACAGTGATTGATTTGTGTCATGCGTTCTTTTCAATTCCATTGCATCATGATAGCCAGCCGATTTTTGCATTTAGGTTTGGCCAGCGTATCTTAGCATGGTGTCGAATCCCACAGGGGTATACGGAGAGTCCTTCGATATTCAATCAGTTATTGAAGAAATCGTTGGAAAGTTTGATCATGCCCGAGAGCTCAGTACTAGTGCAGTACATTGATGACCTACTAGTGGCATCTAAGACACTTGAAGCTTGTGAAGTAGATACCATAGCTTTACTGAATCATCTGGCAGATGGAGGGTTAAAGGTATCTCCAGCCAAATTGCAGTTTTGCAAGAAAGAGGTGCATTATCATGGACACAATATTGAAAAGGGTCTGAGAAAAGTGACTGTTGACAGGATCAGAATAATCAGAGAAATGAAAGATCCAAAAACCCAGAGAGAAGTGAGAATGTTCCTGGGTATGGTGGGTTATTGTCGTCAGTGGATAATTAATTTTTCCTTGATAGCAAAGCCACTGATTAAACTGACAAAAAGTGAAATGACGGATCCATTGGATCTAGATGCAGAACAAATGGCAGCATTTGAAGAGCTCAAAAGTAAAATGTGTGAGGCTCCAGCTTTGGGTATGCCTGACTATGAAAAAGAATTTGAGTTGTACTGCAGTGAGAGAAATGGATGTGCACTTTCAGTGTTAATTCAGAAGCATGGATTACTGAGAAGGCCTATTGCGTACTTCTCATCGACACTTGACCCTGTAGCTGTGGGTTTACCAGGTTGTCTGAAATCTGTGGCTGCAACATGCAGGAGTCTGGAACAGAGTGAGGGGATCATAATGGGATATCCTGTAAGGGTATTCGTACCTCACAATGTGGCAATTCTTTTGACAAGAAGCAGAACTCAGTACATGTCACATAGTCGATTGACCAAATATGAAAAAGTGATACTGGGAGCATCAAATGTGACTCTCGAGAGATGTGTGAATGTGAATCCAGCGACACTTTTGCCAGACATTGAAAATGTGGGTGTGAAAATGGAAGATGATCATGATTGTTTGGATGTGCTTGAGTACTGTACAAAACCAAGACCAGACATAAGGGATCTACCCTTGAATGAGAGTGATCATGTGTTGTTTGTGGATGGATCATGCCTGAGAAATGATGATGGTGTGCTATGTGCAGCATATGCGGTATGCAAAGTTTCAGAGGTCATGGAAGCATAACCATTGAAAGGAGTGAAGTCTGCGCAAGTTGCTGAATTGATAGCATTGACAAAAGCTTGCGAAATTGGGAAGGATTTGAGGACGACTGTGTTGACTGATAGTCAATATGGATTTGGAGTGGTGCATGATTTTGGCCAACTTTGGCTACAAAGAGGTTTCTTGACATCGAGTGGAACTCCGATAAAGAATGCTGAAATGATTGGTAAATTGCTTGAGGCGATACAGCTGCCTAAGGAGTTAGCAGTTGTAAAATGTGCTGCCCATGGACTAGGGGAGGATTTTATAACGGTCGGAAACCGTTATGCGAACGATGTTGCACAATATTGTGCCAAAACAAATCAGTCCATCAACAGGGACAGAGAAGGGGAAATGTCTTTACTCTCTGTGATGTTTACTAATGTCCTAGAGACCTGGGATGAAGTGAAACAGTTGCAAGATGAGGCAGGAGAGGAAGAGAAAAAAGATTGGATTAAGGCAGGATGTGCTCCAAGAGAAACAGACCATGTTTGGGTCTACAGAGATGGCAGACCAGTGATGCCCAACTCCATCTTGTCGTCAATGGCAAGGATGTATCATGGCCAGGGACATTTGGGGAGGGACGCGATGGTTAGGTCATTCAAGCAGACCTGGTACAATGCAAAGTTCAGGACAATTGCAGAAAGCATCTGTCAGAGGTGTTTAGTTTGTCAGCAATTTAACACTGGGAAAAAGACAGTGGTGAGTCTGGGGACAATAGGCAGAGAAGGAGGTCCTTTTACAAGAATGCAGATTGATTTCATTGAAATGCCCCAAGTAAACAGACTGAGGTATGTTCTAGTGGTAGTCTGTTTGTTTTCAAGGTGGGTGGAAGCTTACCCGACTAGAAGAAATGATGGATTAACAGTGGCAAAGTTACTGTTAAGGGAGTTGATTCCTAGGTACGGGTTTCCAGTAACAGTTGAGTCTGATAGAGGTGGACACTTTCAAAATGAACTCATGGGTTTGATTTGTGAAGCATTGAAAATACAGCAGAAGCTACATTGTGCATACCGACCAGAGGCTTCTGGTGTGGTTGAGCAGATTAATGGCACAATCAAGAATAGAATTGGAAAAATGTGCTTAGCCACTGGCATGAAATGGCCAGATGTTTTGCCTCTAGTTCTGATGACTATGAGATCTACTCCAGATAGAACTACTGGTTTGAGTCTGCACGAGATAATCATGGGACGTGCTATGCGCCATGCATTCGTGCCTGTCAATAAATTGGTGACAGTAACTGATGACATGATTTTGGATTACTGTAAAGGCCTGGCTGACGCAGTTCATTCTGTGTTTCACCAGGTTGGAGAAGAAGCTACCACACTTGAGAAGAAGCAAGCCCATGATCTGAGTCCAGGAGACTGGGTGAGGATAAAAGTTCACAGAAGAAGAAATTGCTTGATTCCAAGGTGGGGAAGGCCAAGACAAGTTATTCTGACTACGACGACTGCAGTAAAGTGTGCTGGAGTGAAGCACTGGGTACATGCAAGTCATACTCTGAGAGTTCCAAACCCGAAAGAAGGGACTGGTAAAGAGTATTTTGAAGAGTCAGATTCCAGCGATGATGAAGATACAGAATCAGTGGGGAAAGAAGTAGGAAGAGCTTCGAATGAACCACTGCGAGTATCAGAGAAGAGATCAAATTCTGTAAAAGAGCCTGAAGTTTCAAACAGCAGTGAAGGAAAAAGAAAAGAAAAGAGAAATCACACAGAGACTACTCCTGAATCAGAAGAGGAGGAGATTGAAGAACCACTTGAGATTATACTTGAAGAAGTAGGGTCAGAAGAAGATAGAGAGGGACAGATTGCGGAAGACCCCCGAGGAGGTGTAGGGAACATTCTTGATGAGCCAGGTGAAGGGACAAGTAGACAGCAAGAAGATTGCGTGTTGGAGATCCGAGGAGGGACAGGAGTAGGGAAGTCTCAAACAGTGGTGAAAAAATCTGTGGAAAAGAAGAGAGCTGCTGGAAAGCGGAAACAAGAGGCACTTGAAACAGATGATGAAGATGAACAAACAGAGGGTCGAGTTCTGAGAAAGAGAACTTGGATTGGAGAAAGAAGTAATAAAGAAATAAAGCCGAAAAAGGTGATAAGAGGAGACCGTTGGCCTAACAACAGAGTTAAGAGGCTGAGATACAAAATAATAAGAGCAAATACATCGAAAGCTGAACAAGTGAATGAAGTTTCGAGTCAAAGTTCAAAAGCTGAAGGAGAAGAATCAAAGGAGTCAAACGAACCAGTGGAAATAAAAAGAGTAAGAAAACCCAACCAAAAGTACAGATCACCGGAATGGTCTTATGTGGCACTGTCTGAAGGAGGAAAAGAAGAAGCAGTGACTCGAGATAATCCGGAAGAGATCTTGAGAGAAGTGGTTGAGGAAGATACTGGTGAAATTCTGAAAGTACTCTTGACTGACATTGGAGAAGAGTCGAGTACTGAAGATTTTGATGTTGGAGATCTAATACAATTTGATGTTGAAGAAATTGAAGTGAAGAATGACAAGTATCCAAACTGAGTGAAAGAAGGATTCACTTGGATTAAGTGAATAAAGAGATCATTTGGATAAACTGAAAGCTGAAGAATTGCTGAAGAATTGAGATTGAAAAGTTCAAACAGTAGTGGAGTAGTAGAGGCTAAACTAAAATGGCTAACATAGAAGATAATAGAAATAGATGTGCCTTCCTTAAGAGGTGGTGTAGGATGTGCTGCTGCTGTACTGGATTATTAATGCTTCTATGGGGTGTTTTAGTTTTATTAGTTACTTTTAAAGTAGAGTTTGAAATGCATACAGAGAATGTGACAAATGTAGAGAAGAATTTACAAAAAGTAGTTCCAATTAGAATTAGTAATACTTACATACACAAAGATAGGTCAATTAATAACTTTTCTAGTAATGTTTTTTCGAAACTGTTATTTGAATATGTGAAAACAATGGAAGTAAGGGATTGCTACGTCTGTATGCAATTACCTGCATCCGTTTCAGAGGGTGTTACTTATCATCATTTACCAGCTACATATGGTATTTCCTGTAGTATTTTAAGTAGTGTTTTTTATTTGATAGGGAAAGTAGATTACAAGATGTCTAACAGAGATAGTATTTTTGGGCACTTGCCAATGAACAAAGAGCTGAATCCAGCTAAAGAAGCTAACACTTTTGGTGAGATTTTTATTGAAGAAAAAGGATTAACATTAGATTACATTTTTAAGAATAATTTAACTTGTAGTTTGAAAGGAGAGGAGAAAGCTTTCCTGGATATGGTAGAAGAAAGGAGATTGAACATGCATGAGAAAGCAGGGAAATATAAAGTGAGTGAGACAATTTGGGACATTGAGATGGGAAAAGAGTTGAAGAATGGGGCTAGTCCAACTTTAGCTCTAGATGCACCACAGAAGGGTAAACTTTGTATTACAAGAAGGAAATCCCAATATGATACATATTTTGTCGGGACTAGTGAGTGCCATGATACATACTTCATTGCAACAGGTTGGGGTTTCAGAGGTGGAGAAGATACAATTTTTCCAGGAGTATATTATGTTTGTGGGAATAAGGCTTATTACAAGTTGCCTGACCATTGGTATGGCACATGTTATGTGGGCCTAGTTTTTCCAAAGATTTTTCATATAGATAAAATAACAGATGTGGAAGATATTAACTTACTAATGCGTTTTAAGAGAGAAACTTGGTCTGAAATAGTGGGTGATATTTTTGGGGTTTTGATTCCAGCAGTGGGAATTTCTTTGAATGCTTATGGAATTCGGAAACTGTCCACAGTGGTTGATCGCTTATCGACAAATACCGCTGGAGGGTTTCTTTTGGTGAATACGGAATTAAGTGCCGTACGTGCCATGTCTATGCAAAATCGACTTGCCCTTGATATTCTATTGGCCAAGGAGGGTGGAGTCTGTGGAATGCTGAAAGTTCAACATTGTTGCACTTACATTCCAGATGAAAGCAAAGACCTAAAGGTCTATATCAAAAATATTACTGATTTGCATGAAGAATTAGTACCACTTGAAGCTGAGAGTTTATGGACTAAAATAGCTAATAAAATGATAGCTGTTAAGGATTTTATTGCAAAAATAGGTAGTACTATTATAGGTAGAATATTGTTTCCCTTGTCTTGTATAATTGCGGCTTTATTAATAATAAGATTGGTGTGTGTGTGTTGTAAAAACAGGGGAGGGAGGAAGAAATTGAATAAAGAAAAGAAAAACAAGAGGTTGAAGAGAGAACCTCAAGAAATTGAACTAGAAGAATTGAGGGAGAGTGTTTATTTAGAGACAAAAAGGGATGATGAAAGAGTGACTGGTGTTTAATGTTGTGTAAAGGGGAAAAGACATTTCCAATTTCTCCTAAAATGGGACTAAATTTTCACGATTTTTTTTTTTTTTGGGTTTATTTGGTGATAAAATCACCAAAGGGGGGATTGCTGGAGCAGAGTTTTCAGTTTGAAAATTCTGGGGCTTTTGAAGCTCTGGCATGTCTATTCGTTGTATTAATTTATTAATAATTAATAATTAATTATTTGTCTTGTGCAAATGTGTTTATATTAATCAATCCGTTTGTCCTAACAAGAGAGGGTTACACGTGAGTGTGCTTAAATGTGCTGACTGATAATAACACGCGCGTTAAATGTGTTTTCATGTTTAAACGTTGCTATGTGCTGTTTATTTTTTAGCACGAAACGCTTTCTGAATTTAATGCTTTTCCATGTTGCGAGTGCTAGATAAATGCATACACATAAGGGTATTAGTGGGGTTAACACTGTTTAATCATTATGCTGTAGTAACGTTGTTTTTGTCTCTTTTAATTAAGATGGTCTATTAAGGCCTATGTTGGCCTAAGAAAAGATGGCCCGAATTATGAGCCTGACTGTGATTTGTAATATGAAAACTGTGACGAGGGAGACCCCTGCTGGAAATGGTCCTGAAGTTAACTGACCATGGTCCTTGTTGAAAAACTTTCCATGAGGACAGCAGCAGTTTTTGGGAAGTCTCCAAGAGAAGTGAAAGTGTCCTTGGCAGCCTTGGGAAACAAAGGAGTCTTAGAGAGAAGCTCTGAACTGTGGCTCGATGGCCGAGGAGAAGCAGGATAATTGTGTTACATGTTTTATTTTCTTGGTTCCTGTTCCGTAGTTTTTGTTATGTGTATTTTTCCTGAGCGGAGATTCACAAATGTAGCAATGTTACATCCTTTCCTTCTCGCTCTGCTCAGCAAGTCCGGCGGACATTACAGCTTTTTCTATGTTCCCAATGTAGCTTTCTATTGTTTGGAAACTATAAGATGTTAGCCTAGAGAGGGTTTTTGCCGCTTGCCATTTTGCCTTTGCCGCGTACCGAATCTGCGTTGCTGAGGATTGATGCTGACGGGACTTCGTCTTGAGAGACATTTACCGAGAGACTTGTCCTGACCCATTCTGACATTTAGCTAGAATAGGTAACTATGAGAAATGATTTACTCTGATTTATTTCCTTTGACTAATTTTAGATAAAGCAATATAATTTTAAACATGGTGTTGGATATTCTTTCTTGTCAATTATTGGGTTTGCATTATTGATTATTGTTGTATATATTGTATAGATTATGCTTAGGGACAGTCACAAAAACCAGGTCTTATCGACCTCGATATAGATGCAGGGTGTTTAGGAGTGTTTTCCTTCCACAGGTTTATTGCTGGTAGAGTATTTGAGCGTATGTTAGTGAAATGGGCCCTAGCGTGTATGCATGTGCGTGTAACTGTGAGATTACTTTATCCGTAGTAGTGGGAATATTGTACACACCCTGATCTCTATCACCACCAACAGCAGCAGTTCCGGTTAGTTTGCAAAGTAATAAAGATATTATTTATGGAGTGCTTCTACTTGAAGATGCATGTACTGAAAGCAGAAAAGGGGGATTGTTGCGGAGATCGTTGACATGTGCTGAGTTCTGCCCGTGGACGCATGCACGGACGCACAGACTGCAGGAAAAACGCAGTCGGGACATCGGAGTGTGCCTGGGGCGACAAACACTGTTGGTGTGAGGCTCCCTAGGTCCGTGAACATATGCGGTCTCTTGTTTTGGACTGGGTCGGCCCCGGGAGTGCTTAGCTGTACCCCGCCACTCAGAGCCTATGGAACAGGGGGCGGCTGGTTACATGGCTGTGTGTTTGGGCTGCCGCGGGTCCTGTGCAGTGCTGGAGCCGGCGCCCTGCAGTCATCGCAGCTGACTGGGACCCCTGCGACGTGCCGTGCTCAGCTGGAGGATGCGGCTGCCCCACTAGCCGGAGACTCCGGGAGACGCGCGGAAACCCCTGGGGAACAGATGAGTATATCGTAGCAGAGTATTAGGCGCCCGGCGGAAATTTGATAATCAAAACATAAGGGGCTTTACTTGTAAGCTGCATGTTGCTAATACTGCATTTTTCCATAGATCCAGAATGGACCTTCCCCCCCTCGCTTAAACTGCACGAGAAGACTCTGCAGATCGGTTTTGTTTATTGCTTTCTAAGCAAAGCATTCCGCCCT
Source organism: Triturus cristatus (assembly GCF_964204655.1). NCBI lineage: Eukaryota > Metazoa > Chordata > Amphibia > Caudata > Salamandridae > Triturus > Triturus cristatus. The sequence goes on along the minus strand of NC_140579.1, from coordinate 232,045,269 downwards.
AGCAAGAACCGGTTGTTGCGGCATTCAATGCTGACGCTGGGGAGCCGCGTCATGTCGTTCTTGAGGGGTATGCGACTAACCCCGATATGTGCTGCGCCGTGAGGAAATGATAGCAGTGAGGGCACAGCTGTCAGTACTCAGCCCAAAAGCCGCCACACACAGGCCATGATGCCGTATTTCTTTTTCCTGACTGGAACAAGGTAATAAAAGGGTGCTGCTGGAAACTCTTTGGTGCCTTCTAGGCACCCCATCCCTCTTCGTCCGGGTTCTGGTATTCGGAAGGAGACTTTCTTGACCGGGAAATAAAACAGCACAGCGAGTGAACCTCTTGCTGATACATACCGGATCTGTATGTAGCTTACAGTTCATAGGCCCAGCGCTCAGCCTTTCATCCTTCTGAGGTGCCTAAACTGACCACCATTGTACTCGGTCTCAGTAACACCTGATATTTATTTACACACAAAACAGCACCTCTGCGATAGGAAACGCTATGCATAAGAACATAGCTTGCGGCTCCTTTAAGCAGTACTGGGTTTTATTGTGCTGGAAGACAGGAGCAGTCGCATTAGCGTAGCTCTGATTGCAAATACACGGTGTTGTGTACACAATACAGTCCATGGCGCGACTTCCGCTGTGCACACATTGTTCGGTTAGTAGCACGCCTTTCGGATGTGCAGACGTGGAAGGGAGTGAGTTTATAGTGTGACTGTTACTTGTATGGGAAGCAGGGCTTCGACTCACTGCTGTGCACGCTAACCTTTCTGGAAGGGAAACTTTATTTTCAGATAGTTTTGGTCCCATCGCTCCGTCGCTGTAGTCCTTGTTTTGTTTTTAGTGGGAAAGTCCCACTGGATACCCCCCCAACCCCCTGTTGTCATAATAATAGGCTGTTCGTGCCTAGCAAAAATGAATGTGTCCTCATGATGTAACGCAACTTGTGCTCGTGTAAAGCGCTCTGATACCCGATACTTTTGGGTCAAGATCACGCTATATAAACTCCGTAAAAAAAAGAACTAACCACTATACTAGTGTCATACACGATACCGTCATCCGGTAGTGAGTTGTGACTGTTTTGGTCAATGTCAAAGTCCACGTTGGGATTTTTGAGCCAGTGCTTACCCTGTTAAAAGTAAGAATACAAATCCCAGAATGCAATGCACAGGTGGCTGCAAACCTGGGATTGGTTGAAGGTGTTACACAATATGGAATAACAGTGTGGGGGTGAGTTTGGAGTGTTGCATTGATGGAGCTGAGTATGGTGCATGGATGTGAGGGGGCTGAGTATAGAGAGGGGCAGTGCAAGTGCTGAGATCGGAGCAGGGTAGGAGGGGCTGAGACTGGACCAGGGGGTGAGGAAAGCTCATATTGAGGAGGGACAGTGAAGAGTTAAGTGTGGAGCTGAGCTGAGCTGTCAGGGGCTGAGTATGGAGCCGGACAGTGAGAAGGCAGTGAGGGCTCTGAGGCTGGATCAGGAGCGAGGAATGCTCAGACTGAAAATCAGGAAAGTGGGGGGGCTGAAAATGGCACAGGGCAGTGACTGGGCTGAGTATGGGGCAGGTCAGTCAGAGGCAGAGCCTGGACCAGGGGAGCAAGGAGGGCTTAGACTCAAGAGGGGCAGTAGTGAGGTTGTGAGTGTGGAGTTAAGTTGTAAGGGGTGAGTGTGCAGCAGGGCAGTGAGGGGCATAGTCTTGAAAATGTCAGTGAGGGGTCAGAGTATGAAACAAGGCTGTGATGGGTGAGCGTGGAGCAGGACAGTAGTTTCGAAGCAACTTGGAAGTGAGGGGGAAAGCTCCAGTTGGTCACTAGTTGGTCATTGAGGGGCACTCGGGTTGTGACGGTACAGTGAGGGTGAACTCACAGCAGGACAGTGAATAGGTGCTTACTTAGTCAACGAGGGCAGTGAGGACGGTGGCTGGGCCCAATGTAAATGTGCTTAAACCAGTTAAATCATTCAGCACAGTGTGTACGGGTGGCTTGGAGCACAACAACAGGGGGGGAGGGAGCCTGAAGCAGGGCAGTGAGAGAGGGGAGTGTAGAACAGGGCAGTTTTTTTCTGCAGATCTGTTGCCTCTTTCTGCACTCCTCTTTTCTCTTTCTGTACCTCTTGCTTCTTTCTGTACCCCTCTTCCCTCTTTCTGCACCCCTCTTGCCTCTGTCTGCACACCTGTTACCTCTTTCTGTACCCCTTTTGCCTGTTTCTGCAACTCTCTTGCCTCTTTATGCAGTTCTCTTGCCTCCTTCTGCACCTCACCTGCCTCTTTTAGCACTTCTATTGCCTATTTATGCACCTCTCTTGCTTCTTTCTGCACCTCTGATGTCTCTTTCTGCACCCCTGGGGTCTCTTTCTGCACCCCTGTTGTCTCTTTCTGCACTCATCTTCTCTCTTTCTGCACCTCACCTGCCTCTTTCAGCACTTCTATTACCTATTTCTGCACCTTTCTTGCTTCTTTCTGCACCCCTGGTGTCTCTTTCTGCACCCCTGGTGTCTCTTTCTGCACTTGTCTTCTCTCTTTCTGCACCTCTCTTGCTTCATTCTGCACTTCTTGTGCTTCTTTCTGCACCTCTCTTGCTCCTTTCTGTACCCTTCTTCCCTTTTTTGAATCCCTCTTGCCTCTTTCTGCTGTTATCTTGACATTTTCTGCACCTCTCTTGCCTCTTTCTGCACCTCACTTGCCTCTTTCTGCACTTCTCTTGCGTCTTTCCACACCTCTGTTGCTTCTATCAGCAATTCTCTTGCTTCTTTCTGCACTTCTCTTGCTTGTTTCTACACCTCTCTTGCATCTTTCTGCACCTCTGTTGCCTTTCTTCACCTCTCGCATCTTTCTGCACCCGTTTCCTCTTTCTGCACCTTTCCTGCCTGTTTCTGCACCTCTCTTGCCTCTTTCTTTACCTTTCCTGTCTGTTTCTGTACTTCTCTTGTGTCTTTCTGCACCCCTGTTCCCTCTTTTTGCACCTCACTTGCTTCTTTCTGCACCTCTCTTGCCTCTTTCTGCACCCCACTTAGCTCTATATGCACTTCTCTTGCTTTTTTCCACACTTCTGTTGCTTCTTTTAGCAATTCACTTGCCTCTTTCTGCACTTCTCTTGCATGTTTCTGCACTTCTCTTGCGTCTTTGTACACCTGTTGCCTCTTTCTGCACCTCACTTGCTTCTTTCTGTTCCCCTCTTGCCTATTTTTGCACCCCTTTTTTCTCTTTCTGCACCTCTTTTGCTTCTTTCTGCAACCCTGTTGTCTTTCTGCACCCCTGTTGTCTCTTTCTGCACTTGTCTTCCCTCTTTCTGCATTTCTCTTGCTTCTTTCAGCACCTCTGTTGCTTCTTTTTGCACTTCTCTTCCTTCTTTCTATACCCATCCTGCCTCTTTTTGTACTTGTCTTGCCTCTTTGTGCATCTCTCCTACTTTTTTCTGCACCCCTCTTGCCTCTTTTTGCACCTCTGTTGCTTCTTTCTGCACCTCTTTTGCAAATTTCTGCATCCCTCTTGCCTCTTTCTGTACCCCTCTTCCCTCTTTCTGCATCTCTCTTGCCTCTGTCTGCACAACTGTTACCTCTTTCTGTACCCTTTTTGCCTGTTTCTGCAACTCTCTTGCGCCTTTATGCAGTTCTCTTGCCTCCTTCTGTACCTCACCTGCCTCTTTCAGCACTTCTATTGCCTATTTCCGAACCTCTCTTGCTTCTTTCTGCACCCCTGGTGTCTTTTCCTGCACCCCTGGTGTCTCGTTCTGCACCCCTGTTGTCTCTTTCTGCACCCCTGATGTCTCTTTCTGCACTTGTCTTCTCTCTTTCTGCACCTCTCTTGCTCCTTTCTGTACCCTTCTTCCCTTTTTTGAATCCCTCTTGCCTCTTTCTGCTGTTCTCTTGACATTTTCTGCTCCCCTCTTGCCTATTTTGGCACCCCTTTTTTCTCTTTCTGTACCTCTTTTGCTTCTTTCTGCAACCCTGTTGTCTTTCTGCACCCCTGTTGTCTCTTTCTGCACTCGTCTTCCCTCTTTCTGCATTTCTCTTGCGTCTTTCTGCATCTCTCTTGCTTCTTTCTGCACCCTTCTTCCCTTTTTTGTATACCTCTTGCCTCTTTCTGCTATTTTCTTGTCATTTTCTGCACATCTCTTGCCTCTTTCTGCATCTCACTTGCCTCATTCTGCACTTCTCTTGCCTCTTTCTGCACTTCTCTTGCTTCTTTGCACACCTCTGTTGCTTCTTTCAGCAATTCTCTTGCCTCTTTCTGCACTTCTCTTGCTTGTTTCAGCGCCTCTCCTGCGTCTTTCTGTACCTCTTTTGCCTCTTTCTGCACTTCACTTGCTTCTTTCTGCACCCCTCTTGCCTCTTTGGGCACCCCTTTTTTCTCTTTCTGCACCTCTCTTGCATCTTTCTGTACCCCTGTTCCCTCTTTCTGCATCTTTCCCGCCTGTTTCTGCACCTTTCTTGCTGCTTTCTGTACCTCTGTTGCTTCTTTCTGCACTTCTCTTCCTTCTTTCTGCACCCATCCTGCCTCTTTTTGTACTTGTCTTGCCTCTTTGTGCACCTCTCCTACTTTTTTCTGTACCCCTCTTACCTCTTTTTGCACCTCTGTTGGTTCTTTCTGCACTGCTCTTGCTTCTTTCTGCAACTCTTTTGTAAATTTCTGCATCCCTCTTGCCTCTTTCTGTACCCCTCTTCCGTCTTTCTGCACCTCTCTTGCCTCTGTCTGCACACCTATTCCCTCTTTCTGCACACCTTTTGCCTGTTTCTGCAACTCTCTTGCCTCTTACTGCAGTTCTCTTGCCTCTTTCTGCAGTTCTCTTGCCTCTTTCTGCAGTTCTCTTGCCTCTTTCTGCTGCTCACTTGCTTCTGTCTGCACCCCTCTTGCCTCTTTCTGCACCCCTCTTCCCTCTTTCTGTACCTCTCTTGCCTCTTTTTGCACCCGTGTTCCGTTTCCTCACCTTTCCTACCTGTTTGTGCGCCTCTCTTGCCTCTTTCTGCACCTCTATTGGTTCTTTCTGCATATCCCTTGCTTCTTTCTGCACCTTTCTTCGTCTTTTTGGACTTCTGTTGCATCTTTCTGCGTTTCTCTTGCTTCTTACTCCGATTTTCTTCCTCTTTCTGCACATGTCCTACCTCTGTAGGAATAGTTAGAAATCAGCATTTAAAAAAACCTTTGCAAAATTCACTGAAAAAAACATAGTTTTCAGGGGTGTTATAGTTAGGAATTAGCATTTAAAAAACCTTAGAAATTCACTGAAAAACAATAGGTTTCAAGGATGGTATAGTTAGAAATTAGCATTTAAAAAACCTTAAAATTCACTGAAAAAAACATAGGTTTCAGGGACGTAACAGTTAGTTGGACATTTCACTCGTACAAAACCAGAGAAAATCGGCTGTTATAGCTAGTTGAGCTAACTATAGCTCGCGCCCCCGCAATGCACTGCTGATGAAGTCACATATTACATCATGTAAAACGTGACTGGTGGCCTCTGATACATGACTGGTAGATGCCAAGGCCTCAACTTGGAAGCTGGTGCCCAAGTTAAAAAACAGTTGGATTTCTCCTAGTTTACTTTCTGCAAAACTGTTTTGCCAATCCATGTTGAGAGGCCTGGCTGTTGTTTACTGAAGTTTAAATGGTTTGTCAAGAAATACGGATCTTGCTCACTGAGGTTCTGTTTGGTGTGTAATGAAGTCCGGCTGGAATGACGAGAGGTTTGGCTGGAGGGAGCTGAGGTCTAGCTGGAGGGAGCAGAGGTTCGGATACTGGATTGCAAGGCTCAGCTGATGGATGTGGTGTTTGCCTGGTGGGTCCTACAAGGAATTAGGTTTATTATATAGTATTGTTGTGTACCCTCACTGTATAATCAATTCAAAACCCGTCTTGGGTCTAATCAGGTTTCTTTGAAAGACCTAAGACCTTAGCCCAGCCATCGGTAGCTGTATCTTTTAAGAGTCATTGTTTATCAAAGGAACAAGAGCAAAGCATTTAGAAGTGCTAAAACATCTGAATAAGAAAGAAACACAGCACAGTGAAAATCCAACACATTTTCTTTTTTTTAAATAGTCGTTATTTTTATGAATTTTTAGGCACCCAAAAAAACAAAAGCTGTTGGAGGGTTCCGGAGATATAAATAGGCAAAAATAATAAATTACTGCGTTTTATTCAAATCCCAAACAAGCATTGGCAACTACCATGGTTAGTGGTTACTTAGAAAACTTTTATAACACTGTGTTTGGATACTTCAGCCTGCTTTAAGCGATCAACTCTGGCAGGGAGCAAATCACATGGGCCAATGAGGTTTAGCAGGACAGTTGCCTTGCAGCCAAAGCAGTCTACAGTCCAGTTCCAGGCTCTAAGGGCAAACCGCCATGAACATCAATGGAGTGGTGTTGATACAAGGGATACGGGATGCTGAGTGATGCTGTGAGTGTTGATCCGATGGTGGGGGACTTTCTGGGTCCACCCCACGGTCCACAAACACGATGGGGTGACTTTGGCCACAGGGATCAATGTTTGTCAAAGTCCGGTTGAAGTCCAACCAAAAACGAGTTCTACTGGTCTCCCTGTAACAGCAAACCCAACAGTTCCCTTAAACTGATGCTAGTGTTTGCCTTGGTCCAGCAGACTTGGGTGCAATTTTCAAGTGTCGAGGCTCGGTCTCCTGGACTGTGGCAACCAACTCACCAAGGTAAGCTTCTTCAGCTTTTGTGGCCCTGGAGTTGCAACAAGAAGTCAACCAACTGACTATTGGAATCACTTTTTCTGTCTGGCACTCTGGGATTACTTTTTCTTGTACAGAGCACCACAGGCACAGTCCAGTGCCCTTCCCATTACTGGGCTTTCAAGGCCTAGCTGCTCAGTGTCTCAAGGAGTGCGGCTTTTAAGGCCTCCAATTGTGTTTTGATCTGCATACACGATGGAAGGACATCACCAGTTGTGGTCTTGTGTTGTTGTCCCCCAGCTATATAATTCTCCGAAGGAACTCATGTGGATTCAAAGTGCTTCTCACTCACTTTGTGGGTCAGTCACTCAAGGTCTATTACAAATGGTCCCACTTGCTAGCTTTCGAGCCAGTCTTTCTCTCTAAGATGGTTACATCTGTATAGCCTTTAGCACTTTCTGTTGCCATTGGATCTAATATGGTAGTGTACAGTTTCTATTCTGCTTTTGTTTGAGCTTTTTTGGGACCCTGCTGTGCCATATCTCTGGATAGTTTTCCTTGCCGCCGTTCACTTAAGACTAGTTTTTGGTCTGAGGTCAGGCCTTCTTCCTACAACCTTGGTTCTGGTAATTTATAAACACGTTTACATGTATCGTCTCTTTTCTTGGTTGAGCTAGCTCAGAGTGCATTGGGCGAACTAAGGAGCTCATTATGATGGCAGGCGGACCAACCATAGCGGTGTTTGGGACCGACCGCCAGACATGCAGCGGTCCCACCACTGCTATTAGGATGCGCCCGCCAATCTGGCGGGTGCATCCTGGGCCTTTATCATTGCGGGCAGTGCTGCTGGCTGCAGCACCGTCCGCAATGATAAAGGTGCATGCCCCGCATTTCCCTGCACCACATGGCAGGCACCACACGGTGCCTGCTACTTGGTGCATGGAACTGCAGGGGGTACCATGGGTACCCCGCCGTGCATCCCCCCAACGGGCCCCCAAAGCGATTATTTGCCTGTCTTTTTGCGGTGGGATATACGCCACAAAAAGACAGGCCGAAAGGGATACCGTAATCCCTACACTGCCGCAATGTTGCCCTAGTTCCGGGTTCCGCAAGGTGGAAGGAAAAGGATCGCTTTGCGAAACCATGGCGGACAGACTTTCCGTCCACCACGGAACCATTGTGATTCCCACCGCCATGCTAATTTTGCGGTGGGTATTTTCTGTATGATGGCAGAAGGACCGCCACCGCCTGCACGGCGGTCCTTCCATCGTCATAATGAGCCCCTAAGTTGGTGGTTTCCTGTGCACAGTCCTCTTTCTATTTCTGTCAATCTGTCTGAGTGGGTCCCTCCTTTATGGGGTTCATCTTGTTTTTCTCTGTTGTTTATTGCTTACCCTGCTCTGCCTTTTGAAAGGCACATTAGTGTTGGTGATTGGCTGTTCAGGGGTTGCGTCCTGTTTGTCTATGAAGGTCTTATTCTTTTGGGACTTCTGACTACCCGTTGATCAGCCTCAGTTACTCTAGTTTGGATATGATCAGAAGTGTGAGAAATTAATAATTGTTTTGAATTTTGGGGTTGTAATATTACACTGGTTAATGTGTTCTGTTGCAAGCCTTCCTAAAGGGTGAGCAACTCTCCTTGTACTGGGGTTAGTGGGTTGAGGCAGCAATTGTGCATTGGGGTCTACAAAGATTTGCCAGAAGTTGAAAAGGAGTCAGCTGTAACAGGCACTTACCAATCGGAGGTCTACTAAGATTTTTTGTAGTACACAACACATTGATTTTAAGCTGCCAGGTGCCACCTTAAGATTTTAGAACCTCCATCCAGTCCTTGCTTTTGGGCAACATCAATTTGCATCCTGGACTTTTTATGCCTTTATTTTCAATGTTATTAGCAGAACTACAATTTCAAAATGCCCTCTTCTGTTGGATGAAAATCTTGCTTTGCCCCAGATATGTGTCAATCCATTGCAATTTGTGTGATGCTCCTATGTCTTATAATGTGCAATTAAGACAGAGTGTAGGTTTTCAGAACTGCTATTAGAAAAAAGAGTGGGGATATGCCTATTGTCACAAGTCTAATGGCCTCTAAGGCCAAGGAAGTTCTGCTTAGGTCTCAACTTTTCTTGTCATCCTCCTATTTATTAATGTCCTGAATATAGTGTTATCTGTGGAACAGACACTGAGCAGGGACTTAGTCAGTGCTTAATTTTTGCCAGTGGTTGTAGCTGGTAAACTCCATTGCCAATTCTTTGGGAACAGGAATTATTCTTCATTAGATTTTGACCCAAAGCAAGAGCGAGAAAGCTATAAAAGGGCTAAAAAACGAGGTAGAGAAATTGAAAAAATATGTGGCGTGGGGAGAAATCAGGAATGACAAAAAACCTTCAAGAGTGAAATATAGAGAAACAAATGAGGGCAGGTGGAAGAAAGAGGCATGATGTGGAATCAAGTCTAGGAAAGTTTGAGATTCAACAACTCCAGCACTGGGCAGCACCAGTAGTAAGTTAATAAGAAAAGGTTTGGGCCTATGCTCTTGTGTTTTTACAATTATGATTGATATTTCTTCCTGCAGATTTCTCATGTGATGAACATTCTCCAGGCAGATGGCTTTTACACCTGAAGGTCATCAGAGATCAAGCTATATTTGGCCAACACCTGCATTGATATGCTGAAGCATTCCCCTTCAGATAATTGCCCTAAAAGGGACCAGTCTCCTAAAACATATTGTCCTAAAAGGGATCAGTCTCCTAAAGTATATAACCACAAGCACAAAAGTGCCTTAGGAAGGTAAAATTCTCTTCATTGAGAAAACAACCCCACTCCTGACACTACAAGAGAAGAAGAGTGAATTCTGACTCTATCGTCCGAACCTGTGCCGGTCAAGGCTTTCTAAAAAGACATACTCGATATTGTCAGGGTGGGTCCAGTATACTCTGGTCCACTACTAAAGGGAGAGTCTGCTTGAGCACTTTTGGTAATTTCAGCAACTTGACCCCAGCACCCCTGGTTCTACATCTTCACAGACTCAAGCTGCTTTTGATAAAGTGTGTGCCTCTCAGAGAGCTGAAGTCTATGCACTTGGTGTCACCTACGACACCTCTCCGCTGTAGTTGGTGAATGCGGAATTGCCATTGAAACCCTCAGTGATGGCCATTAGCCAAGCATCAAAAGAAAGAAACTCTGACTTATTTTGCTGATGAACATTTCCCGCAACACCTCCTTAGAGCTCTGCATGCATGAAGGAACTCTTCAAGTCTGAATATCATGCTCTTGTCATTCCCAAAAAGACTGTGGCTGTACAGAGGATGATGATTTGGGTGCAGATAACTCAGGAGCTGTCCAAGCAACCCTCATGTGCTTCCCCTTCAATAGCAAACAGCTGTTTGGAGAGAAGACCAGCTCCTCCCTGGACTGCTTCTCAAAGAGCAGAGCCACATTACACTTGCTGGGCCTATCCTTCCTGGTGAAACAATTCCATCAGCAGTGCAGGAAGGATTGTAGCAAAGCCAGGAAACAATAGTCCCTGCAGCACTCAAACGTTTGCGGTCAAATGCCTCAAAAAACGTACTGCTCCTTTTGGGGAATGGGTGTGTCCATGAGATGCCATTATCAAAAGTAGCAGCACCCCAATTCGCTTCCATCTTCCCTCCGCGCTGCTGCCTCAAAACCTCTTTTAATTCAATGGGGGAAGGGTCTCCCTTTTTCCCATCATTTGGGAGATGATTAGAATTAATTAATAGCTGGGTCATTCAGCTAATCTGTTTTAGCTATCATCTACCTTGTCTCTCCTCCTTTCCAGACTGGCCTCCTTTCACCAGAATGTTTTATCTGTAACAGACCTTAATTTTGGAGTTAAATGTTTTTAACCTTATGAATAAAGGGCCATAGAGATTGTGCCTAAAAAGGACACAGTCACAGGATTTTACTCCTCTTTTGGTCTGTGAGAAAGAAGGAAGTATGAGACCTTTCCTCGGTATTCAGAATGACATGTTAATGATGTATTCCCTATGCCAGGCCTTGTTTCTCAATGCAGGGAATGACTGGGGTCTCTAGGCCTTCAGAATGGTTACTTTTCCCTACCAATCCTGCTTGCTTACAGGTGCTACTTGATGTTCGCTTTGGGGTCTCTGCCATGATGGCCATAGATACTGCTTCATTGTGAAGGTCAGGAGTCAATGAAAATATACAATAAAATGACTGGTTACTGAAGACAGGGACTGGACCTGAAACCTCTTCAGCGGACTAGGTCATTTCTTCCCAACTTCAACATTGCAATCAACAACCAGATGTACCTTCTCACAACCATACAGAGGCTGCCTTTCATGAGAGCAGTGCTAGGCACAACCCTTCCAGCGCCTCAGAAAATCTGCAGATATTCTCAATCATTCAATCAGGATTTAGAAAGCATGGCTAATCACCCAATATGGTATCCAGGCACTTGCAGGTCCCAGAGGCTTACTAGAACAACCAAGTCTTGAGGGCCATTCAGAATTCCAGAAGTAAGGTGATGGTCCGGAGGTGCATGGGGAGGCTGTTCCAGAGCTTGTTGTGATGTGGGGGAAGAAGCATCTTCCACTTCTCCTCCGGTAGATGCAGAGAATATGGGCAAGTGAAAAGGAGGTGGAGCGTAGTCATCCAGTCGGTTGGTGGAAGTTCAGGCAGTGGTTAATGTAGGCAGGTCCTGGGTTGTGTAAAGCCTTGTGTGCGTGGGGCAGCAGCTAGAACTGGCATCTCTTCTGTACAGGGAGCCAGTGGAGTTGCCTGAAGTGGGGTGTGATGTGGGTTCATCGGGGAAGGCTGAGGATGAGTCTGGCTGTGGCGTTCTGTATGCTCTGAAGTCTCTTTAGGAGGTATGTGGCGATTCCTATGTAGAGGGTGCTGCTGTAGTCCAGTTGACTGGTGAGGAGGGCTTGTGTAACAGTGCATCTCGTATGTAGGGGTAGCCACTTGAAGATCTTACGTAGCATGTGCAGAGTGAGGAAGAAGACGGAGGAGACGGCATTGATCTGTTATTTTCTGGTAATCTTGTTGTTAATGATGATTCTGAGGTTTCTGGCGTGGTTGGAGGGAGTGGATGCGGGCCTAGGTCTGATGGCCACCAAAAGTCGTTCCATGTGTTGCTGCTGTTGCCAAAGATCAGTACTTCCATCTTATCAGTGTTAAACTGCAGGCAGTTGTTCTTCATCCAGTTAGCGACGTTTGTCATGCATCTGTGAAAGTTGAGCACTTCGATGCTCCGACGGTGAGTGAGATGATGGAGTTGGGAGTTGTCTGCATAGGAAATTATGTTGAGACTGTGGGATCTGACAATGTTGGCCAGCGGGATTATATATGCGTTGAAGAGCAGGAAGCTGAGGGATGAGCCCTTGAGGAAACCGCAGGTGATCTCCATGGGTTCAGAGGTGACAGGTGGGAGGTGGATCCTCTGGGTTCTTCTGGTGAGGAATGAGGTGATCCATCTGAGCGCATCCCCTTGGATGACGATGTGGTGGAGTCTTTTGATCAGCGTGTGGTGGGATACGGTGTTGAAGGCTGCCGAGAAGTCAAGGAGGATCAAAGCTGCTGTCTCACTTTAGTTGAGGAGGGTTTGGATATTGTTGGTGGCTGCAATCAGGGCTGTTTTAGGGCTGTGATTGATGCGGAAGCCGGAGTGGGAGGTGTTGAGTAGATGATCTGCTCCAGGTGTGTCATGAGTTGATTGTTGATAATCTTTTCCAGTACCTTTGCTGGGGAAAGGGTCAGGAAGATTGGCTGATAGTTTTTGTGTTTGCTGGTGTCGGCAAAAAGTTTTATCAATTAGTGGTCTGCCTTCAGCGTGTTTCCAGGCATCTGGAAATGTTAAGGTGGTGATAGAGGTTTTATTTATTTATTTATGTATTTGAAAGTTTTATAGAGCGCGAACAAGACCCTTGCGGGTATCAGACCGCTTAACAGTAAATAAAGTTTTTATACATATCTAAAAGGCAAATTGTAGCATCTATACAAAAACATGTTGCAAAAGCAAAGTGATTAGGTACATCAGGACGCTATCCCCTTGCGTCAGGAAACAGGAAGATGGAATGTCCAGATTGCTTAGATGGTCCCTTGTCCTAGTCAGGGTAATGGCAATGCTATAGTAGATCACAACAAAACTTTGGACCTTACTCACGTGAATTTGGCCATGAGAATTGATTTTACTTCCTTTTTGAAGGAGACAATAGAGGGGTTAAGTCTGGTTTCGGGTGGTAAAGCATCCCAAATTCTTGGTGCCATCCCTGAGAAGGTACGGTTATATGTTTTTTTCTTGTTGAATCTCTGTGGTTTTAGTAATAAGTTTTCCGCACTTCTGGAAGATCTGAGCCCACCAGAGATCGTCAGCTTCTGTGTTAGATATCTGGGTGCTTTGTGGTGCAAGGCTTTATGCGTCATACACGCTATCTTCAAATGAATTCTGGCTTCCAGGGGTAGCCAATTCAGGGATTTGAGGTCCAGTGAGATGTGTACATTTCTTTTAGACCCAGTGATGAGTCTCTCTGCGGCATTGATTGTGGCTCTTAGTGGTGCCGTGGTTCCTTTGGGTAGGCCGCAAAGAGAGACACTTCCGTACTCCACTCTGGGGATAACTAGTGCTTGTACTGCTTGCTTAAAGTCCTTGATTGGCAGGAAGGGTTTCAACTTCCTCAGTGTGTTTATCTGATAGTTAGCTCCCTTTGTAGCGTTGCTGATGTGTTTTTGCATATTGAGGTTACTGTCAAGAGTTATTCCCAGTGATTTCGCTGAGTCAACGATGATTGGTTGAACGTTGAGTGCTGTAAGGTGTTTCATCCAATCTTGCATTACAGGCACTTGGGCGGGTGGAGCTATAAGCAGGAATTCGGTTTTAGGGCATTTAATTTGAGATGGTTTTTTGCCAGCCATATCTGGGTATTTCCAAGCGTTGTGTTGAGCAGTTTGATGTCTTCTAAGGTGTGGATCTTGAGGTATAATTGAGTGTCGTCAGCGTACATGTGGTATTGCACGTTAGATGCTTGAAGAATTTCAGTGAGGGGTTCCATGAACAGGTTAAACAAAGTCGGGGATAAAGAGGACCCTTGCGGTACTCCTAGTGTTACTGGGACGGGTTTTGACATGAATTGTTGTGTTCGATTATGGAGAAATGAGGTAAACCAGTTTAACACTGAACCTGATAAACCCATTCTATGCTTCAGAAGATCCAACAGGTTCTCGTGTTTGACCGTATCAAAAGCTGAGGATAGGTCTAGCAGGATGAGTAGGCAGGCTCCATTCTGATCCAGGATTTGTACCGCGTCATCAATTATATGTGTCATGGCTGATTCAGTACTGTGACCTGCTCGGAAGCCTGATTGGTATTTATTAAGCAGGTCAAAGTGGTCAATATGCCTTGTCAGTTGAAGGTGTACACATTTTTCCAGAAGTTTGGCCAGTGTAGGGATGTTGGAAATAGGGCGATAATTGTTTAGGTCCGTAGGGTCGGCCGTGGGTTTCTTTAGAATGGGTGAGACCTGACCAACTTTGAGGATGTCCGGAATGCAACCTTGTTGAAGTGAACTGTTTATGATCTTAGTCCAGAGGGGCAGAAGTAGAGGGGTTAGGTTTTTAACAGCGTTAGCGGGTAGAGTATTGGAGAAGTGATTGGCAGGGTTCATGGCACCAAGTATTTTACCTATGGCTTCTTCGGAGTATGTCGAAAAGGATGACCAGTCGGCGTCGTTTTTTAGGTTAGGCTGTGATGGTAAATGGTACGGTGCAATTGGCATTTCTGGGGAGGTCTTCGTGTGCGGTCCCGTGTGTAAGATTAGATCATTGAGGAGGTCAGTCTTGATATTTATTATCTGTCTTCAGAGTGAAGAAGGCAGAGAATTCTTCACAGTTGGGTTGCCGGCAATCTATGTGTTGTGGACGTTGAGGTGCGTCCTTAGATTGGGTTTTGATTAGTTCAAAGAGTTTTTTGGGACGATTTCTTGCCTGGTCTAGTTGGTGGCTGAAGAATTTTGCTTTAGTGCGCTTGATCTTTCTGAAGTAAGCGTTTCTCTTTTTTTGAGTAGGGTGGTGAGTTCTTGGCCGATCCTTTGGTTTCTGAGGTTGAAGATGTGGTACAGGTAATCCAAAAGGACGAGAGGAAACACACTTCCGAATCAAGAATGTTTACGTATCAATCCAATTTCCATGTAATGTACAATTTTGGTCATGAGTCTCATTTTTGCTACACAAGTTATAATTTATTGTTCTTTTTTTCTTCTTTTCACACTTGATTATCCACAAAGGATGCAGCCAACGCGTTTCGCCCCAACACGAGGGCTTCTTCAGGGCACTGCAACTCTTGTATTAAAATCAATTACCATGTACAGAGTATTAGAAAACGAATTGCATTCTCCACATTTCGTTGCTTGCTTCCATGTGTCATCCAAAAGCCGTCCACGATCCAATTACACTTTTTCAGTAGTTATTAGTACCTTGAAGAATGATATGTGTTTGTTTTTGATCAAAAGCTCTGCATGTCTATTCGAGAACCATAATAACATAGACAAGAGTATGTTCTTTGGCAGCACCATCCCGGTCTGCCGCGTGGTGCGCACATGGGTCTGTGGGAGCTACTGAGTGGATGGATTTCATGGTGGAGTTCGTGTCCCGGGTGGAAAGGATGTTCCAGGTGGTCAGTGTATGGTTCATGTCGGTTACCGTGGTGGCGGATCTGTTGAGGAAGTCCGTAGGTGTGGGTTAGGGTTCGAAGTTTCTATATATGGTTGCGATCTTGTTTTGGAAGGAGTGGGCTAGGTTGTTGCACATCTCCTGTGAGAGTGTGATGTTGTTTTCGCTGACAGCCGGGTTGGAGAATTTCTTAACGATGTGGAAAAGTTCCTTGGTGATATTGGTGCTGGTTTCCATGCATTCGGCAAGGGCTGTCTTTGTTGTCCTCAGCAGGAGGTGGTAGAGGTTTAGGGAGATCTTTTAGGGCTGCCCTGCAGAGGTGTCCTTGCTGGTGCGCCATCTCCTCTCCAACTGTTTGCTGCCTCGTTTTGCTGTTCTGAGTTTTTGGGTATACCAGATGTCCTTTTTGGAGGATTTTCTCTTGATGTTGCTCTTGATGGGGATGATGCTGTCTGCGTGTTTGGTGATCCAGGCGTTGAAGTTTTTCACTCCCTGTTTTAGGTTGGTGGCAGTAGCAAGGTGTTGGCATTTTTACCAAAATACTAAAAGTCTTGTTAGGGCCTTGCTTAAGTCTCTTTAGAATTTTAGAAAATAAAAAGTCACTACAGTCAAGGGTAGAGTGGTTAGAACTTTTTGTTAGAATGTCTCAAGAAAAGAACCCAGCTATTAGTGAAAATAACCATGATGACATACAGCACATGGTTGAGGAGCTCGACCTCACCCCCACCTTCACTTGTCTTTCTAGGAAGTAAGGCCCTTATGTAAACTTAAAAACATAGCAAGAGGACCACATCCAACCAAACAAAAGCTCCTGGAGCTGTTGGCTGAGTGTGCAAAGGACCCCCCTTCTGAAAATGGTGATGACCAGTCAGAAGAAGAAAGGATTGAGGAGGATGGAGATAGGTACCCACCTCCACCACTTCCTAGGGAAGAAAGGGTCCCTGTACCCTTACTTATAAGAGTTAACCTCTGGGGACCTAGAGGCCACACAGGTGGCTCAAGTTCTGGTGGGGACATTGAGGACAGCCTCAATGAGGAGGACAGCCTTATATCAAGGCTGGCCAAAAGACTGGATCTAGAGTCCAGACGCCTAGCTCTAGAGAAAGAAAGAAAGAAAGAAGATGGGTTTTGTTACAGGTGCATTGTCCCATGCACGTCTCTTTCCCTGTCCACCTTGATTTGAACACATATCAGCAGAAACAGAGTAAATGGTAATATAACACTGGTATCTTGTAGAAGGCATCCTGTTAATGTATGGATTTCTTCCATTTCAAATCATGGAATACCATCCTGTTCATATATGTGTTTACTGTAAATTATGTTCATGTATTATGTCATGTTCTTAAACTGTGGCTCTATCATGCCATAAGTAATAGAATAATGTGTAGTTATTTTGTGCAATCCTTGGGCCTGAAAGACAGTTGGGCCACACCCAGGACCACACCCAGTAATCCCTGGGCCTGAAAGACAGTTGAAAGCCACACCCAGTTTGCCACAAACCCTGGGCCTGAAAGACAGTTGGGCCACACTCAGGACCACACCTAGCATCTGCTTAGGTGCCTATTGAAACCACTCCTCTTCACTATTCAGTGCTTGGCCTCGTTGCTTCAACACACTTACCTGGCTCCAGCTTTTCCGATCGGCATCTCCTGCTTGACAGCCTTGCATCAGCAATTTCCTGGCTTCCTGGTTCCGGGCTGAGTCTCCGGTCCGACGTCTTCTTCCGTGTCGTGTTCCCTGAAAAGAAGTGCACAGAGAAAACATGCTTTAAGGTATTTTTTGGAAGACAACTATCCCACGGTGAGTCTGCTTACATTAGAATTTGGAACATTGTTTTTAGAACTTGGAACATTGCTCTTTGAACTGCGCAAATTATCCGAACTATATTTCTTGGACAGAGGGAAAACACTTCATCTCAAGTGTTACGGCGAGTTTTCCCGTAGTACCCAGACACTATTGACATTTATAAAACAAAGAAGATTATGCCTTTTTAAAAGTGTGAAAATAGTTATCGTAAAACAAAGTTAGCCTTAAGAATCACAACAGCACAGATGTGGTTTTGACTACTATTATTTTGTATGCAGTATTTTGTTCCTTTATGGCAGAAGTTTGTTTTGGCAGCATTTGAACTTCTGTGCACTCAAGGCATCTGATCCTAAGCTGGGCATATAAGGATTCAGGTACCTATGCTGATGAACATAACTAAATGCTATCATGATTGTTAAACTTATTTGACAGTGTGTTAATGATTGTATTGTTTATTGCAGATTGCATAAATCGACAAGTAGATTGTTAGATCAACCCATAATTCTGTCGAAACCTACGTAGTCTGTAGATAAGAATTATTAGAGACTTTTGGTTACAAGTTTATGATAACTGTAAGAAGATACTGCCTCACAGATATACACATTGTTTATCTTCTGTGTTTTGTACTTAGGAGTCTAGTAGAAAACTCAAGCCACTATCCAGTTACATTCCCTTTTATTGTATCCTGTGAATACTCAAGCCCCCTGAAGCCCTGGTCCCCCTAAAAGAAGACCGCTGGAATCTTCTTGTTTCTCTTCTCTTGTCATTCCAACCCCTTTTCCCCCCTGAGACTACCGGACTGATCCTAAGTTATATCTTGGTATCACGCTGCTAGTTTCTAGAGGGATTGGGGACCTGTCCTCACATCGTCATCAAGGTGAAACAATTTGGAGCACAGGTGAGTGCCTCGTAACAGAAGGCCAAGCCCACCAATTGTTTCATCTTGATAACGATTCAGTATGGAAGTCCCAGATCAAACAGCACAGTTAGCAGACATCATTAGAAAATTACAAGAAGAAATGCAGCAAATAAAACATGAAAATCATACACTGAGAGAGGAATTATTAAAGAGTAGAACAAGCTTCACACAATGGAGAGAACCCGAAGAGACCGACTCTCGCCCATTCATAGCGCCAACTAGATTTGCTCAAAGTCCTGTAGCAGCAACAGGATTTAGTCCTCAACGTCCTGATCAAAATATCCAGGTAACAGTGGTTACACCAAGTCCAGTTCCCCTGGCTAACCCTGAGCGTTTTTTAAGTGATACTTCCCAGTTTGCTTCATTCATGAGTCAGTGTCAGTTGCATTTCGTATGTAAGCCGCAGGTTTTCCCGTCTGATACTGAGAAAATAGCATTCATTATTTCTTACCTAGGTGGTGTAGCCGCAAATTGGACAATACCCTTAATAGAAAATGATGATCCCCTTTTACACAACTACACTCGGTTTAAAGATGCCATGTCCCGCCTCTTTGCACGTCATACGTTCATTCAAGCTAGTGACAACGAACTTTTAAATCTGAGACAGGGTTCTAAGGACCTCATTACTTACATGACCACCTTTAATCTCCTCTTATCTGAAACTCATTGGCCTGAAGAGAAACGTATTTCTCTTTTTTATAGAGGTTTAAGAGACGATCTAAACGACTCTTTAGCCCATATTGTAAACTTACCTAATGATTACTCTGAATTCTTGGATTTGGTGGTAAAGCTAGATCACAGACTTGGAGAAAGAAAACACGACAAACCCCGATTTGACACAAGAATCATTTCAATCAAGCCTGAGAAAAAAGATGTTGACGACAAAACAGAACCCATGCAAATAGGAGGTCTTAAAGGCCCATTGACTGCAGAAGAGAAAGATAGACGAAGAAAAGGAAATCTTTGTCTTTATTGTGGCAAAGCAGGGCACTTTGCTCGAGAGTGCCCAATAAAACCCCAAAAGAAAAAAGCGATAGCTAGTTTACTTTCAAATTCCATTAAGTCGGAAAACTAAATGTCTCAAAGGATGTAGAGATCGCTCCTTTGGGAAGTGATGACATCAAGATCTCTCAATATGCTACAAACACCATTAATCGTGTCCCTCGCCATATGACTATACGACTTACTGTTATTATTTCTGACCCACAAAGGTATAGTTTGTCTGTTTTAATTGATTCTGGTGCTACAGGGAATTTTTTTTATTTTTTATTTTTATTACCAACTTTGTATTTATTGAAAGATGAGGTCAGCCAAAGTACACAGCTGTGTGCCTACAACCATCCTGGCCGGCAGCGAACAGAATCTAATTCCACCATACAGGAGCAGTAAAGCACAGCATAACTCATGTACCTCCCCTCCAGTTCCCTGCTGTCAACGCATCCCACCCAACGTGCC
Source organism: Triturus cristatus (assembly GCF_964204655.1). Taxonomy (NCBI): domain Eukaryota; kingdom Metazoa; phylum Chordata; class Amphibia; order Caudata; family Salamandridae; genus Triturus; species Triturus cristatus. Next base: position 232,025,813 of record NC_140579.1, on the reverse strand, counting down.
CGTCGCCCCACATCCTGTCTAAAGCCATGTTCGCACCAGCGGGGGGGTCAGATAGGGCAGATGCAGCTGGTGGTGTAGTCTAGTCTCTAACGTGGGTTCCGCGGTAGGAGGCCAACAGGGCCCGGGTCCAGGGCTAGTGAGTGTCTTAACCTTGCCCAGGACAAGTATTTGTTACTCTCTACGCCAGGTCTATACTAAGTTCTTATGCCATGCCCCGGACAGCTCATGTAGTGCAATACAGTGTTCCCAGGCAAACTCGCAGTTTTTGAAGGGACTGGACGGAGTGGCGTAGCGCCACCGTGCTGTGTCACCAAGGCACTATCACATCGCTTAACCTCTATAGGTCCTGAAGACAGGACAAACCAAACAAACAAGGAACGGGGGAAAGTGGCGGGGGAGGGCGGCGGGGGAGGGGAAGCAGAACGCCAAGTGCCTTAGTGGGGGATAGTGGGAAATCCGGTGGATTTAACTAGTCTCGCTTAAGCTGGGCCGGTGGTCCCCTGACATCCCTGGTACCCCTGTGGTGATGTATGCCTGCGTGGTGGGAAGATCCAACCCCGGCGCACTCGCATGGAGCTAGGGACCCCCCAATGATGAGGGTGTCAGCTCCACAGGCCGCGTGAGAATCTCGGAGCGCGTCAGATTAATCTCGTCGTCGAACAGTTTTAGGGCCCGCAGTCTCGGTGGTTGCAATCGTGCATGCTCTATCCTGCCCAAGTGTTCCACCAAGGGAGTCCAGAGGGTCTTGAACCTAGTTTCCCGGAACTGGAGACGGGCTGTAAGCAGCTCCATCGCCAAGACCTGCCAGAGGCGGGCGAACCACACGTTGATGGAGGGCAGCTCCGCCTTCTTCCAGTATACCGCCACTGTTTGTTTTGCTGCGCCTAGCATGTGAAGGCTCAGGTGCCAGTCTCGACCTGTCATTGCCCGCCGCGACGTTGGTCGGAGGCCCAAAATAATCGTGAGCGGGTCCTCCGGTAGGGGGTAGCCTAGTACCCTTTTGATGTGGCTTAGGACTTCCTTCCAATAGGTAGTCAAACTCGGACACGTCCACCAAACATGGATAAAGTCCCCTGGCACCTGAGCACAGCGCCAGCACAACGGGGACACCTTAGGGAACATCTTCTGTAGTCGGACAGGGGTGTAGTACCACTGGGTCATCACCTTGTAGGCCGATTCCTGCTGGGGGATGCTACGGAAGGTTTTGGGGATATCGCTCCAGAGCCTTGCCCACTGCGCGGAGGTGATCCCGGAGCCCGAGAGGTTCTGCCATCGTACTTGGTACGGATGTAGTCCTGGACGCTGGGAATGCTGGAGCACTTTATAGACGCGGGAGACGAGGCCCCTATATGTGCCAAACGTGCGCGCTAAGTGCTCAAACGGGGTGAGAGGCCGCGTGGCCGCCTGCACCAGCGAAGAGCCCTGCACCCAGTGCCGAAGCTGTACGTATTGGAACTTGTCCCTGTCCGTCAGCTCAAATTCCCGTTGGCATTGCTGGAAGGATTTGAAGTTCCCCCCCACAAAGAGATCTCGGATCGTCCGACAGCCGCTTTCCGTCCACTTCTCAAAGTATGGCGAGTGGCAGGCCGGCGGAAACTGTGGGTTGCGAGCCAGGGGGGTGTGTGGCGAGGGGAAGGTGGTGAGGCCCCTGCGGACCGCCACCCTGTCCCAGATCTCCAAGACCGTCCTAGTGGGGACCGCCATGTACGCACTACGGTGGCGTGCCGCCCGGGGCAGCCAAGCGTGATCCCAGATCGGGCGACAGGTAACTGCCTTGTCCATGTGGAACCAAATTTTTTCGCTTTCCCACGCCCCCCATTCCAGAACATATCGGAGGTGCGACGCCCAGTAGTAGTCCATTAGATTGGGACAGGGAAGACCACCTCTATCCCGAGGGAGCTTTAATATTTTGTTAGAGAATCGCGGTTTCTTACCTCCCAAATAAAGGAGATCAAGTCCCGTTGTAACCCTTGGATGTAATGTTCCGGTATGGGAGTCGGCAGAGTCTGAAACAGGTAGAGGATCTTTGGCAGCACGGACATCTTGATTGCATTGAGGTGACCAAGCCAGGAAAGCGGCAGTGCCTTCCAGGTGCGCAGGTCGGCTAGGACCGAGCGCCTGCACTCCGGCCAATTGGCCTGCGTCCAGGTAGCTAGGTCCGGTGTCAAGTTAAGGCCAAGGTATCTCACTGAGCCGCTCGCCCATTGATATGGGGTGCATGTCTGCAGCGCCGCCACCTCTGCCTCCGGAATCGTGAGATTAAGCACCCAGGACTTAGTGTGATTAATTTTTAGCCCGGAGGCACGCTCATAGGCGTGGAGCAACGATTGCGCGGCCGGGAGCGAGGTTGAGGGCGTATGACAGCGTAAGAAGGAGATCGTCGGCAAAGAGCGCAATCTTGTGGTCGCGTCCCCGAAGGGAAATGCCCTTGACATCCGGCGACTGGCGAATGAGAATAGCTAGGGGCTCCACTACCAGGGCGAAGAGCAAGGGCGATAGGGGGCAACCCTGCCGCGTGCCCCTGCAGATGGGGAATGGCTGTGTAAGCTGGTCATTTACTCGCACCCGGGGTGCAGGGGCAGCGTATGGGGCCATGATGCGCGCTTCCATTTTAGGCCCAATGCCTATTTTCCGTAAAACCGCTCGAAGGAACGCCCAATCTACCCGGTCGAACGCTTTTTCAGCGTCTAGGGACAACAGGCAAGCCGGGATTCCCCAATGCCTGGCCTTTCCCACAATGTGGGCGATGCGACGGACATTGTCCGCACCTTGGCGTTGGTGTATGAACCCCACCTGATCCGGGTCCACAAGGCGAGGGAGGTGCGCACTGAGTCATTTGGCGAGAATTTTGGTGTACAGTTTAAGATCTGTATTCAACAGGGCTATGGGTCGATAGGATGAGCAGAGGGTGTGGTCCTTCCCCGGCTTTGGGATGAGAGCGATCTCAGCCATCGCCATGTTCGGAGAGGGCCACCCCGAATCCGCGAATGAATTAAAGAGCCGAAGGAGGTAGGGTTGCAGCTGCGGCAGAAAGGTACGGAAGAATGCCACCGGGAGCCCATCTGGCCCAGGTGTCTTGCCTAGCGGGAGATCTCCCAGGGCGCCCGCTATTTCTTCCAGTGTAATGGGCTCCTCTAAGAGCTCGGAGTGGTGTTTACTCAGCGGCTCCCATTCACATTCTCCCAGGGTCTCCGCGATCAATGCAGGGTCCGGCGGGTCTCTCATGTTCAGGGAGGAATAGTAGTCATGAAACGCCTGGAGCTTCGCAGCTTCCGTGGTCGCCCAAGTTCCCCCTGCCCCCTGTAGCTTCGCGATATGGGCCTTGGCCGCCCTCGTACGCAACCGCTGCGCTAGTACTGCGCCCACCTTGTCTCCTCCGATGTAAAAGTGCTGTCGGAGCGCAAGGAGCGCCCGTTCCGCCTTATTCGTCCTATGTGCCCGTAGCTGTCCCCTAAGGACCGCCAGACGCCGCTTATGGGCCGCCAACGGGCGGGCCTGATCCATCTTTTCCAGCGTCTTGAGTTCGCGGGCAAGTCTGGTTTCGTACAGTTGGGCTTCCCGCGTCCGGGCGGCAGCTATAGCCGTGAGGGTGCCCCGTATCGTGGCCTTGAAGGCATCCCATAAGAGGGGAAGGGAGGTCTCCGGCAACTCGTTGTGCTCGAAGTATTCCAGTATGGCCGTCTTTATTTCCTCCCTGTCTACCGGGTCCCGTAGGGCGTGATCCGGGAACCGCCAGCGGCGTGGACCTAAAGCGCGAGTGAGGCGCTCATGGAGTAACACCTCCACGTGGGCATGGTCGGAGACCGAAATGCTCGAGTGCGATGCCGATATAGTGTCTGTGAGCAGGGAGTGAGAGACAAAGACCATGTCGATGCGAGAGTAAGAGCGGTGTGCAAGTGAGTAAAAGGTGTAGTCTTTCTGCCCCGGGGAGTGGTAACGCCAAACATCTACCAAGCTCAAAGCAGTAAGGGATTTTTTCACTGTGGCCGACAGGGCCCCCACTCCATGAAAGCCTCCCCCACAACGATCCAGCTCCGCGTCCCAAACCAGATTGAAGTCCCCCCCCACTACGAGGTCCGAACTCACCGGGCCAAGATACTCCCGGATGACCCCGCGCAGGAAGACGTCCTGACCCTGGTTGGGAGCGTAAAGGTTACAAAGCGTGAGCCTACGGTGTCCCCGCGTTAGCTCTACCCTCAGGACCCGGCCCGCAGTGTCTCTACGCACCTGTGTGTCCCCATGGAAGAATCCCGCCCGACAAAAAATTGCGACCCCCGCTGTCTTAGTGTCCGCAGATGCCCAGAACCTATGGGGAAAGCGCGGATGAGCCATTCGACCTACATCGGCCCGTAGAAGGTGCGTCTCCTGCAGGAATACTATGTCGGCGCCCTGTTGGAGCAAATACCTCCAGATCTGATGTCGTTTGCTAGGTGAGTTGAGCCCCTTCACGTTCAAAGAGACGACCTTCCAGGAGGGTACTGTAGTCATAGACATGGATCAACAAGTGCAGTTGTCCCCCCCGCAGCCCCCAGCCCATCCACAAAGCCCCCCCGCCAGAGGGTCAGGAAGTAGAGAGGGAGAGAGGAAATAAGGTAGGAGCAAACAAAAGAACCAAAACCACAAAACGGCCAACATGGCCAACAAGGCCTAGTCCAGTCTAGGGAGTGGCCAGGCACTGTGGCACAGGCTATCCCGGAGATGTCACTCTCCCAGGAATAGAGGTGGGGGTCCGTCGGCACTGCCGCCATTCACCAAGTCAGGAGGAGCCCCGGGCCGCCGCCCAACGTCTGAAGCTGCAGCAGCGACCTCAGTGAGTAGGCCGTACTCTCTCTCCCCAAAAGGCGGCTGGTAGTCCCAGAGAGAGCCACCTCGCATTCTCAAAAGGGGAGCCAGGGTTGCAAGCATGGAAGTTCACTGGGGAGCGGGCTCCTGTGATCCCGCCGGCGACGAGCCGGCTTCCAGGGACCGAATGTGGCGTATGATGTCCTGCTTGTCCCTCGAGGATCGACTAGCCTCAGGAGAGGGAGATCGCCCCGCCCGGCGCACCCTGGACCAACTAGGCTTGAGCGAGGCGCGAGGCCCCGTGGCACCGCGCACCGGACTGGCCGGAGGGGAGTCCGGGATCTGAAGCAGCTGCGCAGCCTCCCTGTAGGACCGCAGTACCCGTCGTCTGGACTCCCAGTGGAAGATGAGGGCGAAGGGATGTCCCCATTGATAGCGAATGTTGAGGTCTCGCAGCTTGTCTGTAACCGGCCGGAAGGCGCTCCGACGCCGGAGGGTCGTGGGGGCCAGGTCCTGGAACAGTTGGATCGTAGCTCCCTTGTACTTGATATCTGTCCTATCCCTGGTCGCCTTGATAATAGCCTCCTTCTCGACAAAGAAGTGGACCCGCGTCAGGATGTCGGGAACTAGGCCTGGTCTCCCAGGCGGACCAGAGACTCGGTGGGCCCTATCCAGTGCCGGCGGAGAGGCATCATCATCCCCCCGGAGTTCATGTAGAAGGTCCGCCACAAATGTCATAATATCCGCCCCCTCCGCTCCAATCGGGACGCCTCGAATGCGGATGTTGTTGCGGCGCCCCCTATTTTCCAGGTCCTCCTGCCTGATCTGCAGCTCGACATTCTGCTCCTCCAGGGCCGCTATTCGCTGCCATAGGCGCTCCTGGTCCTCCGTGCGAGCGTCCAGGGTCTTCTCCATATCGTCTACCCTGTCCCCAAGCTCTCCCACGTCTCTCCGGAGCTCCTTGACGCAGGCCTGGACCTCCGTGCGCAGCGAACCTATTTCAGACTTGAGGTCCTGCATGAAGAGCGCCATAAAGGACTGCGCCACTGGCTCCGCCGACGCTCCAGCCCCCAGCGCCTGCGAGCCCGTCGGCGCCCCTCCGGGCTTATTCCAAAGGTCCTTCACCGTGGCGTCTTTCGTGGGCGCCGATGATTCTTTTCCCGGCTTGGTGCGCGTCATTGTGCAGTCCCACGCCGCCTCCCCAGGAGGACCCCGGCCGCAGTTCGGGCAGTCAACTCAGGGCCACCACCCGGGAGGCCAGCCAGCGTCCAAGGGCGCACAAGCCAGTCCGTGTCGCGTCCAACGTAGGGCTGCCCCACACTCCAGGCCGCACGCCCTGGTCACAGCGCCGCAGTGTAGGCGTTCTGGGTGCAGCGGTGGATCAGGGCACCGAGGTCCGCGCCGACACAGCCCGCCCTCAGGGCACGGATGCCTCCAGTCCCCAAGCCCACCAGGCTCCGACCCGGGGCCTCCCCCACTCTCGCAGGCAGCGAACGGCACAGTTTCAGCAGGACATGGGGGCGCGCCGTCTCCGCAGCGGCCCTCCCGCGCCTCCAGGGAGTTCCAATGTACCCCCACAATGTGCCAACACAGACCGCTCAATAGGCAGGGGCAAGCACAATGTCCATGCAGGGGGGGCCCAACGGCCAAGTAGTCCCGCTGTCCCAGGCCCCGCTAACGCCACACAGTTCAGCTCCACTCCTCTCTAGCGTCCAGCAGGGGAGGCGATCCAGCAGCCGGGGATACCACCAGCACCCCGTGTATCCCCCGGGTCTCCCCCAACTCCGGGCAAAGGCACGCCCCGTCGGACAGGCCCGGAACGCGGTCAGGGGTCAGCAGCCACTAGTCTGGCATTTGGGCACACAGCCACCACCCACGAGGATCAGCCAGCCAGGCCGCCCCTGGTCCGGGGCTCCAGTTCAGGGCCGCAGGGAGAGCCCCCGCACTAGTTCTCCGGGCGCCTCCACAGTAGTCGCCGCCCCCTCGCAGGCAGCACTCCCAGGGGTTCTCCAGCGGTCGGGCCCACCTCCGCCAGGGCGCCGCCCGCCACCGCAGTCAATCCTCCCCGCAGGTGTCCGATCAAACCGCTACTCGGGCCGATGCCGCCCGCCGACCTCCTCACCTCAGGCTAAGTCGTCCTCGTCTCCAGCTCTCGACTGCAGGGGCCCCAGCGTCGGAGGCACAGGGGCACAAAATGGTGGACCCGCCTATCGGAGCAGCCCCCCCAGCGCCTCCTCCTCCAGCCAGTTCCAGGGAGCCTCGGCCCCCGCTCCCAGACGCCTCCGATCTCGCCCAAAATGACCAGGCAGCTCCTCCGGCGGGTTCGGGCACCCAGTCAGCCCACGGAAACCCTCCGTCGCCCTCCGATGCGGGACGCCCAAGATGGCGGCCGCCTCCTCTGCACCCGGGGTCTCTCCCCCGTCCGGCCTCCGGCGCTTCCAACTGCACTCCCCGGGCCCACCACGATGTCCAGAGGCAGCCCTCTCCGGTCCGCTGGCCTCTTGCCCCCAAGGGAGACCGTGCACCGGCCGCCAAATTGCCATGGGATGCTCGTTTACCCAGCGGCAGCCCGGAGCTCCAACAGCCCACGTCTTACTCCATGCACGGCTTGGCCACGCCCCCCCAGGGAACTTTTTTGACATAGCCCAGGCCAAACAATTTGGCATCCAATCCATTCCAAAAGCAGAACCAGAGCCTGTAAGGGCAGTTGATGGCTCTGCCTTATCCTCTGGTTTGATTTGTTTCCATACCCCGCCTTTGATACTTGTTGGAGAAAATGGTCATACTGAGCAAACCACGTTTGACCTTATTGACACCCCTACATTTGGAGTCATTCTAGGAATTCCTTGGTTAGAATTGCACAATTCAAAGATTGATTGGGTCCAAAGGACTGTAACTTTGGATTCTGCTTTCTGTAGAACACATTGTTCTAAAAAGACACAAGACCCCATCCATCCATTATATTGTGCTTCCACGCAGGAACAAATTACTACTCTACGAGAACAGTATAGAGACTTCTCTGCAGTATTCGACCCAGTTCAGGCCACGCAATTGCCACCCCACAGGGTGTATGATTGCAGAATAGATCTAGTGCCAGGGGCAGTTTTGCCTTGTAGTCGGATATACGCCCTAACTGACCCTGAGACGCAATATCCTAAAAAATATTTAGACAAATTGTTGCAACTAGGTTTTATTAGACACTCCACATCACCTGTCTCATCACCACTCTTTTTCGTGGCAAAAACATCTTGAGATCTCCGCGCATGTATTGATTACCGCGCAGTAAATAAGGCTACGATAAAAAATCGCTATCCTTTGCCCCTGATCCCTGTATTGTTAAACCAAGTCAAGGGGTCCACCATTTATACTAAATTGGACTTGCGGGGGGCCTATCACCTCATCCGCGTCAAACAAGGCGACGAGTGGAAAACCGCCTTCCGCACAAAATTTGGACTTTTCGAGTACACTGTAATGCCGTTCGGATTGTGTAATGCTCCGGCAGCATTCCAATATTTTATTAACAAAGTGCTACATGATTTTCTGGATGTCTGCGCCATCGTCTATATGGATGATATTTTAATTTACTCTAAGAATGAAGAAGAACACATCCAACATGTGCGCGCAATCCTACAAAGACTGCATGAACATTCTCTATATGCTAAATTAGAAAAAAGCATATTTCACACCAACACAGTAGAATTTTTGGGTTATTTCTTGTCCCCTGAAGGGATCACTATGGATCCAAAAAAGGTAAACGCAATTCTTAATTGGCCATCCCCTAAATCAATAAAAGATATTCATCGAGTGTTGGGTTTCGCAAACTTTTACAGACGGTTTATTGCCCAATTTTCTGAAATTGTCTCACCTATAACCCAGTTATTGAAAAAAGGAAAAACGTTTTGCTGGACTGACAATGCTGAAACTGCTTTCAAAAAATTAAAACAAGCATTCACCTCAGCCCCTATTCTGTGTCATCCAGATCCTGATCACCCATTCTTTGTGGAAGCGGATGCTTCCCAGACTGCTTTGGGAGGAGTTCTGTTACAAAAGAATCCTAACACAGGACACCTACATCCAATAGCATACTACTCCAGAAAATGATTACAGGCAGTACAAAATTATACAATAGCAGAGCGCGAACTGTTAGCTATTAAGGCTGTTTTCACTGAATGGAGACATCATCTTCTAGAGGCCAAACATACAATAACCATCTTCACAGATCATAAGAATCTCCAGTTTTTTACGTCTGTTAAGGCCCTAACTCCCAGACAGATGAGATGGTTACTATTCTTTAGTGAGTTTGATTTTATTATGACCTATCGTCCTGGTAAACAACAATTGCTATCTGACAAGCTGTCCAGAATTAGTGAAAAAGAAAATAAAGGAAATTCCACCACGGCACCTAGCATCATACCCAAAAACAAGATAGTTGCCCTGACTCAGGTTGATTCGTTCTTTCAAGACATTAGGACAGCATCTCAAACAATTGATACACAAAAATGGTTTCAAAACACCAGGAATTCCAAAACAAATGGCTATCTATTTCATAATAATACGTTGTTTATTCCATTAAAAGAATTGAGACAACAAATCATTGCCTGGCACCATGATTCAGGTTTAGCAGGACATCCAGGTTCACACAAGACGTTGGAGTTATGCACAAGAAACTTTTGGTGGGAAAACATTCAAGATGATGTCCGCAAATTTGTCAAATCATGTCCAACCTGTGCACGAAATAAAACCCAACATATTGCACCTGCAGCTTTGCTACATCCCTTACCCATTCCACCGGTACCCTGGCACACTATTAGCGTGGATTTTGTCACTGACCTACCCAAAGTAAATAAATGCACAACCATCCTGGTAATTGTAGACTTACTATCCAAAATGAGTCATTTTGTTCCACTCGCTAAATTACCCACAGCCGTGGAATTTAGTACTATTTTCCTAAATCATGTGGTAAGGTTGCATGGTCTGCCCAGTAAAATTATATCCGATCGAGACCCCAGTTTAACTCCAAATTCTGGAAAACCCTGTGTTCTCAATTAGGAATTGATGTGGCATTAAGTTCCGCTTTCCATCCACAAACCGATGGACAGACTGAAAAAGTTAATCAGTACTTGGAGCAAAGTTTACGTTGTTTAATATCTACTCTGACGTCAAGTTGGGAAGAAGCCCTCCCGTTAGCAGAGTTTGCATACAATAATAGTATTCATTCTGCACTAGGGTGTTCACCATTTTATTTTTTAACTGGTCAGCATCCACGGTCCCTTCCTACCTTATCTTTGCCATCCACGATAACTCTACCATCAGTCTCAGAGCGTCTCGCTCAACTACATACCATGCAGGAGAAAGCTAAATTATGTCTTGCTAAGCATAAAATACAGTCCAAAGTCCAAGCAGATAAACATAGGTCACCCGATCCTGTGTGCAAAGTAGGAGACCTAGTCTGGTTGTCCACGCGAAATATACAGTTAGAAGGTTCTAGAAAATTACAGCCCAGATTTATTGGACCATTCCCAGTGAAGCAGGTTATAAACCCAGTCACCATACAATTACAGTTACCAGATGATCTCACAATTCATCCCACTTTTCATGTGTCCCTAGTGAAACAACACCATCCCTTAACAAGGAAAGATACCCCTCCACCTCCAATTATCATAAATAATCATCCAGAATTTGAGATTCGGTGTATCCTTGATTCAAAAAGAATACAGGGAAAGTTACATTATCTTATTGATTGGAAGGGTTATGATGCCTCTGAACAATCATGGGAACCCGCTTCTCATGTACATGCTGAGAGATTAATCAGACGGTTTCATGCCCTCTATCCTGATAAACCACGTCCAGTTAGGCGGCCTTTGCGGGGGGGAACTGTTACAGGTGCATTGTCCCATGCACGTCTCTTTCCCTGTCCACCTTGATTTGAACACATATCAGCAGAACAGAGTAAATGGTAATATAACACTGGTATCTTGTAGAAGGCATCCTGTTAATGTATGGATTTTTTCCATTTCAAATCATGGAATACCATCCTGTTCATATATGTGTTTACTGTAAATTATGTTCATGTATTATGTCATGTTCTTAAACTGTGGCTCTATCATGCCATAAGTAATAGAATAATGTGTAGTTATTCTGTGCAAACCTTGGGCCTGAAAGACAGTTGGGCCACACCCAGGACCACACCCAGTAATCCCTGGGCCTGAAAGACGGTTGAAAGCCACACCCAGTTTGCCACAAACCCTGGGCCTGAAAGACAGTTGGGTCACACCCAGGACCACACCCAGCACCTGCTTAGGAGCCTATTTAAACCACTCCTCTTCACTATTCAGTGCTTGGCCTCGTTGCTTCAACACACTTACCTGGCTCCAGCTTTTCCGATCGGCATCTCCTGCTTGACAGCCTTGCATCAGCAATTTCCTGGCTTCCTGGTTCCGGGCTGAGTCTCCGGTCCGACGTCTTCTTCCGTGTTGTGTTCCCTGAAAAGAAGCGCACAGAGAAAACATGCTTTAAGGTATTTTTTGGAAGACAACTATCCCACGGTGAGTCTGCTTACATTAGAATTTGGAACATTGTTTTTAGAACTTGGAACATTGCTCTTTGAACTGCACAAATTATCCGAACTATATTTCTTGGACAGAAGGAAAACACTTCATCTCAAGTGTTACGGTGAGTTTTCCCGTAGTACCCAGAAACTATTGACATATATAAAACAAAGAAGATTGTGCCTTTTTAAAAGTGTGAAAATAGTTATCGCAAAGCAAAGTTAGCCTTAAGAATCACAACAGCACAGATGTGGTTTTGACTACTATTATTTGGTATGCAGTATTTTGTTCCTTTATGGCAGAAGGTTGTTTTGGCAGCATTTGAACTTCTGTGCACTCAAGGCATCTGATCCTAAGCTGGGCATATAAGGATTCAGGTACCTATGCTGAATGCTATTATGATTGTTAAACTTATTTGACAGTGTGTTAATGATTGTATTGTTTATTGCAGATTGCATAAATCGACAAGTAGATTGTTAGATCAACCCATAATTCTGTTGAAACCTACGTAGTCTGTAGATAAGAATTGTTAGAGACTTTTGGTTACAAGTTTATGATAACTGTAAGAAGATACTGCCTCACAGATATACACATTGTTTATCTTCTGTGTTTTGTACTTAGGAGTCTAGTAGAAAACTCAAACCACTATCCAGTTACTTTCCTGTTTGTTGTATCCTGTGAATGCTCAAGCCTCCTGAAGCCCTGGTCCCCCTAAAAGAAGACCGCTGGAATCTTCTTGTTTCTCTTCTCTTGTCATCCCAACCCCTTTTCCCCCCTGAGACTACCGGACTGATCCTAAGTTATATCTTGGTATCACGCTGCTAGTTTCTAGAGGGATTGGGGACCTGTCCTCACATCGTCATCAAGGTGAAACAATCTGGAGCACAGGTGAGTGCCTCGTAACAGGTTTAGCACCCACCAATGGTGGCAGCAATCAAAACAATAAGGATAGAGAGCAATTTTATGATCCTAAACTCCCCAAAGGGATTGTCCCTAAATATGAGGAGGGTGATGATATCACCAAATGGTTCACAGCCTATGAGTGGGCTTGTGAAGCCAGAAGGGTGAAGAAGACTTTCTGGGGGGCACTCCTTTGGTAACTGTTCTCTGGTAACTGCAGAGACAGACTCCTGACCCTTTCTGGGGCAGATGCTGGGTCCTATGACCTCATGAAGAGCACTCTGATTGAGGGATTTGGACTCACAACAGAGGAGTACAGAATTAGATTCAAGGGGGCTCACAAAACCCCAAACCAGTCCTAGATTGATTTTGTAGACTACTCAGTAAAAACACTAGGTGGCTGGTTAACTGGAAACAATGTGCATGGCTTTAATGGAATTTACAACCTGTTTATGAAGGAACACATATTAAGTAATTGCATTTATTAAAAGGTTGCATCAGTACCTGGTAGACCTAGGTCCACTTTCTCCCCAAGAATTGGGAAAGAAGGCAGACCACTGGGTCAAAACAAGGGTCACTAGGATGTTCAATGGGGGTGACCAGAAGAAAGGGCTTACACAGCCTCCCCAGAAGAAAGTCGGTGAACCCCTTAAAGATAAAAGTAGAGTCCCTGGTAGCCCCCAAAAACCTGTCCAGGAGGGTGGGCCCAAAGACACCTCACAAACTAAAACAGGGTACCAAGGTAAGAATTGGGATCCCAACAGAGTATGGTGTCACAACTACCAAAAGGCAGGGCATCACACCAAGGACCCTAGCTGTCCTAAAAACAAAGTCCCTACCACAGCTCCAGGGGTGACTAGTGTAGCTCCAGGGGTTGCCAGTGTAGCTTTGGAGGAGGGGTCCTTAGATGAGGAAGTCCTCCTAGCCTTCAACCGGAACAATGGACCCAAGAGGTAAGCTGGAAGTTCCAGAGTGGAGTAGACACTTCCACCACCTACTGGTGAAGGGAATCCCAGCCACTGCCCTGAGAGATACCTGTGCCAGTCACACTGTGGTACATGACAGGTTGGTTCTCTCAAACCAGTATGTCCCAGGGGAAACAAGAAGAGTAAGGACTGTCCTGGGGAGGGGGGTCACTGTTAGGCCTGTGTCTGTAGTGGTCCTAGAAATAGCTGGGTTCCCTAGATGGAAAAGGTGGTAGTCAGTAAAGACCTATCCCTTGATTGTCTCCTGGGGAATGACCACCTAGAGGTTGGTCTAAGCCAAAGAGAGGTACTGGTCCAATGCCAGACGTCACCCAAGAAACCTGTGGAGGCTCAACCTGCAGCTAAGCCCCAAAAGAAAAAGAAGAAACAGTGTAGGAAAGGTGGGCAACTGTTAGCCACAGTTCCAGTGGGCCAGGGAGATTCTATCCCAGTAAGGGGGGACTTCAAAAGTGATACTGGTAAAGTCCCCCCTAGCCAACAAAAAGACCTGACTAGTCAGGCAACTGTCCAGCCTGAGTTGGTGGCTCCCCAGCTGGCAGAGCAGAGGGTGGAGGAAGGGTGTTCACTACCAAGTGTAGTGACCCCCACCTTAAAGCAGCAGACAGGCAACCAGACCCCAAGAAGCCTGTAAGGTAGCCCCTTCACTTAACCAGTGAGGAGCTAAAAGTGTGGTTCTGGGCGCTGACAGCTGTCAGTAGCCTCTGCTGGGTGTTAGCCTTTATGGCAGCACTGTCCTTGGCATGGTGGCCTAGCCCCCTGCCAAATAGCAAGTTAGGCCCCCTGAACCTATTGGTCATGGTGGGGTTGCTCAAGCTGTGGGTAACCTCTGTGGGTAAGCTGGACTTTGCCCTGGCTAAGTTAGAATTTGCAGAGGTGGGCACCTCTGAACCCAAACTGAAAAGATGGGGTGAAGACACTAAAGGGCTAGGAAAGGAGCATTGGGAATTAGGTCCTGAAACTGTTGAGGTAGGCCAGCTCCCCAAAGGGACAGACCTGGACAGAAGGATGTTAGGCAGAGTAGGCCCTGCAGCTTTCAAACCACTTCCTCACCTGAAAGACTAGGAAGACTCTCCCAGCTTTGGCCGAGTCTCCTGGCCTTTGGGCTGGGGGAGGGGGGGGGCTTGTGTAGGAAAGTGGGTTTCTGTTCCAGCAACCCCCCACTTTTTGCCAGACTACTGATGCACTTTGACTTGATGTGTACTGGGTCCATGCCAATCAGGTTCCCAGGGCCTGTGATATTTCCCTAAAACTCTCTCATCTCTAGCCACAGGTCAGCCCCTGGTATATGGTACCACAGGTACCCAGGGCACTGTGACTAGGGAAGACCTCTAAGGGCTGCAGCACTTATTGTGCCACCCTTAGAGGCCCTGTACCTTTTCACACACACACTGCCTTTGCAGGCTGTGTGTTTTGGTGCAGAACAAAGTGAAGAGTCGACATGGCACACATCCATGCCTACAACCCACTGCCCTGGCATAGATCAGTCACCCCTCTAGCTGGGTGCCCTATGCCAGTGGTGAGGGTACAGGTGCATGAGCCCTTGAGCCCTACAGTGTCTAAGTCCATTCTTAGACATTGTAAGTGCAGTGATGCCATTAAGAGTATATGGTGCTGGGAGCTTGTCATTATGAACTCCACAGCACCATAATGGCTACACTGAAAACTGAGAAGTTTGGTATCAAACTTCTCAGCACATTAAACCTACACTGATGCCAGAGTGGGATTTAATGAAAAATGCACACAGAGGCCATCTTTGAGATGCCCCTGAAAAATGACCAGCCTCTGGTGGGTTCCCTGACTGGTACACACCAGCCTGCCACCATGTGACATGTTTCTGGACCCCTAGGGTGGGAGCCTACACTCCCTGAGCCCAGAAACAAAGCCTTTCCAGGGCAGAGGTGTTCACACCTCCCCCAGGCCAGGAAGAGCCATCTGTGGCAGGGGAGCTTCAAAGACATGGCAGCCTTTGTAATGCGACCCCCAACCTCTCCTGCTGTCAGGAGCAGGCCCCCTTCATGTCTCCCCTCACTTTCGGTGGAAAGACAGGCGGGAAAAACTAGCCAGCCTGGAGGTGTGCCCACCTCTGCCAACTCCACTCCTCAGGTGGGGAAGGCGAGGGGAAGCCCACTTTCCAGTGCTCGCCATCTTGCAGATGGCAGGCACTCCCCAATCAGGACTAGGGATTGTGCTCACTCCCCCACGTGGGATGAGCACACCAAGGGTGTAGTCACCCTAAGGTCAGTAACCCATTGGCTACTGACCTCAAGACCCCTAAAACGCCCCCTAAATACAGTATTTAGGGGGCAGCCCTGAAACAAGAACTTAGATCCAGCCTGCCGACAAGAAAAGAAGATAAGAAGAAGGACCGAAGAGATGTGCAGAGCTAACAAGAGGACTACGCCCACTGACTTGGCCCCAGCACTACAGGCCTGTCTCCCCTCGAACCTGCTCCTGCGAAATCCCAGTATGTCCTGCAGCCAGCAACCTCAAAAACCCCGGAGGACCTGCCTGCCTTCACTTCAAAGACTGAATCTCCCGTGAACACCAGACTTGTTCAAACTGCAGCTTCTGGCTCCCGCTGGACACCGCAAATCCAGCCCACTCTGCACCCACCAAACCCGGCCCGAGCTCGAGTGGAAAAACACC
This sequence comes from Triturus cristatus, assembly GCF_964204655.1. Classification (NCBI taxonomy): domain Eukaryota; kingdom Metazoa; phylum Chordata; class Amphibia; order Caudata; family Salamandridae; genus Triturus; species Triturus cristatus. Next base: position 232,009,951 of record NC_140579.1, on the reverse strand, counting down.
ACGAGGAGGTCACCCCGGCGATCCTGACCTGAGATCCGGCGACTCCTGACCTGCCTCAAGTCTCCAGATGACGCCTGCAGCCTCAATCCAGAGGATCCCTTCTACCGCAACCAGAGCGAGTAAGATTTTCCGACGTCCCAAGGCATCCCTGCACCCGACGCCCCTCGGCCTTGTGTGCCCAAACCGATGGTGCCTAATAAGCCCACAACATCCCAACTTACCCTTCGAAGTGGTCGTCGCACCCAGAAGATCTTCGTCCCCGAGTCTCTGCAGTGTTTCTTTGTACCAGAGATTTTCCATTGGAAACAACAGGGAACCCAACCTCAAAACAGCACCCTGCACCCGGCCGCCCTAGTGCTGCTGAGGGTGCACCTTTGGTGCTAATTTGGTCCCCTAACTGCCCTGAGCTAAATACTAGGAGCTTTGCTCCCACAACCCAGTGGCCTGCTTGCCAGCAGCCACCAACCGGAGACACCTTATCGAACATAGGATAACATTGGGCCTCAACACTCTGCACCCGGCTGCCGTAGTGCAGCTGAGGGTTTAACAACAGTGCATTACTGACCCTGGGGGACCCCTGAGTCTATCCCCAGAATCTGAACTCCCACAGTCGATTACTTACCTGCAAACAGATAACCTGTTTTCCTCCACAGGATAACATTGAAAATTTTCTACCAAAAAGTTTTTAAGTGTGGAGTTTTGAAAACTAAAAATATAAAAAAAAAATCGCACAAATAACCAAAACTTATTTTCTTACCTGTTTGCACGAAATGTCCCAGTGCTGAATCTAGGTATCCGCAAAAGAAACAATTGATGGACAGAATGCTGGACAATGCAAACATTCACCTCCAGTCACAAAAATCTGGGTTTAATCCATCATTCTTTTGCTCACCACACCGCCTCAGTTTGGACAAAGCCATATGCAAATCAGTCTTGACCCTGTTCCTTGTTGGAACAGTCCAGCCTGAACTGCTAAGCCAGGTCTTCCCTGGTGTGGTGTGGTGTGGTGAGCAAAAGAATGATGGATTAAACCCAGATCCTTGTGACTGGTGGTGAATGTTTGCATTGTCCAGCATTCCGTCCATCAATTGTTTCTTTTGCTTATGTCGCCCTAAGTGGGAAGGGTATGCCCAGACGTGGGTCCCGTGCTCACTACACCACTGGATTCAAGCTATCTCGACTGATGAGGGCTGAAAGCCCGAAACCGGTCCTAGGATGCTTGTTTCCAGTCCAGGGAGGACCTGGCCTTGCAGTTCGGACTGGACTGTTCAAATTGGGCACAGGGTCAAGACTGGTCTGCAAATAGCTGGGTCCAAACGGGAATGGCATGGTGAGCAAAACAATGATTGATTTAGGCCCAGATCTGCATCCTGGGGTGAATGTATGACATTGTTCTGCATTCTGTCCATCAATTGTTCTTTTTGAATCTAGGTATCCAGCACTGAGTTAGAAAAGTAACGTAAAAAGTAACTTACCTGTAATTTACTGAAAAAGCCTATTCATTTCAATGTACTGCATTTGCTCCCCTGTAAATGAAACCCAGTACAATTTCTATTGCATTTTCAAACTGTTCTATATCCAGTAACTTATTACTGAAAAGTATTTAATGCTTACCTGTGCCAGGCTTGCTTGGTACTAAAAATAAAGAACAGTATATTTTTATACAAAAACAATTAGCCTAGAGTTCAGTTCTTGAGTGAATGAATTCATTTGCTGACTGAGTGTGTACATCAAATGCTTAACACTGTCCTCTGATACTGCCTTACTGCTCGACCACTCTACCACAAAAAGAGAGTAAGGTTCTATCTAACTTTAACCTCTGCCTACCTCTGGGGACACTTGGACTCTATACACACTATACCTCATTTTTGTGTAGTATATATAGAGCCAGTTTCTTACATAGGGTTAAAGGTGTTGAGGGTGTTCACCCAGCTGGCCTCTGAGATTTAGTTCTACCTCTGGTGGGGGGCATTAGTCATCTTAGGGGTGACAGTGCTGGGGCTGGAGATCCTGGAGTAGACTGAGTGATCCGTCGATGTGAGTTCTGTGACATGGTTGCATTTGACGAGGTTGCTGAGGTGGAAATTGAGTCCAGCATGGGTTCCGCAGTGTGTGTAGGGTTGTGGATGATCTGGGTCAATCTGAGACTGCTCATATTGTCATGAAGGTGTGTGGTGTTTTTGTCTTTGGGGTCATCGATGTGGAAATTTTGGTTGCAGGGGGAGATGTAGTCCTTGGAGTCTAAGGCTAAGGGTGCAATTAAGTCTGTGATGCTGTTGCAGAAGCTGGAGCATGGGCCTGGGGGTTAGTATGCAAGGGTGCCTCTGATGGTTGTCTTCCCATCCGTGTGGAGCTTGAAATTGAGATGTTCCATGGGGGTGGTCTCTTTGTGGATGATTGCTGTTTCTCCTCCCGCCTTGTTGGTGCGGTCCTGGCGGGTGATTTTATATCTGTTGGGGATCGCTGTGGCAAAGTCAGGGACTGATGTGAGGTTGAGCCAGGTCTCAGTAAGGAAGATGATGTCGGGTGCGAGGATGGTGATGAAGTTCCACAATTCAGTGGAATGCTTGCATAGTGAGCGTGTGTTGAGAAGGGCGCATACGAGTTGGTGTTTTTGTTCAGATAGTGTCTGTGGTGTGTTCAGGGTGGGGCTGGTCGGTGGGCTGGTGTGTGTGAGGTGGCAGGTGAAGTGGTATTGGTGAAGTCTGGAAAACCTCAGTGGGAAAACCCAGGCAGCTGTGATGTCACTGGATCAGTCTGGAACAAGCAGGACTGGAAGCCACAGGCAAGTGGCAATCTAGGTGTCCAAGTGCCTACTGGAAGTGACTTGAATGTTTCTGGACCCCGATTGCGGTTCTGCAAGTCCTGCGCCTATTAGGACTGATGACTTCATGCATCCTGTTAGTCCATTTTCTGAATGAGAGACCATCAATGGTGCTAATGAAGCTATGGCCACAATGTCAAGGTAGCCTTTTTACTAGAGTGCATATTTTCAAATATCATCTTTGAGCTGCATTGTTAGATTGCCCCCTCCAAACTATTGGTGGGTCTTCCCCTCATTCCTATGTAGCCACACGCAACTGTGGTTATAGACACCTCCATACTGGGATGGGTGCTCACCCGAGTGGCATCACAGAGTGGGGCCTTTGGCCTACATCAGAGCAACTTCTACACATGAATGTATTAGAGCTGCAGGTGGCCTGTCTTTCTATAAATACCTTACTTCCATCCAGGGGAGGTTTGTTCTAGTTATGTCCAACATCATCACTGCCCATTATATCGGCAGACTTCATGGGATCATGCAACCTGTGCAGGGAAGCAATTCGACTGTGGAGGTGGTCCCAACTAAAATACATTTTCCAAGTTGGGGCACTCAGTATAAGAGCAGATGCTCTGAGTTGCATCTCCATAGAGGACCATAAGTGGGAACTTCATTCCAAAGTGATGGAAGTAATCTATTTCATATGGAGGTGTCCATACACGGATGTCTTTTCTGCAGTCCAGAACAGGAAGTGTTCTTGTTTTTGTGTAGTACATTTCTCTGAATGATTTCCAAGGAGACGCCTTCACATTGGACTGGACGAGGGGTCTCCTGTACATATTCCAGCTGATCCCGCTTCTGTCAAGGGTCCTACAGAAGGTGCAGGAGAATCAAGCATAGATGATCCTGTTCACCCTGGACTTGGAGAAGGGCATTTGGTAGGTTGATCCGTTGCAACGCAGCACTCTGCTGCTATTCCTCTCCTGCACAAGGTGGACCTACTCTTGCAGCAGTGTGGCCTGGTTCTTGAGTCTAGTCCGCAAACACTCTGGTTGCATGCTTTGGGACTAAGCTGTGTCATGTAGAGTCCTTATGCTTGCTGCCTCAATTTGCTGATGTCCTCATGGCAGAGAAACTGGATACAAAATCCATTTATACTAGTTTCAACACCAAGTTTGTTCATTGGAGTGAGTCAGAAGTTCCGAACCCAATCCAGTCCCACAATTCTGATGTTCTCTGTTGCAGCAGGGTTATAGTACAAAATGACTTCCCTGCCCTATCTGCCTTCATGTGTTTCCCTTACTAGCTTTCTAAGTTTAAGTCGCCACTAGTGGCCCATTTTCTGAAAGAATTGCTTCACTTGTATCCTCCCACTCTATTGTTCCACAATGGGATGTTTTTTATATCTAATTTTGTTTTTTAAAACAAATGGTGAAACAGTGCACTTAGTACAGTTGTAACATTAGTCATAGTTATGCATTTGATACAGCATATAAAGTCCAGAATTAATCTTCCCAAGCCATAATAGTCCCACCATATACCCCATATTTTCACATTTTTCAGAGGACATCCACTCGCCACACATATAGATTCCTCATGTTTCATGCACCAGTCCATTCCAGATCGCCATTAAGTTAAAGAGGGAGGACTTGCAGAGTGCCAGTGCTTAGCAATGTCTCTTTTAGCAATAACCATTTCAATCCCCACCAAGATATGGTCTCTGCTGTCGCACCTCCCATATCTTCAAGAATACCTAACAGTGTGATACATGTGAGGGGGTCACCCCCATCTGTCTAGGACCGTGGAAAGCGTGGTTAAGATTCTCCTCAAGTATACTGCTAAGACTGGGAATTACCAGACCATATGATAAAAATTCCCATTGTTATTGGGACAGCAGAAGAAGTTGGGTTCAGGGAGTCTATTGTCCCTCAATAGCCGCTTGGGCATGAGATAGGTGTAGTGGAGGTAGTTAAGCTGGATTAGCCCCAGTCTTGCCAGAATGACACGCGAACACTGGGCCAAAGAAGCATAACACATGTCATCCAGGGAACTGTGTGCCCGTAGACCCTGCATTAGGTCAGGCGAATTAATAACCAATAAATAGCTTCGAGTGGGCTATATTTAGGCAGATCCGCAAGGGATTCCTGGTAGCAAGTGAGAGTGTGACATAGCTCAGATTTATGTAACCCAAACTCCTCCTGCAGATCTTGAAAGGAGTTTATCTGTGCCCCTGCCCAAACATCCTCAACCCTTGATATCTGGATAAGGTCCCATCCTAGAAAGCCCCCAACATGGGCAGAGTGCGTCAGCCATTGGCCTTGCCAAAGGGACATCTCCTGAGTCACTCTGCAGTCTCAGCCAATCCATCGCCGTATGGGCCTCCATGCAAGTAGGACTGCCCTGGTAACCTGCGGGAGGGCAGTGGGGATAGGGTCGCCATAAAGAAGCCCTAGGATTTTCTTGTGACAAATCAACATTACCTCCCATCGGAACACAGAGTCGTTCCACCCCCATTCTGCCAGTCGTTGAGGGTGAGGATTTTCTCTGCCCAATAGCACAGATGTACATCTGCCAAGGCCATCCTCTGTCAGAAGTAGATAAAACACATTTACCGAAAGCCATTGGAGGAGGATGGTTCGAACATTGGAACTCACGTACCCTAGCCATCAACTCATGGAACCACTGAGGGATAAATAGTGAGAAGTTCTGGAGCACATAGAATATTCGCTGGGGGGGGGCATCATCTTAAACAGAGCCACACTGCCTAAACTACTGAGGGGCAGTTAAGACCATCTATCTAGGTCAGTAAGAGTTTTGAGCATCAGTGGCCTCAGACTAAGACTCTCATTGAGTCCCAGCTCGAAAGTGATATAAACTCCCAGATATTGAAATCTGAGGCAATGAATCGAGAGGCTTTGCTGCCAGGTCTCATCATTCTAATCACCTTTCATGGGCACCAGGAGGGATTTGGACCAATTAACCTGAAGTCTAGATGCCCCCTCATAGGCTTCGAGCATGTATGTCAGGCTAGGCCCCATGACAGAGAAGCGGGAAAGAAACGGGAGAATGTCATCCTCATGGAGAGCGATGTGGTCTTCCATAGACAACTCCAAGTCAAAATCCCATACTTAAGTGTCACAACTGACCCATACCACCAATGATTCTACAGCCAGAGTGAATAAGAGGGACAAGAGGGGACACCCCTGTCTGATGCCAATGTGGACTGGAAAAGGGGAGGAGATGACCCCATTCACCGAAACCTGGACTTGCAGCTGTGCGTATAAAACCAGAACATAGGACCTAAATTTGGGATCAAACCCTAGCTTACGCAGTACCCCTTTAAGGAAGGCCCAGTCTAGGAAGTCAAATACTTTTTTCAAAGTCGGTAAGCATTAAGGCACTCGGGCATCCTACTTGCTGTAAGCATGCAAGAGCTATATGGACCCTACGTATGCAGTGGTGTGTACTGTGGTGAGGGACGAAGCTGCATTGATCTGGGTGAACCAGATGTGTTAACTCTGGAAGGGCCCTCTTCGCCAAAGCTTTAGTGTAAAGTTTGAGCTCAGTGTTAGTAAGACATATCAGGGGATAAGATAAGAGGGACACCGGTCTGGCAGATGCCCTGATTTGTGCAGAACTAGTTGCTAGATCCCGCTTTGGAAGAAAGCAGCCCTTATCTGTTACTTTGTGACACATTTCATGGAAGGGTAGTAAGCAAAACAGATCGGAATTGCCACTAATATTCAACCAGGTTGCCATCAGGACCCGGAGTATTACTGGGATTCATGTCCTTAAGGGCTTTTTCAATCTCTGCCAGCAAAAGGGTGTGATCTCAATAGATGTCAGGCTGGGCCTCAGGGGATCTGCAATGAGAGAGGACTTATATTGACTAGGGGAGCACGGCAGCAACCAATTTAATGAGCAATAGTAGTCTGCAAAGTGGTGTGAATCTCTGAGGCTGCAGAAAAGTGTCTCCCTCCCTCCCTCAATAGTGAGATGGGGCACCATACGGGTCGCAATATATCTCGTCGCTAGCAAGTACAGGAGTTTGCTAGACTTATCTTCCCATTCATACACACACCTTGAGGATGCCATCAAACATTGGCGTGCCCATGAAGGGACCTATTGACCTCCAGGCGATACTGTGTCAGCTCCGACCGTGGCCCACAGTTTGCCCATTTTAGGGCTAACTTAAAAAACTCGAAGTCTTTAATCTGAGCAATTTTCACCCTCTCTCCATCTCTCAGGCCTTCCCCGATGTCCATACCATTTTGGGAGAATCCACCAATCCCTGATTAACTATGGAAAAGGGTCTGGAGCTCCTGCAGTAGGAAGTGTGTAATCTACCAGGCATTATTCTCGATGGGATTTAACTCTTATATTAACATACTTTAAGGCATTCTTATTTGAGCCAATGCAAAGTTGACCAGTACATCTTTTGACTCAGAAAACTATCTTCTTAATGGTGATGACTTCGGCCTCTAGTGTGGGTGATGTCTAGGCTATCTTGTCATGAGCGTTTATGGGTGCCAGCGGACTTTGCTAAGTTAGCATTAGTTCGTGCTCTGCATCACCGCCATCTTGCCGCTTATGCACACGACACTACATGCCTTGGTTCCCGTAAGCACCTTTGCTCGTGCTGTTTCACATGGGAACTGTCTGCCTTTCACCATTTCGGCTGTGCTCTGTGTTCTAGTCTGTACACCGTGTTCAAGGACAGAAAAAAACTTCACTGTTTAATCGGCTTTGGTCCGTCCCACACACATATAGACATAACATGGAACACAGCTGCGCTACTGACTTTTCGGGTGTTTTTAATATGGTACGGGATGCAAGATAAGACACTCTTGGAGAAAACCTTTCCAGAGGTTATCGAGAGATGTAAATCCTATCATCTAAGACTTGAGGTAGGGGGTTCTGCTGTCCAAGCCTAGAGGTCTTCCACTGATATAATAAACATAACTTGCAGCACGGGGAGGGTGGTAAAGCGCTATAAGGCTTAATCCACTGTCATTATAATATGCTATCCCCGTTCATATTATATTGAATTGTAACCATGCTGATTATATTGTTTTTATGCATTTCTTTGCTAGTTTTAGCACGTGTACTGCATTACAGAGCATGTTAGTTGAAATAAACGTTTTAAACTATACAGTGTCTCTGGTTACTCACATTGTGAACAGGTATGAATATCTAATCGAAAGAGTGTCTTGTTCCCACGAATTCTGAGAGGCTCTGAGTCGCATGTTGTAGGATATCCAATCATTGGTAACTCTGCTGTAGTACGGAGAACGAATGGGATACTATAGCTAGTCGGATAGGGGTTCTGGGCACTGAGTCGTGTTTTTGGTACACCACAATACACCGAAGTCCTGGTTTCCTGTGCATAGTACTGTATATGTACAGAATCCCTGCAACATGGCGCACCTAATGTTTGGTCTGGTACTTATTTACGAGGCACTTTAGTAGTTCTCAGTACTTGCTCACAATCCCCTCGCCTCTGTTTCCGGAAAACATTGGTGACGGTTTACCTACCTATATTGTCGCTTTTATAAGTGATTCAAGCTTGAAATTTACAGAAAGGTATTGTTCGTATTCTGAATTACGACCCAACATTGTCTTGACGCCTTTTTTCCTAAGTATTTCCTTTTCAAGTTTCTATATCGAAGTTCACATCGCAGCACAAAGCCGTGTGGCGGTCAGGCATCATTTGCAAGCATGTGGGGTGCCGGACAGGCAGGTGTCTGATCTTTGTGGCCCAAGCCTACCCAGTATACACATATGAAGTGTTTTATTCCTGTGTCACGTTTCCAGCAGTTGAAGGAGCGGATAATTTGTGGCATAAATACAGCCATACTGCACTTTCTGCTGTGTATCGACCATATAGAACTCTCGAAGTTCCGTTGACGGCATGGCAACATCGCATTTGGTTTGATGGCGCCCTACCCGTACCCCTGACACCTGTCATGTTGGGCCCGTTGTCATTTGATGGGGCCACTTGGCCCGTGTTAGCGGGTTACACGCCGCATCCACGGCATTTAACGTGTGATGTGGCGGCCCTAAGTCTCATGCACACTACTCTAATCCATGTGTATAGAGCATTAGTTCAGTATGTGAACCGCAACATCCAGGCGGGAGCGCCTGGTGTTGCTCAGCAACCAGCTGGTGCAGGCGGTGTTACTATTAGCCCCGTAATGGTTAATTCGGTTATGGGCAAGCCTCCCCCAAATAAGGAAGATTTACCTTATTGGCTTTATGAGAAATTTGCCCAGCATACCACTCCGGTGGAGAAGCACCGAATTTTGATAATTAGTTTACAGAAAGAGTTAGTACCGGAAGTCACTAATTGCGAGACTTGGGGTAAGACCTTTGCGGCAGTTTGTTTATGCAAAGTGTTTTGGCACACCAGCCATGACAGTACTGCCCTCTGTAATTAAACGTGTTCAAGATGAGCACGGACCAGAGGCGGCAGTAGAATTGGGGATGAGGTTAGTTGGAGCGTATGACTTGGTTGCTGATCTAATCCTTGCTAATCTTAAGGGTGATGCAGTCAACTTTCAAGTGTCTAATGCTTTGGCACTTGTCCCTGACGTGGACAAGCCCTGCGAATTACCTAAGATTATTGCCCAGGCTTATAAAACAGTTGGGCGTAATAGTTTGGGTGTTAAGCCTTTTGCTAAAGTGCCTGCACAACCGCAGGCGCAACGGATGCCTCAAACTGATCAAGGAGGCCGTCCTCAATTCCCGAAAAAGAATTGGAAGAATAATAAACAGGGGAAGACACAACTAAAGCAAGGGGGACATGCATCGTCCCCTACACCTTCGATCCCAGAATGCACTTATGAACTGCGTGACTGTGCGGGAATTAAATCTCCTGATCGATTTCAGGTTCCTGATACGTGTTCTCCCCGTTCTTCACAGGAAGCATCAGGCTCATATGCCGGTGGAGGGGATCGTCATTAGCGCGGTAGAGGTCGAGGTGCCCCGCAGGGACGTGAGCAGCCACGGACGAGAGACGGAAAGGGTAAACAAGAGGATTTCCCTCGTCAGCGCCCTCCATTCCAGAAGAAGAAGGTGGCCACTTTAACTGCGAGGTATGCCACAGACTTTGAGGACCCAGCTCCAGGATCTAACATGGGCAGTAACGCTGCTAGACAGCGCAGCGGGGGTTACAGTAGTGCGGCAAGCACTGCGTCCATTTCTGGAGGCGACAGCAACTGATACTTTCATTACAGTTGAAACTGCTGACACCCGAGTGGCTCCCCCTGACAGACTATATGAAATTAGTATTCTCATAGAAGGTGACATAAAACGCATAATAAAAGGTTTTTTTGTGGAAAATCTGACTTCCTTGTATGACATCCTGTTAGCGGAGGCAGACTGGCCCCCGCCTTTTGTTCTGGTGGCTCCGAGCGGGGAGGAGGTAATCCTCCCTAGTTTTTCACACAGTGTCTCGAAAGGGCATGCGCAACATTTTGCAGCACAATGGGATTCGGTGCTTGCACCGGCTTTATACCGTACTCAGGTGGGATGGGATACAACATCTCCTCACCACGAGATTCCATTGCGGCCCATGCCACAGGCACAACCTCAATATCCCATCAGAAGGGAAGCACAGGCTCCTGTCGCGGAAATACTCGACCAATTGGAGTATTAAGTGGTAATTGAGACATGTGTGTCACCTATGAATAACCCTCTTTTTACAGTAGTAAAGCCAGACGGGTTGTACCGCATAATTTTGGATTACCGACACTTGAACTCTCATTGCCGGGCGAATGCGGTACAGAATACCCATGGTTCAGTCCTAGTGGACAGTTTAGTTCGGAAAAAATATAAAACGACACTAGATATATCCAATGGATTTTTTAGCCAAAATCTGTCCCCCTTGTCAAGTCAGTGGACAGCTTATACACATGGCGGCAAACAAAAACAGTTTACAAGATTACCGATGGGCTATGAAAACAGCCCAGGTGTTTTCGCCGCACGTGTGGTCTCATTGTTAGACACAATCAACCCTGATGCATATTCGTATGCAGATAACATTTACCTCACAGACGATGAGTTATATCCGCATCTTTGTGCGTGGACCGCATCATTGTGGAGTTTGCGGACTACGGTTTCAAATTTAATTTTGCAAAATCACACATTGCTGAATACGCAGTGTTGTTCTTGGGATACGAGCTCAATAATGAAGGACGCGGTTTGGCACCGCACTTCCTCGAGAAGTGCGCACGTTTGCGTCCTCCTAAAACCCTGAAAAAATTACAATCTTTGCTGGATTTCTTGAACTTTGGTCGTACTTATGTACCAGTGTATGCCCAGCGTATCAAGCCTCTTTATGCTTTGATACAATCAACATTTGCGAAATCATGCTTGCTTCCGGAACATACAAATATACTGCAGTCTTTGCAGTCTGATTTACTTGACTCTAAACTCTTGTTAACCCGTGACAACCATACTAACCTGGTGATACAAATCATTCCAGGCGCGGTGGGTTTCACATACTTGACGTTTAATGAAGGAGACACAGTGTCTATTTTTTGCAAGTCGCACTTGTACACTTCAGCAGAACTGAGGTTTTCTCTATCGAAAAAGTCTTGACCGCAGTCCAGATGACGACTCTAAAAGAATGCGCCCTGGCTCAAGGAAAACGCATGTTGGTGGTAACACCATATCCTGCTCTGGAAGCAGTGACAAAGGCGAGTGTTCCTAATTCCAAAGCTTTACATCCGCGGTGGATACAATGGGCTACATCATTGATGTCCCCGGATGTCACATTTATCTATGATTATTCGTTACAGACTCAGGAGTCGTTGCAATATGAATTAGTTCATCCAGCTCCTCTGTCCATGCGCCCGCTCAAAGAATACCATTGTATCATTTACACTGACGGTTCGGCGCAACCGGCGATTGGATCTGAACATTCTTATTCTGCAACCTGTGCGATTGTGGCTGGTTCCATAGTGAACGGCGAGTTAAAGTCCAGTGTGGTCCACACACAGGCACTCGGCGACTGCACCACCCAATTGGCTGAAGTGAGTGCTTTGGTGCTCGCACTGGAGTTTGCAGATCCTAATGTGACTACTTGGATTGTAAGAGATTCCTTTTACTGTGTACAATCTTTTAATGAGAATTTATTATTTTGGTCACAAAAGGAATACCATGATTCCAAAGGCAAGACAATTAAGCATAAGATGCTATGGGTTCGGGTGGCAGAGCTGAAAGGACGCCTGCCCGCGCAAGTGATTCATACTCTTGGCCACCAACGTGTAGGAGTACACGCGGTCAGTAACAGCTTAGCTGATGAAGCAGCTAAGTCGGCAGTGGACACGTGCTTAGTAGCAGCAGTTACAAGATCCATGAGTAAGATTGATGATGACATCTTGGCAGCTATAGCTGCTACAGAAAAGGGAGGTAATTATCCGAAAGAATTCCCTTCCAAATACTCTTATCATTTAAACCCTGATAACGTTCCCTATGTGACAATTAATAACGTTAGTGAGAGGATGATTCCCAACGTGGACCGCAGGCTTACACTGATAATCGCAGCACACGAGGGCACGACCTCGACGCATGTTGGTGTGTCTGCTACAGTCAGTATCTTGCAACAACGTTACTGGTGGCGTGGCTTATATAAACAAACACGTACTTATGTGCTTTCTTGTGACATTTGTCAGAAAATCAAGCCGTCTACTGTGACTCGTCCACCACAGACACCGTTACGCATATCCAATAGACCATTTGCTTGTGTTTATTAGGATCACTGCGGTCCATTTTCTTCTTATACTGCCTATAAATTCATCTTAGTAGCAGTTGATACATGCACACGTTTTCTATTGGTTTGGCCACAAAGCAGCGCTGACACTCGAACTGTAGTCAGGGATTTGCGTGTCTTTTTCGCCTCTAAGGCGTACAAAGAATCCATGCGGACTTTGGGGGTGCAGGTCAACTTTTCATCTCCATACCGGCCTAAGGGCAATTCTGTTGTGGAGCGAATGAACCATGACTTAAATCAATCCTTTACGGCTAGAGTCATAGGCACTGGCAGGAACTGGCTCGCCCATGTGTATAGCGTACAACGTTCACTTAATAATCTCCCTAGAAGACCCCTGGGTGGGCAGACCCCTTACGAATTGCTCTTTGGCATGAAATTGTTTGTGCCAGACCTTGATGGTCTAGACTTGGTGGCTGCGGCCATCCCTTTTGACGTAGATGAACATTATGCTATTTTACAGAACCTACAAGACACAAGAGACAGTCTTGCAAAAGAACATTAACCTGCCGCAGAAGATGGTGCACTGCAGATTCCAGTGATCGGCTGGCTGCCTAAAGTTGGAGAACTGGTCCGAGAGAAAGTGGAAAACAAAAAAGAATTTGGATATTGTTGGTGGCTGCAATCAGGGCTGTTTTAGGGCTGTGATTGATGTGGAAGCCGGAGTGGGAGGTGTTGAGTAGATGATCTGCTCCAGGTGTGTCATGACTTGATTGTTGATAATCTTTTCCAGTACCTTTGCTGGGGAAAGGGTCAGGAAGATTGGCTGATAGTTTTTGTGTTTGCTGGTGTCGGCAAAAAGTTTTATCAATTAGTGGTCTGCCTTCAGCGTGTTTACAGGCATCTGGAAATGTTAAGGTGGTGATAGAGGTTTTATTTATTTATTTATGTATTTGAAAGTTTTATAGAGCGCGAACAAGACCCTTGCGGGTATCAGACCGCTTAACAGTAAATAAAGTTTTTATACATATATAAAAGGCAAATTGTAGCATCTATTCAAAAACATGTTGCAAAAGCAAAGTGATCAGGTACATCAGGACACTATCCCCTTGCGTCAGGAAACAGGAAGATGGAATGTCCAGATTGCTTAGATGGTCTCTTGTCCTAGTCAGGGTAATGGCAACGCTATAGTAGATCACAACAAAACTTTGGACCTTACTCAGGTGAATTTGGCCATGAGAATTGATTTTACTTCCTTTTTGAAGTAGACAATAGAGGGGTTAAGTCTGGTTTCGGGTGGTAAAGCATCCCAAATTCTTGGTGCCATCCCTGAGAAGGTACGGTTATATGTTTTTTTCTTGTTGAATCTCTGTGGTTTTAGTAATAAGTTTTCCGCACTTCTGGAAGATCTGAGCCCACCAGAGATCGTCAGCTTCTGTGTTAGATATCTGGGTGCTTTGTGGTGCAAGGCTTTATGCGTCATACACGCTATCTTCAAATGAATTCTGGCTTCCAGGGGTAGCCAATTCAGGGATTTGAGGTCCGGTGAGATGTGTACATTTCTTTTAGACCCAGTGATGAGTCTCTCTGCGGCATTGAGTGTGGCTCTTAGTGGTGCCGTGGTTCCTTTGGGTAGGCCGCAAAGAGAGACACTTCCGTACTCCACTCTGGGGATAACTAGTGCTTGTACTGCTTGCTTAAAGTCCTTGATTGGCAGGAAGGGTTTCAACTTCCTCAGTGTGTTTATCTGATAGTTAGCTCCCTTTGTAGCGTTGCTGATGTGTTTTTGCATATTGAGGTTACTGTCAAGAGTTATTCCCAGTGATTTCGCTGAGTCAAAGATGATTGGTTGAACGTTGAGTGCCGTAAGGTGTTTCATCCAATCTTGCATTACAGGCACTTGGGCGGGTGGAGCTATAAGCAGGAATTCGGTTTTAGGGCATTTAATTTGAGATGGTTTTTTGCCAGCCATATCTGGGTATTTCCAAGCGTTGTGTTGAGCAGTTTGATGTCTTCTAAGGTGTGGATCTTGAGGTATAATTGAGTGTCGTCAGCGTACATGTGGTATTGCACGTTAGATGCTTGAAGAATTTCAGTGAGGGGTTCCATGAACAGGTTAAACAAAGTCGGGGATAAAGAGGACCCTTGCGGTACTCCTAGTGTTACTGGGACGGGTTTTGACATGAATTGTTGTGTTCGATTATGGAGAAATGAGGTAAACCAGTTTAACACTGAACCTGATAAACCCATTCTATGCTTCAGAAGATCCAACAGGTTCTCGTGTTTGACCGTATCAAAAGCTGAGGATAGGTCTAGCAGGATGAGTAGGCAGGCTCCATTCTGATCGAGGATTTGTAGCGCGTCATCAATTATATGTGTCATGGCTGATTCAGTACTGTGACCTGCTCGGAAGCCTGATTGGTATTTATTAAGCAGGTCAAAGTGGTCAATATGCCTTGTCAGTTGAAGGTGTACACATTTTTCCAGAAGTTTGGCCAGTGTAGGGATGTTGGAAATAGGGCGATAATTGTTTAGGTCCGTAGGGTCGGCCGTGGGTTTCTTTAGAATGGGTGAGACCTGACCAACTTTGAGGATGTCCGGAATGCAACCTTGTTGAAGTGAACTGTTTATGATCTTAGTCCAGAGGGGCAGAAGTAGAGGGGTTAGGTTTTTAACAGCGTTAGCGGGTAGAGGATTGGAGAAGTGATTGGCAGGGTTCATGGCACCAAGTATTTTACCTATGGCTTCTTCGGAGTATGTCGAAAAGGATGACCAGTCGGCGTCGTTTTTTAGGTTAGGCTGTGATGGTAAATGGTACGGTGCAATTGGCATTTCTGGGGAGGTCTTCGTGTGCGGTCCCGTGTGTAAGATTAGATCATTGAGGAGGTCAGTCTTGATATTTATTATCTGTCTTCAGAGTGAAGAAGGCAGAGAATTCTTCACAGTTGGATTGCCGGCAATCTATGTGTTGTGGACGTTGAGGTGCGTCCTTAGATTGGGTTTTGATTAGTTCAAAGAGTTTTTTGGGATGATTTCTTGCCTGGTCTAGTTGGTGGCTGAAGAATTTTGCTTTAGTGCGCTTGATCTTTCTGAAGTAAGCGTTTCTCTTTTTTTGAGTAGGGTGGTGAGTTCTTGGCCGATCCTTTGGTTTCTGAGGTTGAAGATGTGGTACAGGTAATCCAAAAGGACGAGAGGAAACACACTTCCGAATCAAGAATGTTTACGTATCAATCCAATTTCCATGTAATGTACAATTTTGGTCATGAGTCTCATTTTTGCTACACAAGTTATAATTTATTGTTCTTTTTTTCTTCTTTTCACACTTGATTATCCACAAAGGATGCAGCCAACGCGTTTCGCCCCAACACGAGGGCTTCTTCAGGGCAGTGCAACTCTTGTATTAAAATCAATTACCATGTACAGAGTATTAGAAAACTAATTGCATTCTCCACATTTCGTTGCTTGCTTCCATGTGTCATCCAAAAGCCGTCCACGATCCAATTACACTTTTTCAGTAGTTATTAGTACCTTGAAGAATGATATGTGTTTGTTTTTGATCAAAAGCTCTGCATGTCTATTCGAGAACCATAATCACATAGACAAGAGTATGTTCTTTGGCAGCACCATCCCGGTCTGCCGCGTGGTGTGCACATGGGTCTGTGGGAGCTACTGAGTGGATGGATTTCATGGTGGAGGTCGTGTCCCGGGTGGAAAGGATGTTCCAGGTGGTCAGTGTATGGTTCATGTCGGTTACGGTGGTGGCGGATCTGTTGAGGAAGTCCGTAGGTGTGGGTTAGGGTTCGAAGTTTCTGTATATGGTTGCGATCTTGTTTTGGAAGGAGTGGCCTAGGTTGTTGCACATCTCCTGTGAGAGTGTGATGTTGTTTTCGCTGACAGCCAGGTTGGAGAATTTCTTAACGATGTGGAAAAGTTCCTTGGTGATATTGGTGCTGGTTTCCATGCATTCGGCAAGGGCTGTCTTTGTTGTCCTCAGCAGGAGGTGGTAGAGGTTTAGGGAGATCTTTTAGGGCTGCCCTGCAGAGGTGTCCTTGCTGGTGCGCCATCTCCTCTCCAACTGTTTGCTGCCTCGTTTTGCTGTTCTGAGTTTTTGGGTATACCAGATGGCCTTTTTGGAGGATTTTCTCTTGATGTTGCTCTTGATGGGGATGATGCTGTCTGCGTGTTTGGTGATCCAGGCGTTGAAGTTTTTCACTCCCTGTTTTAGGTTGGTGGCAGTAGCAAGGTGTTGGCATTTTTACCAAAATACTAAAAGTCTTGTTAGGGCCTTGCTTAAGTCTCTTTAGAATTTTAGAAAATAAAAAGTCACTACAGTCAAGGGTAGAGTGGTTACAACTTTTTGTTAGAATGTCTCAAGAAAAGAACCCAGCTATTAGTGAAAATAACCATGATGACATACAGCACATGGTTGAGGAGCTCGACCTCACCCCCACCTTCACTTGTCTTTCTAGGAAGTAAGGCCCTTATGTAAACTTAAAAACATAGCAAGAGGACCACATCCAATCAAACAAAAGCTCCTGGAGCTGTTGGCTGAGTGTGCAAAGGACCTCCCTTCTGAAAATGGTGATGACCAGTCAGAAGAAGAAAGGATTGAGGAGGATGGAGATAGGTACCCACCTCCACCACTTCCTAGGGAAGAAAGGGTCCCTGTACCCTTACTTATAAGAGTTAACCTCTGGGGACCTAGAGGCCACACAGGTGGCTCAAGTTCTGGTGGGGACATTGAGGACAGCCTCAATGAGGAGGACAGCCTTATAGCAAGGCTGGCCAAAAGACTGGATCTAGAGTCCAGACGCCTAGCTCTAGAGAAAGAAAGAAAGAAAGAAGATGGGTTTTGTTACAGGTGCATTGTCCCATGCACGTCTCTTTCCCTGTCCACCTTGATTTGAACACATATCAGCAGAAACAGAGTAAATGGTAATATAACACTGGTATCTTGTAGAAGGCATCCTGTTAATGTATGGATTTCTTCCATTTTAAATCATGGAATACCATCCTGTTCATATATGTGTTTACTGTAAATTATGTTCATGTATTATGTCATGTTCTTAAACTGTGGCTCTATCATGCCATAAGTAATAGAATAATGTGTAGTTATTCTGTGCAATCCTTGGGCCTGAAAGACAGTTGGGCCACACCCAGGACCACACCCAGTAATCCCTGGGCCTGAAAGACAGTTGAAAGCCACACCCAGTTTGCCACAAACCCTGGGCCTGAAAGACAGTTGGGCCACACTCAGGACCACACCTAGCACCTGCTTAGGTGCCTATTGAAATCACTCCTCTTCACTATTCAGTGCTTGGCCTCGTTGCTTCAACACACTTACCTGGCTCCAGCTTTTCCGATCGGCATCTCCTGCTTGACAGCCTTGCATCAGCAATTTCCTGGCTTCCTGGTTCCGGGCTGAGTCTCCGGTCCGACGTCTTCTTCCGTGTCGTGTTCCCTGAAAAGAAGCGCACAGAGAAAACATGCTTTAAGGTATTTTTTGGAAGACAACTATCCCACGGTGAGTCTGCTTACATTAGAATTTGGAACATTGTTTTTAGAACTTGGAACATTGCTCTTTGAACTGCGCAAATTATCCGAACTATATTTCTTGGACAGAGGGAAAACACTTCATCTCAAGTGTTACGGCGAGTTTTCCCGTAGTACCCAGACACTATTGACATTTATAAAACAAAGAAGATTATGCCTTTTTAAAAGTGTGAAAATAGTTATCGTAAAACAAAGTTAGCCTTAAGAATTACAACAGCACAGATGTGGTTTTGACTACTATTATTTTGTATGCAGTGTTTTGTTCCTTTATGGCAGAAGGTTGTTTTGGCAGCATTTGAACTTCTGTGCACTCAAGGCATCTGATCCTAAGCTGGGCATATAAGGATTCAGGTACCTATGCTGATGAACATAACTAAATGCTATCATGATTGTTAAACTTATTTGACAGTGTGTTAATGATTGTATTGTTTATTGCAGATTGCATAAATCGACAAGTAGATTGTTAGATCAACCCATAATTCTGTTGAAACCTACGTAGTCTGTAGATAAGAATTGTTAGAGACTTTTGGTTACAAGTTTATGATAACTGTAAGAAGATACTGCCTCACAGATATACACATTGTTTATCTTCTGTGTTTTGTACTTAGGAGTCTAGTAGAAAACTCAAGCCATTATCCAGTTACATTCCTGTTTTTTGTATCCTGTGAATACTCAAGCCCCCTGAAGCCCTGGTCCCCCTAAAAGAAGACCGCTGGAATCTTCTTGTTTCTCTTCTCTTGTCATCCCAACCCCTTTTCCCCCCTGAGACTATCGGACTGATCCTAAGTTATATCTTGGTATCACGCTGCTAGTTTCTAGAGGGATTGGGGACCTGTCCTCACATCGTCATCAAGGTGAAACAATCTGGAGCACAGGTGAGTGCCTCGTAACAGGTTTAGCACCCACCAATGGTGGCAGCAATCAAAACAATAAGGATAGAGAGCAATTTTATGATCCTAAACTCCACAAAGGGATTGTCCCTAAATATGAGGAGGGTGATGATATCACCAAATGGTTCACAGCCTATGAGAGGGCTTGTGAAGCCAGAAGGGTGAAGAAGACTTTCTGGGGGGCACTCCTTTGGTAACTGTTCTCTGGTAACTGCAGAGACAGACTCCTGACCCTTTCTGGGGCAGATGCTGGGTCCTATGACCTCATGAAGAGCACTCTGATTGAGGGATTTGGACTCACAACAGAGGAGTACAGAATTAGATTCAAGGGGGCTCACAAAACCCCAAACCAGTCCTAGATTGATTTTGTAGACTACTCAGTAAAAACACTAGGTGGCTGGTTAACTGGAAACAATGTGCATGACTTTAATGGAATTTACAACCTGTTTATGAAGGAACACATATTAAGTAATTGCATTGATGAAATGTTGCATCAGTACCTGGTAGACCTAGGTCCACTTTCTCCCCAAGAATTGGGAAAGAAGGCAGGCCACTGGGTCAAAACAAGGGTCACTAGGACGTCCACTGGGGGTGACCAGAAGAAAGGGCTTACACAGCCTCCCCAGAAGAAAGTCAGTGAACCCCTTAAAGATAAAAGTAAAGAGTCCCTGGTAGCCCCCAAAATCCTGTCCAGGAGGGTGGGCCCAAAGACACCTCACAAACTAAAACAGGGTACCAAGGTAAGAATTGGGATCCCAACAGAGTATGGTGTCACAACTACCAAAAGGCAGGACATCACACCAAGGACCCTAGCTGTCCTAAAAACAAAGTCCCTACCACAGCTCCAGGGGTGACTAGTGTAGCTCCAGGAGTTGCCAGTGTAGCTTTGGAGGAGGGGTCCTTAGATGAGGAAGACCTCCTAGCCTTCAACCGGAACAATGGGCCCAAGAGGTAAGCTGGAAGTTCCAGAGTGGAGTAGACACTTCCACCACCTACTGGTGAATGGAATCCCAGCCACTGCCCTGAAAGATACCTGTGCCAGTCACACTGTGGTACATGACAGGTTGGTTCTCTCAAACCAGTATGTCCCAGGGGAAACAAGAAGAGTAAGGACTGTCCTGGGGAGGGGGGTCACTGTTAGGCCTGTGGCTGTAGTGGTCCTAGAAATAGCTGGGTTCCCTAGATGGAAAAGGTGGTAGTCAGTAAAGACCTACCCCTTGATTGTCTCCTGGGGAATGACCACCTAGAGGTTGGTCTAAGCCAAAGAGAGGTACTGGTCCAATGCCAGACGTCACCCAAGAAACCTGTGGAGGCTCAACCTGCAGCTAAGCCCCAAAAGAAAAAGAAGAAACAGTGTAGGAAAGGTGGGCAACTGTTAGCCACAGTTCCAGTGGGCCAGGGAGATTCTATCCCAGTAAGGGGGAACTCCAAAAGTGATACTGGTAAAGTCCCCCCTAGCCAACAAAAAGACCTGACTAGTCGGGCAACTGTCCAGCCTGAGTTGGTGGCTCCCCAGCTGGCAGAGCAGAGGGTGGAGGAAGGGTGTTCACTACCAAGTGTAGTGACCCCCACCTTAAAGCAGCAGACAGGCAACCAGACCCCCAAGAAGCCTGTAAGGTAGCCCCTTCACTTAACCAGTGAGGAGCTAAAAGTGTGGTTCTGGGCACTGACAGCTGTCAGTAGCCTCTGCTGGGTGTTAGCCTTTATGGCAGCACTGTCCTTGGCATGGTGGCCTAGCCCCCTGCCAAATAGCAAGTTAGGCCCCCTGAACCTATTGGTCATGGTGGGGTTGCTCAAGCTGTGGGTAACCTCTGTGGGTAAGCGGGACTTTGCCCTGGCTAAGTTAGAATTTGCAGAGGTGGGCACCTCTGAACCCAAACTGAAAAGATGGGGTGAAGACACTAAAGGGCTAGGAAAGGAGCATTGGGAATTAGGTCCTGAAACTGCTGAGGTAGGCCAGCTCCCCAAAGGAACTGACCTGGACAGAAGGATGTTAGGCAGAGTAGGCCCTGCAGCTTTCAAACCACTTCCTCACCTGAAAGACTAGGAAGACTCTCCCAGCTTTGGCCGAGTCTCCTGGCCTTTGGGCTGGGGGAGAGGGGGGGGCTTGTGTAGGAAAGTGGGTTTCTGTTCCAGCAACCCCCCACTTTTTGCCAGACTACTGATGCACTTTGACTTGATGTGTACTGGGTCCATGCCAATCAGGTTCCCAGGGCCTGTGATATTTCCCTAAAACTCTCTCATCTCTAGCCACAGGTCAGCCCCTGGTATATGGTACCACAGGTACCCAGGGCACTGTGACTAGGGAAGAGCTCTGAGGGCTGCAGCACTTATTGTGCCACCCTTAGAGGCCCTGTACCTTTTCACACACACACTGCCTTTGCAGGCTGTGTGTTTTGGTGCAGAACAAAGTGAAGAGTCGACATGGCACACATCCATGCCTACAACCCACTGCCCTGGCATAGATCAGTCACCCCTCTAGCTGGGTACCCTATGCCAGTGGTGAGGGTACAGGTGCATGAGCCCTTGAGCCCTACAGTGTCTAAGTCCATTCTTAGACATTGTAAGTGCAGTGATGCCATTAAGAGTATATGGTGCTGGGAGCTTGTCATTATGAACTCCACAGCACCATAATGGCTACACTGAAAACTGAGAAGTTTGGTATCAAACTTCTCAGCACATTAAACCTACACTGATGCCAGAGTGGGATTTAATGAAAAATGCACACAGAGGCCATCTTTGAGATGCCCCCTGAAAAATGACCAGCCTCTGGTGGGTTCCCTGACTGGTACACACCAGCCTGCCACCACGTGACATGTTTCTGGACCCCTAGGGTGGGAGCCTACACTCCCTGAGCCCAGAAACAAAGCCTTTCCAGGGCAGAGGTGTTCACACCTCCCCCAGGCCAGGAAGAGCCATCTGTGGCAGGGGAGCTTCAAAGACATGGCAGCCTTTGTAATGCGACCCCCAACCTCTCCTGCTGTCAGGAGCAGGCCCCCTTCATGTCTCCCCTCACTTTCGGTGGAAAGACAGGCGGGAAAAACTAGCCAGCCTGGAGGTGTGCCCACCTCTGCCAACTCCACTCCTCAGGTGGGGAAGGAGAGGGGAAGCCCACTCTCCAGTGCTCGCCATCTTGCAGATGGCAGGCACTCCCCAATCAGGACTAGGGATTGTGCTCACTCCCCCACGTGGGATGAGCACACCAAGGGTGTAGTCACCCTAAGGTCAGTAACCCATTGGCTACTGACCTCAAGACCCCTAAAACGCCCCCTAAATACAGTATTTAGGGGGCAGCCCTGAAACAAGAACTTAGATCCAGCCTGACGACAAGAAAAGAAGATAAGAAGAAGGACCGAAGAGACGTGCAGAGCTAACAAGAGGACTACGCCCACTGACTTGGCCCCAGCACTACAGGCCTGTCTCCCCTCGAACCTGCTCCTGCGAAATCCCAGTATGTCCTGCAGCCAGCAACCTCAAAAACCCCGGAGGACCTGCCTGCCTTCACTTCAAAGACTGAATCTCCGTGAGCACCAGACTTGTTCAAACTGCAGCTTCTGGCTCCCGCTGGACACCGCAAATCCAGCCCACTCTGCACGCACCAAACCCGGCCCGAGCTCGAGTGGAAAAACACCATGAGGAGGTCACCCCGGCGATCCTGACCTGAGATCCGGCGACTCCTGACCTGCCTCAAGTCTCCAGATGACGCCTGCAGCCTCAATCCAGAGGATCCCTTCTACCGCAACCAGAGCGAGTAAGACTTTCCGATGTCCCAAGGCATCCCTGCACCCGACGCCCCTCGGCCTTGTGTGCCCAAACCGATGGTGCCTAATAAGCCCACAACATCCCAACTTACCCCTCGAAGTGGTCGTCACACCCAGAAGATCCTCGTCCCCGAGTCTGCAGTGTTTCTTTGTACCGGAGATTTTCCATTGGAAACAACAGGGAACCCAACCTCAAAACAGCACCCTGCACCCGGCCGCCCTAGTGCTGCTGAGGGTGCACCTTTGGTGCTAATTTGGTCCCCTAACTGCCCTGAGCTAAATACTAGGAGCTTTGCTCCCACAACCCAGTGGCCTGCTTGCCAGCAGCCACCAACCGGAGACACCTTATCGAACATAGGATAACATTGGGCCTCAACACTCTGCACCCGGCTGCCGTAGTGCAGCTGAGGGTTTAACAACAGTGCATTACTGACCCTGGGGGACCCCTGAGTCTATCCCCAGAATCTGAACTCCCACAGTCGATTACTTACCTGCAAACAGATAACCTGTTTTTCCTCCACAGGATAACATTGACAATTTTCTACCAAAAAGTTTTTAAGTGTGGAGTTTTGAAAACTAAAAATATTCAAAAAAACATCGCACAAATAACCAAAACTTATTTTCTTACCTGTTTGCACGAAATGTCCCAGTGCTGAATCTAGGTATCCGCAAAAGAAACAATTGATGGACAGAATGCTGGACAATGCAAACATTCACCTCCAGTCACAAAATTCTGGGTTTAATCCATCATTCTTTTGCTCACCACACCGCCTCAGTTTGGACAAAGCCATATGCAAATCAGTCTTGACCCTGTTCCTTGTTGGAACAGTCCAGCCTGAACTGCTAAGCCAGGTCTTCCCTGGTGTGGTGTGGTGTGGTGAGCAAAAGAATGATGGATTAAACCCAGATCCTTGTGACTGGTGGTGAATGTTTGCATTGTCCAGCATTCCGTCCATCAATTGTTTCTTTTGCATATGTCGCCCTAAGTGGGAAGGGTATGCCCAGACGTGGGTCCCGTGCTCACTACACCACTGGATTCAAGCTATCTCGACTGATGAGGGCTGAAAGCCCGAAACCGGTCCTAGGATGCTTGTTTCCAG
This sequence comes from Triturus cristatus, assembly GCF_964204655.1. NCBI lineage: Eukaryota > Metazoa > Chordata > Amphibia > Caudata > Salamandridae > Triturus > Triturus cristatus. Next base: position 231,986,174 of record NC_140579.1, on the reverse strand, counting down.
TCCAGGGAGGACCTGGCCTTGAAGTTCGGACTGGACTGTTCAAATTGGGCACAGGGTCAAGACTGGTCTGCAAATAGCTGGGTCCAAACTGGAATGGCATGGTGAGCAAAAAAATGATTGATTTAGGCCCAGATCTGCATCCTGGGGTGAATGTATGACATTGTTCTGCATTCTGTCCATCAATTGTTCTTTTTGAATCTAGGTATCCAGCACTGAGTTAGAAAAGTAACGTAAAAAGTAACTTACCTGTAATTTACTGAAAAAGCCTATTCATTTCAATGTACTGCATTTGCTCCCTTGTAATTGAAATACACTACAATTTCTATTGCATTTTCAAACTGTTCTATATCCAGTAACTTATTACTGAAAAGTATTTAATGCTTACCTGTGCCAGGCTTGCTTGGTACTAAAAATAAAGAACAGTATATTTTTATACAAAAACAATTAGCCTAGAGTTCAGTTCTTGAGTGAATGAATTCATTTGCTGACTGAGTGTGTACATCAAATGCTTAACACTGTCCTCTGATACTGCCTTACTGCTCGACCACTCTACCACAAAAAGAGAGTAAGGTTCTATCTAACTTTAACCTCTGCCTACCTCTGGGGACACTTGGACTCTATACACACTATACCTCATTTTTGTGTAGTATATATAGAGCCAGTTTCTTACATAGGGTTAAAGGTGTTGAGGGTGTTCACCCAGCTGGCCTCTGAGATTTAGTTCTACCTCTGGTGGGGGGCATTAGTCATCTTAGGGGTGACGGTGCTGGGGCTGGAGATCCTGGAGTAGACTGAGTGATCCGTCGATGTGAGTTCTGTGACATGGTTGCATTTGACGAGGTTGCTGAGGAGGAAATTGATTCCAGCATGGGTTCCGCAGTGTGTGTAGGGTTGTGGATGATCTGGGTCAATCTGAGACTGCTCATATTGTCATGAAGGTGTGTGGTGTTTTTGTCTTTGGGGTCATCGATGTGGAAATTTTGGTTGCAGGGGGAGATGTAGTCCTTGGAGTCTAAGGCTAAGGGTGCAATTAAGTCTGTGATGCTGTTGCAGAAGCTGGAGCATGGGCCTGGGGGTTAGTATGCAAGGGTGCCTCTGATGGTTGTCTTCCCATCCGTGTGGAGCTTGAAATTGAGATGTTCCATGGGGGTGGTCTCTTTGTGGATGATTGCTGTTTCTCCTCCCGCCTTGTTGGTGCGGTCCTGGCGGGTGGTTTTATATCTGTTGGGGATCGCTGTGGCAAAGTCAGGGACAGATGTGAGGTTGAGCCAGGTCTCAGTAAGGAAGATGATGTCGGGTGCGAGGATGGTGATGAAGTTCCATAATTCAGTGGAATGCTTGCATAGTGAGCGTGTGTTGAGAAGGGCGCATACGAGTTGGTGTTTTTGTTCAGATAGTGTCTGTGGTGTGTCCAGGGTGGGGCTGGTCGGTGGGCTGGTGTGTGTGAGGTGGCAGGTGAAGTGGCATTGGTGAAGTCTGGAAAACCTCAGTGGGAAAACCCAGGCAGCTGTGATGTCACTGGATCAGTCTGAAACAAGCAGGACTGGAAGCCACAGGCAAGTGGCAATCTAGGTGTCCAAGTGCCTACTGGAAGTGACTTGAATGTTTCTGGACCCCGATTGCGGTTCTGCAAGTCCTGTGCCTATTAGGACTGATGACTTCATGCATCCTGTTAGTCCATTTTCTGAATGAGAGACCATCAATGGTGCTAATGAAGCTATGGCCACAATGTCAAGGTAGCCTTTTTACTAGAGTGCATATTTTCAAATATCATCTTTGAGCTGCATTGTTAGATTGCCCCCTCCAAACTATTGGTGGGTCTTCCCCTCATTCCTATGTAGCCACACGCAACTGTGGTTATAGACACCTCCATACTGGGATGGGTGCTCACCCGAGTGGCATCACAGAGTGGGACCTTTGGCCTACATCAGAGCAACTTCTACACATGAATGTATTAGAGCTGCAGGTGGCCTGTCTTTCTATAAATACCTTACTTCCATCTAGGGGAGGTTTGTTCTAGTTATGTCCAACATCATCACTGCCCATTATATCGGCAGACTTCATGGGATCATGCAACCTGTGCAGGGAAGCAATTCGACTGTGGAGGTGGTCCCAACTAAAATAAATTTTCCAAGTTGGGGCACACCTTGCAGGCGCACTCAGTATAAGAGCAGATTCTCTGAGTTGCATCTCCATAGAGGACCATAAGTGGGAACTTCATTCCAAAGTGATGGAAGTAATCTATTCCATATGGAGGTGTCCATACACGGATGTCTTTTCTGCAGTCCAGAACAGGAAGTGTTCTTGTTTTTGTGTAGTACATTTCTCTGAATGATTTCCAAGGAGACGCCTTCACATTGGACTGGACGAGGGGTCTCCTGTACATATTCCAGCTGATCCCGCTTCTGTCGAGGGTCCTACAGAAGGTGCAGGAGAATCAAGCATAGATGATCCTGTTCACCCTGGACTTGGAGAAGGGCATTTGGTAGGTTGATCCGTTGCAACGCAGCACTCTGCTGCTATTCCTCTCCTGCACAGGGTGGACCTACTCTTGCAGCAGTGTGGCCTGGTTCTTGAGTCTAGTCCGCAAACACTCTGGTTGCATGCTTTGGGACTAAGCTGTGTCATGTAGAGTCCTTATGCTTGCTGCCTCAATTTGCTGATGTCCTCATGGCAGAGAAACTGGATACAAAATCCATTTATACTAGTTTCAACACCAAGTTTGTTCATTGGAGTGAGTCAGAAGTTCCGAACCCAATCCAGTCCCACAATTCTGATGTTCTCTGTTGCAGCAGGGTTATAGTACAAAATGACTTCCCTGCCCTATCTGCCTTCATGTGTTTCCCTTACTAGCTTTCTAAGTTTAAGTCGCCATTAGTGGCCCATTTTCTGAAAGAATTGCTTCACTTGTATCCTCCCACTCTATTGTTCCACAATGGGATGTTTTTTATATCTAATTTTGTTTTTTAAAACAAATGGTAAAACAGTGCACTTAGTACAGTTGTAACATTAGTCATAGTTATGCATTTGATACAGCATATAAAGTCCAGAATGAATCATCCCAAGCCATAATAGTCCCACCATATACCCCATATTTTCAAATTTTTCAGAGGACATCCACTCGCCACACATATAGATTCCTCATGTTTCATGCACCAGTCCATTCCAGATCGCCATTAAGTTAAAGAGGGAGGACTTGCAGAGTGCCAGTGCTTAGCAATGTCTCTTTTAGCAATAACCATTTCAATCCCCACCAAGATATGGTCTCTGCTGTCGCACCTCCCATATCTTCAAGAATACCTAACAGTGTGATACATGTGAGGGGGTCACCCCCATCTGTCTAGGACCGTGGAAAGCGTGGTTAAGATTCTCCTCAAGTATACTGCTAAGACTGGGAATTACCAGACCATATGATAAAAATTCCCATTGTTATTGGGACAGCAGAAGAAGTTGGGTTCAGGGAGTCTATTGTCCCTCAATAGCCGCTTGGGCATGAGATAGGTGTAGTGGAGGTAGTTAAGCTGGATTAGCCCCAGTCTTGCCAGAATGACACGCGAACACTGGGCCATAGAAGCATAACACATGTCATCCAGGGAACTGTGTGCCCGTAGACCCTGCATTAGGTCAGGCGAATTAATAACCAATAAATAGCTTCAAGTGGGCTATATTTAGGCAGATCCGCAAGGGATTCCTGGTAGCAAGTGAGAGTGTGACATAGCTCAGATTTATGTAACCCAAACTCCTCCTGCAGATCTTGAAAGGAGTTTATCTGTGCCCCTGCCCAAACATCCTCAACCCTTGATATCTGGATAAGGTCCCATCCTAGAAAGCCCCCAACATGGGCAGAGTGCGTCAGCCATTGGCCTTGCCAAAGGGACATCTCCTGAGTCACTCTGCAGTCCCAGCCAATCCATCGCCGTATGGGCCTCCATGCAAGTAGGACTGCCCTGGTAACCTGCGGGAGGGCAGTGGGGATAGGGTCGCCATAAAGAAGCCCTAGGATTTTCTTGTGACAAATCAACATTACCTCCCATCGGAACACAGAGTCGTTCCCCCCCCATTCTGCCAGTCGTTGAGGGTGAGGATTTTCTCTGCCCAATAGCACAGATGTACATCTGCCAAGGCCATCCTCTGTCAGAAGTAGATAAAACACATTTACCGAAAGCCATTGGAGGAGGATGGTTCGAACATTGGAACTCACGTACCCTAGCCATCAACTCATGGAACCACTGAGGGATAAATAGTGAGAAGTTCTGGAGCACATAGAATATTCTTGTGGGGGGGGGGGCATCATCTTAAACAGAGCCACCCTGCCTAAACTACTGAGGGGCAGTTAAGACCATCTATCCAGGTCAGTAAGAGTTTTGAGCATCAGTGGCCTCAGATTAAGACTCTCATTGAGTCCCAGCTCGAAAGTGATATAAACTCCCAGATATTGAAAGCTGAGGCAATGAATCGAGAGGCTTTGCTGCCAGGTCTCATCATTCTAATCGCCTTTCATGGGCACCAGGAGGGATTTGGACCAATTAACCTGAAGTCTAGATGCCCCCTCATAGGCTTCGAGCATGTATGTCAGGCTAGGCCCCATGACAGAGAAGCGGGAAAGAAACGGGAGAATGTCATCCTCATGGAGAGCGATGTGGTCTTCCATAGACAACTCCAAGTCAAAATCCCATACTTAAGTGTCACAACTGACCCATACCACCAATGATTCTACAGCCAGAGTGAATAAGAGGGACAAGAGGGGACACCCCTGTCTGATGCCAATGTGGACTGGAAAAGGGGAGGAGATGACCCCATTCACCGAAACCTGGACTTGCAGCTGTGCGTATAAAACCAGAACATAGGACCTAAATTTGGGATCAAACCCTAGCTTACGCAGTACCCCTTTAAGGAAGGCCCAGTCTAGGAAGTCAAATACTTTTTTCAAAGTCGGTAAGCATTAAGGCACTCGGGCATCCTACTTGCTGTAAGCATGCAAGAGCTATATGGACCCTACGTATGCAGTGGTGTGTACTGTGGTGAGTGACGAAGCTGCATTGATCTGGGTGAACCAGATGTGTTAACTCTGGAAGGGCCCTCTTCGCCAAAGCTTTAGTGTAAAGTTTGAGCTCAGTGTTAGTAAGACATATCAGGGGATAAGATAAGAGGGACACCGGTCTGGCAGATGCCCTGATTTGTGCAGAACTAGTTGCTAGATCCCGCTTTGGGGGAAAGCAGCCCTTATCTGTTACTTTGTGACACATTTCATGGAAGGGTAGTAAGCAAAACAGATCGGAATTGCCACTAATATTCAACCAGGTTGCCATCAGGACCCGGAGTATTACTGGGATTCATGTCCTTAAGGGCTTTTTCAATCTCTGCCAGCAAAAGGGTGTGATCTCAATAGATGTCAGGCTGGGCCTCAGGGGATCTGCAATGAGAGAGGACTTATATTGACTAGGGGAGCACAGCAGCAACCAATTTAATGAGCAATAGTAGTCTGCAAAGTGGTGTGAATCTCTGAGGCTGCAGAAAAGTGTCTCCCTCCCTCCCTCAATAGTGAGATGGGGCACCATACGGGTCGCAATATATCTCGTCGCTAGCAAGTACAGGAGTTTGCTAGACTTATCTTCCCATTCATACACACACCTTGAGGATGCCATCAAACATTGGCGTGCCCATGAAGGGACCTATTGACCTCCAGGCGATACTGTGTCAGCTCCGACCGTGGCCCACAGTTTTCCCATTTTAGGGCTAACTTAAAAAACTTGAAATCTTTAATCTGAGCAATTTTCACCCTCTCTCCATCTCTCAGGCCTTCCCCGATGTCCATACCATTTTGGGAGAATCCACCAATCCCTGATTAACTATGGAAAAGGGTCTGGAGCTCCTGCAGTAGGAAGTGTGTAATCTACCAGGCATTATTCTCGATGGGATTTAACTCTTATATTAACATACTTTAAGGCATTCTTATTTGAGCCAATGCAAAGTTGACCAGTACATCTTTTGACTCAGAAAACTATCTTCTTAATGGTGATGACTTCGGCCTCTAGTGTGGGTGATGTCTAGGCTATCTTGTCATGAGCGTTTATGGGTGCCAGCGGACTTTGCTAAGTTAGCATTAGTTTGTGCTCTGCATCCCCGCCATCTTGCCGCTTCTGCACACGACACTACATGCCTTGGTTCCTGTAAGCACCTTTGCTCGTGCTGTTTCACATGGGAACTTTCTGCCTTTCACCATTTCGGCTGTGCTCTGTGTTCTAGTCTGTACACCGTGTTCAAGGACAGAAAACAACTTCACTGTTTAATCGGCTTTGGTCCGTCCCACACACATATAGACATAACATGGAACACAGCTGCGCTACTGACTTTTCGGGTGTTTTTAATATGGTACGGGATGCAAGATAAGACACTCTTGGAGAAAACCTTTCCAGAGGTTATCGAGAGATGTAAATCCTATCATCTAAGACTTGAGGTAGGGGGTTCTGCTGTCCAAGCCTAGAGGTCTTCCACTGATATAATAAACATAACTTGCAGCACGGGGAGGGTGGTAAAGCGCTATAAGGCTTAATCCACTGTCAGTATAATATGCTATCCCCGTTCATATTATATTGAATTGTAACCATGCTGATTATATTGTTTTTATGCATTTCTTTGCTAGTTTTAGCACGTGTACTGCATTACAGAGCATGTTAGTTGAAATAAACGTTTTAAACTATACAGTGTCTCTGGTTACTCATATTGTGAACAGGTATGAATATCTAATCGAAAGAGTGTCTTGTTCCCACTAATTCTGAGAGGCTCTGAGTCGCATGTTCTAGGATATCCAATCATTGGTAGCTCTGCTGTAGTACGGAGAACGAATGGGATACTATAGCTAGTCGGATAGGGGTTCTGGGCACTGAGTCGTGTTTTTGGTACACCACAATACACCGAAGTCCTGGTTTCCTGTGCATAGTACTGTATATGTACAGAATCTCTGCAACATGGCGCACCTAATGTTTGGTCTGGTACTTATTTACGAGGCACTTTAGTAGTTCTCAGTACTTGCTCACAATCCCCTCGCCTCTGTTTCCGGAAAACATTGGTGACGGTTTACCTACCTATATTGTCGCTTTTATAGGTGATTCAAGCTTGAAATTTACAGAAAGGTATTGTTCGTATTCTGAATTACGACCCAACATTGTCTTGACGCCTTTTTTCCTAAGTATTTCCTTTTCAAGTTTCTATATCGAAGTTCACATCGCAGCACAAAGCCGTGTGGCGGTCAGGCATCATTTGCAAGCATGTGGGATGCCGGACAGGCAGGTGTCTGATCTTTGTGGCCCAAGCCTACCCAGTATACACATATGAAGTGTTTTATTCCTGTGTCACGTTTCCAGCAGTTGAAGGAGCGGATAATTTGTGGCATAAATACAGCCATACTGCACTTCCTGCTGTGTACCGACCATATAGAACTCTCGAAGTTCCGTTGACGGCATGGCAACATCGCATTTGGTTTGATGGCGCCCTACCCGTACCCCTGACACCTGTCATGTTGGGCCCGTTGTCATTTGATGGGGCCACTTGGCCCGTGTTAGCGGGTTACACGCCACATCCACGGCATTTAACGTGTGATGTGGCGGCCCTAAGTCTCATGCACACTACTCTAATCCATGTGTATAGAGCATTAGTTCAGTATGTGAACCGCAACATCCAGGCGGGAGCGCCTGGAGTTGCTCAGCAACCACCTGGTGCAGGCGGTGTTACTATTAGCCCCGTAATGGTTAATTCGGTTATGGGCAAGCCTCCCCCAAATAAGGAAGATTTACCTTATTGGCTTGCTGAGAAATTTGCCCAGCATACCACTCCGGTGGAGAAGCACCGAATTTTAATAATTAGTTTACAGAAAGAGTTAGTACCTGAAGTCACTAATTGCGAGACTTGGGGTAAGACCTTTGCGGCAGTTTATGCAAAGTGTTTTGGCACACCAGCCATAACAGTACTGCCCTCTGTAATTAAACGTGTTCAAGATGAGCACGGACCAGAGGCGGCAGTAGAATTGCGGATGAGGTTAGTTGGAGCGTATGACTTGGTTGCTGATCTAATCCTTGCTAATCTTAAGGGTGATGCAGTCAACTTTCAAGTGTCTAATGCTTTGGCACTTGTCCCTGATGTTGACAAGCCCTGCGAATTACCTAAGATTATTGCCCAGGCTTATAAAACAGTTGGGCGTAGTAGTTTGGGTGTTAAGCCTTTTGCTAAAGTGCCTGCACAACCGCAGGCGCAACGGATGCCTCAAACTGATCAAGGAGGCCGTCCTCAATTCCCGAAAAAGAATTGTAAGAATAATAAACAGGGGAAGACACAACTAAAGCAAGGGGGACATGCATCGTCCCCTACACCTTCGATCCCAGAATGCACTTATGAACTGCGTGACTGTGCAGGAATTAAATCTCCTGATCGATTTCAGGTTCCTGATACGTGTTCTCCCCGTTCTTCACAGGAAGCATCAGGCTCATATGCCGGTGGAGGGGATCGTCAGGAGCGCGGTAGAGGTCGAGGTGCCCCGCAGGGACGTGAGCAGCCACGGACGAGAGACGGAAAGGGTAAACAAGAGGATTTCCCTCGTCAGCGCCCTCCATTCCAGAAGAAGAAGGTGGCCACTTTAACTGCAAGGTATGCCACAGACTTTGAGGACCCAGCTCCGGGATCTAACATGGGCAGTAACGCTGCTAGACAGCGCAGCGGGGGTTACAGTAGTGCGGCAAGCACTGCGTCCATTTCTGGAGGCGACAGCAACTGATACTTTCATTACAGTTGAAACTGCTGACACCCGAGTGGCTCCCCCTGACAGACTATATGAAATTAGTATTCTCATAGGTGACATAAAACGCATAATAAAAGGTTTTTTTGTGGAAAATCGGACTTCCTTGTATGACATCCTGTTAGCGGAGGCAGACTGGCCCCCGCCTTTTGTTCTGGTGGCTCCGAGCGGGGAGGAGGTAATCCTCCCTAGTTTTTCACACAGTGTCTCGAAAGAGCATGCGCAACATTTTGCAGCACAATGGGATTCGGTGCTTGCACCGGCTTTATACCGTACTCAGGTGGGATGGGATACAACATCTCCTCACCACGAGATTCCATTGCAGCCCATGCCACAGGCACAACCTCAATATCCCATCCGAAGGGAAGCACAGGCTCCTGTCGCGGAAATACTCGACCAATTGGAGTATTAAGTGGTAATTGAGACATGTGTGTCACCTATGAATAACCCTCTTTTTACAGTAGTAAAGCCAGACGGGTTGTACCGCATAATTTTGGATTACCGACACTTGAACTCTCATTGTCGGGCGAATGCGGTACAGAATACCCATGGTTCAGTCCTAGTGGACAGTTTAGTTCGGAAAAAATATAAAACGACACTAGATATATCCAATGGATTTTTTAGCCAAAATCTGTCCCCCTTGTCAAGTCAGTGGACAGCTTATACACATGGCGGCAAACAAAAACAGTTTACAAGATTACCGATGGGCTATGAAAACAGCCCAGGTGTTTTCGCCGCACGTGTGGTCTCATTGTTAGACACAATCAACCCTGATGCATATTCGTATGTAGATAACATTTGCCTCACAGACGATGAGTTATATCCGCATCTTTGTGCGTGGACCGCATCATTGTGGAGTTTGCGGACTACGGTTTCAAATTTAATTTTGCAAAATCACACATTGCTGAATACGCAGTGTTGTTCTTGGGCTACGAGCTCAATAATGAAGGACGCGGTTTGGCACCGCACTTCCTCGAGAAGTGCGCACGTTGGCGTCCTCCTAAAACCCTGAAAAAATTACAATCTTTGCAGGATTTCTTGAACTTTGGTCATACTTATGTACAAGTGTATGCCCAGCGTATCAAGCCTCTTTATGCTTTGATACAATCAACATTTGCGAAATCATGCTTGCTTCCGGAACATACAAGTATACTGCAGTCTTTGCAGTCTGATTTACTTGGCTCTAAACTCTTGTTAACCCGTGACAACCATACTAACCTGGTGATACAAATCATCCCAGGTGCGGTGGGTTTCACATACTTGACGTTTAATGAAGGAGACACAGTGTCTATTGCTTGCAAGTCGCACTTGTACACTTCAGCAGAACTGAGGTTTTCCTCTATCGAAAAAGTCTTGACTGCAGTCCAGATGACGACTCTAAAAGAACGCGCCCTGACTCAAGGAAAACGCATGTTGGTGGTAACACCATATCCTGCTCTGGAAGCAGTGACAAAGGCGAGTGTTCCTAATTCCAAAGCTTTACATCCGCGGTGGATACAATGGGCTACATCATTGATGTCCCCGGATGTCACATTTATCTATGATTATTCGTTACAGACTCAGGAGTCGTTGCAATATGAATTAGTTCATCCAGCTCCTCTGTCCATGCGCCCGCTCAAAGAATACCATTGTATCATTTACACTGTCGGTTCGGCGCAACCGGCGATTGGATCTGAACATTCTTATTCTGCAACCTGTGCGATTGTGGCTGGTTCCATAGTGAACGGCGAGTTTAAGTCCAGTGTGGTCCACACACAGGCACTCGGCGACTGCACCACCCAATTGGCTGAAGTGAGTGCTTTGGTGCTCGCACTGGAGTTTGCAGATCCTAATGTGACTACTTGGATTGCAAGAGATTCCTTTTACTGTGTACAATCTTTTAATGAGAATTTATTCTTTTGGTCACAAAAGGAATACCATGATTCCAAAGGCAAGACAATTAAGTATAAGATGCTATGGGTTCGGGTGGCAGAGGTGAAAGGACGCCTGCCCGCGCAAGTGATTCATACTCTTGGCCACCAACGTGTAGGAGTACACGCGGTCAGTAACAGCTTAGCTGATGAAGCAGCTAAGTCGGCAGTGGACACGTGCTTAGTAGCAGCAGTTACAAGATCCATGAGTAAGATTGATGATGACATCTTGGCAGCCATAGCTGCTACAGAAAAGGGAGGTAATTATCCGAAAGAATTCCCTTCCAAATACTCTTATCATTTAAACTCTGATAACGTTCCCTATGTGACAATTAATAACGTTAGTGAGAGGATGATTCCCAACGTGGACCGCAGGCTTACACTGATAATCGCAGCACACGAGGGCACGACCTCGACGCATGTTGGTGTGTCTGCTACAGTCAGTATCTTGCAACAACGTTACTGGTGGCGTGGCTTATATAAACAAACACGTACTTATGTGCTTTCTTGTGACATTTGTCAGAAAATCAAGCCGTCTACTGTGACTCGTCCACCACAGACACCGTTACGCATATCCAATAGACCATTTGCTTGTGTTTATTAGGATCACTGCGGTCCATTTTCTTCTGATACTGCCTATAAATTCATCTTAGTAGCAGTTGATACATGCACACGTTTTCTATTGGTTTGGCCACAAAGCAGCGCTGACACTCGAACTGTAGTCAGGGATTTGCGTGTCTTTTTCTCCTCTAAGGCGTACAAAGAATCCATGCGGACTTTGGGGGTGCAGGTCAACTTTTCATCTCCATACCGGCCTAAGGGCAATTCTGTTGTGGAGCGAATGAACCATGACTTAAATCAATCCTTTACGGCTAGAGTCATAGGCACTGGCAGGAACTGGCTCGCCTATTTGTATAGCGTACAACGTTCACCTAATAATCTCCCTAGAAGACCCCTGGGTGGGCGGACCCCTTACGAATTGCTCTTTGGCATGAAATTGTTTGTGCCAGACCTTGATGGTCTAGACTTGGTGGCTGCGGCCATCCCTTTTGACGTAGATGAACATTATGCTATTTTACAGAACCTACAAGACACAAGAGACAGTCTTGCAAAAGAACATTAACCTGCCGCAGAAGATGGTGCACTGCAGATTCCAGTGATCGGCTGGCTGCCTAAAGTTGGAGAACTGGTCCGAGAGAAAGTGGAAAACAAAAAAGAATTTGGTCCATCATATCGAGCTCCGGTTCCGGTGCTGGGTGTGCAGGGTACTCGTACAGTAATTTTACCACCACTTACAGGTCGCAAGGACAACAGATACGTCTCAATTGATAATGTCAAGCTACACCATCTGGGCGATTCTGAATAGTTTGCCTCCGGCTTCATCATATGCTACTATTCCAGGGAATTCTGACACTGCCGTAGAGATGGACTTTGTTGCTAATCCTGTGCTGGCCCTACAATCCACAGATGTTAATGATGAACAAGAATATACTTACCCTACAAGTGAATCTTTGCCTGGTTTCAATGCTGCAGCCAGGAACGAGTTAGGTTTTTCATTTGACTCTCATTCAACATCAACTTTAACCCCATCAAAATTTTCAATTTTTATCTCCTGGTTTAAACGCACTTATTTGGTTCCCCAATGGATATATATTTGGCTGGTGCTCATTCTTATTTTTCTATTTATGTCCATTGGTTTAGTGACAGTATTTTTTCTTTTGATCAATGGATACTACCTTAAAGAACGCTCTGCTGTAAAAACGGTGGATTGAACTTTGGCCCCACATTCTTCATCGTACATCATGAAGAGGGACCTGACTTTCGTCAACATTACAGCCTGGCCAGTTACGGATGGAATAGTTTGGGATACAGTTCAGTTTCAAAGTCATGGTCCGACAGAGATTGTTAATGTTCCAAATGTACTTCGTGTCTCAATGGGTGATGTGGTTAAATATAACATACGTTCGGATGACTGGGATGTGCGGGCAATACACTCTCTGTTTTCAGATTTAAAATACTATGCAGCATTTGATGCTGAAGACTTGTATTTGAATTCTGCAAATGATGCTGACTTATTATATATCAACATTATGGCCACCATTATTTGCATAAATCAACTGCTTTTCGAGCTGTATTCAATTACACACAATGGGAACATTGTCCCACCCCATCAATAGGGATTTCAAAGACCCTGTTGAATAAATGTACATATTTTACGAGTTTTGATAACTCAAAACCTGAATCTATTTTAAATTAAATTCTAAATCAAATAAGAAAGTTATGCTTACCCACACTAAATTGTTATACTCTGATTTCATCATCCTTAAGTTGGCGGTGGGTGGCTATGATCATTGGAAAAATACAGTTGATATAAAATCAGTTTGGGGTTCCAAAACCTGGCAGGTGCAGGGCACAGAAGCTTTGTATCGTGCATGTCTTATACCAACACAAATACTGTTCTTGAACGATTCCATCTATCAGACTACTTGTCTGGGTTTAGCTACGACTAAACAACTGAAGGCTCCTGCTTTTCCTTCCCTTGCAGAATATCCAGACTGGAATGTTACTACCAATTACACATTTGAGGAGTTGCAGTCTCTATTTACAAATGCAACATTTAATATCTCTAATATTGACTCTATGGGGTGGTTGGTTTGGCAGACCAGTGCAGATGCATGCCAAATGCGTTTCCATGACAGGGCTCCAGGTTACACACAGGACAGGCCTGATCCACGATTTTTGACTACACATTCTGTTACAACGTATTCTGTTGGTAAATTATGTCAAAATTGGTTGCAACACTCTACCTTGTCTTCTGTTAAACAGCATTTGTCAATGTTATCGAATGATGTGGATTTAGCAGATTTCATAAAAGGCCCAATTGGCCCTAGGCCTAAACGATGGATATATGATGTTTACAATGAAATTTGGAAGTTGTCTCAAATTGAAGCCGCTTCGCGTTTAAGGGCTATAGACCAAGCTAATCTTGAAAAAGTTCTTGCTGTAGTCGATAACAGTATTAATACCCTTTTTTCCAGGATATACACATTGGACAATATTGTTTCTTCTGTTGTTGATATTGTACAGGATGATGTATCTGTGTTATATCATGGTCAGAACCAATTGCGCTCTATTATGCAGTTGGCATGAACCTTGCAGATGCTAAAAATGGGTCGCGTGGCATGGGACTATGTAAACTCGTCATCTTTGTTTTTACCTTTTAATTTGACTGACAGACAACAGTTTATGTCCATGAAAGATGCAACCTATACCCTTTTACAAATAGAAAAATTAGACCCTTTACCGTTCTCAGTAGCAGAAACAAACTCTGCTGTTTGGCTCCTTCATGGGGTTATAACACTGCCGTTCTCCTTATTTATATTTACATCATACATGAAACATTTTCCCCTAGGTCGCTATGAACCATTAGGAAACTCGTTCCTTCATGAAGTTTGGTCACTCCCCTTCACGTTTAGATGTTTGCGTGATGACACAGAGGTGTATCTGACTGGTGAATGTTGTGATTCTTCCATTGGACACTCACTTGTGTGCAAAAATATACAATTGCACGGCGCCTGTAATTTAGAAGCGCCTAATTTAGCGTGCATTTTAAAGGGAAAGCCCGTCCCCTCGATTCAACCAACATTCACACTGTTGACTAACGGTAGTTATTTAGTTCTGAATAATGAAGAATGCTGTGGCATGTTAATAGGCATACCGTACATTGTGACTGTGTCACAACGTGTAGTTTGCTGCAAAAATGTGCTGTTTCCTCCACCTCGTGGAAGTCGCGATATCTCAATTTGGCCTTCCATTCCGACCTTGAAGGCAGATTTCGAAAAGCTGAGCCGAATAAGAGCTTTATTGTCCCAGAGAGAAGTTTCTCTCAATTCTGCCTGTGAGACCTATGTCCTGCAGGTGGCTAACACAAGAACAGAAGTTCGAGCACTTTTAAACACTGACCTCCCACAATATTTTGGTGAGCTAATTCATTCTATCTTCAATGCTTCGCATACAACGGGGCTGGCTCATTTTTTTAAAACTGTGGGCTCTGGTCTTGTAACATCTTTCTAAAATATTTTTTCCAGCGTCTTCGGTGGGTTGCCGCTAATACTGGCTTAAGCTGCCGAGGTCTCCCTGTTGATTTGCCTGCTCAGAAATGGTTGCCCCTCTTGTGGTCATTCACAACCCGGCCCAGCTACAGCTGCTTCGTAACCGCATGCTTCAGTGCTACGATACCTTGCCACTAGCCACTCTAAGCATGGCTTATAATCTATCTTTCCGATTTCCATGGTACACTTGCGTGCAACGAGTTTTCTCATGCTTGTAGTGACCTTTTCAATGGGCTTTGGATCTCTGCCTCACAAACACAGCGTCTCCTGACCCGGACTTTGCCTTACTGATGAGCCCCCTAGTGTCTCATGAGCAGGACTGTTCCAGTATGGGTCTGATGGCCTGTGCAGCCGCGCTCGGAGTGCTAGCTCAGTGGGATATTGGTGCAGCAGCACATGATTTCCTGCAACGGAGCTACATCGAGTACCACGCAAGTTGCCCACCGTTGGTGCTGGAAACACTCATCATTAATGAGCATGTTTGCTCCTTTGAATTACTAAACTGGATGGCGTCTACTTTTTCAGACGATGATAATGATTTCCTGTTGGAAGCTGTTGCCACTTTCTGCGCTTACACACTGATGGATTGATAAGACCGGGCCACTCAGATATTTAAAAAAAAAAATCTTTCTCTCATACCATTTGTGAGAAGTTGGCCTGGCATATGCTGGTCACTAGTTATAGTGGCCACCTTGCACCAGTCCAATTCGACTCTTGTGGTAGATAGGTTTAAGACAACCTTTAAAGAAAGCTATCATAGTGGTAGCTGTGGAGAGCAGCCTTCAGGCTAAGTCTCTGAGGAATGTAAAGCAGCTTGTTTTACCTTATAATCTCTTGAATTACCAAATGAAAAGACACCACACAGGTATATATATCAAATATATATGTATTTATTTCTAAATATACTCTACTAATCTCTTTATGAGATTAGAGCCAGGTAAACATTCAAAAGATCAACAGTTCTCAATAAATTAAGCACAAATATGGCTGTAGCCCTAAGGGCGTACCAGACCATATACTAAAAAAATGGGTTAACAAACTCGACTTGCAGAATGAAGAGGCCTAGGGCCTTGGGAATCGCTGGGGCTTCACTTCTGCAGTGTTAGCAGGTAAGTAATCAGCCCACAGGAGACGCATGCAGTGTCTAAACTCACACGCGGGTTTCCTATACGTTTCAATGGCAAATGTCGCGGTTTGTAATTTACAGTTTTAGGGCACTTCGCAAAAGTCAACAAGCAAGCAACTTACAGGGTAAGTATTTCGAGGGCCAACACACACTTGGGCACCAGAGTGCACGAGTTACCTCACCCAGGGAAGCCAGGTGCATAGGTGTCCTTTGGTGTCGGGTCGCGATGCTGTTTTCAATGGAGTTCACTGAAGACTTGCTGCTTGTGACGACTGAAGAGGTTTCCGTTCGAATCCGAAGATGGATTGGAGTTGCAGAAGACCTAGAAATTGAGGGGACAGAGTTCAGAGTCACTTGCCAGTGACCGGTGGCCAGCAAGATGGATGACCACAGCTGTTGCGTCTCTTCAGGTCGATGATGGTGTTTTGTCTCTTTGCTCACGAGGTCCAGGAGAGATCAACGATGACCAGCAGCTGGATTCGGAGGTTCCCACAACGTCTGCAGCTGATGACGGTGTCGGCACCCGGATTAGAGCCAACAAGCCTTGGCAACTGCAAGTCTCGTGTGGAGTGAAGATTGGCAATGGTGCAGACCAGCAAGGTCTGATGGACTTACCCAGCAAAGGTAAGTGAGGGCAGGCCCAGAGCAACCAGGCGAGCCCTTGAAGTTGATGTGGAAGTCTTCAGGTGAGTTACTAGCCAACAGGCAAGCAACCGCAAAGACGCCTTTGCAGGAAAAGTTTAACAACAGCCCACGGTCACTTGGGACGGGGTAGGCTGCTGATTTTTGGTACTAGACCTGCTAGGGACTTGGACAACAAATGGTCCAAAGCACAAGTTCGTTGAACATATATTAGGGCTTGCACTCGAAATCAGTGCACGGTTCCCTGGTATTGCTGTTCCTCGTCACTCGTGGGGTCCAGATGCCACAGCTTCGCTGGGGACTCAAAATGGCCATCGAGAGGTCAGGAAATCCATTTCAGGGGATGCAGGGACTTCGGACTCCGGCGGGAGCGGTAAAGTTTGCAACCGTTGTCGAAGAGTTTTGGTGCCTGCCAAGCAGGGGAGTCACTCCTTGACTCCAAGGGAGATTCTTCAGTCTTCCAGAGATAGTGAAACGTCGAAGGGCCAGGATTCTTCTTTGTAGAGCATCGTCCAGGTGTAATCTAAATTGCATTGGCAATGTTTGGTATCTTATAGTGAAAAGATGGGAGGGACTAGCTCTATGACCACTCCTCTAGGAGGGTCAGGGTAGTGGGTGGTTACACCCACTTCCCTTTGTCCAGTTTCACGCCAGAGCAGGGGCAGGTAGCCCCTGAACCGGTTTGAGCTGGCATATGCACAGAGGAGCCTACTGCTCCCCCAGTGCAGGACTTCAAAGCACTCTAAGTGTGCACCCACCCAGCTCCAATACACTAAATCCTGTCTGGGAGGTGGTGACACCTCCCTGCGACAGGAAACCCTTTGTTGGGCTCCCTCCACTGCGAGTTTCGGTCAGCAGCAGGAGGGCAGCCCGGTGTCTGTGCTGGTGGCTTCCATTTTGTGATGCCAGGGCTCTAGATGATTTCTACCGTGTAGTACAGTGGGTACATGTCGTCCCCTCTAGAAGGGTGGGATCCTACTCCCACACCAGTTACTGGTGTGGGGGTAGGATTCCAAGTTGTTTGACACCAAACACGACATGTTTTGATGCAGTCATTCCAAAGTTAGCATTTACCGGGAGGTTATAATGCACTTAAGAGTATATGGTTTAACCGCATCCACAATCAGCAGCAGAGAATTGACTCTGCCAGCTGCAGAGGGGTCCTGCTCAGGCAGAAGCACCCCCTCACATAGTAAACCAAGCACCCTGCCCTTGGGATTGATAGGGCCTACATTGAGGTGACTGATAGGTTTATATGTGTGTGTATGGTGAGATATAGGAACCTATACCTCAGTGAGGAGTGCTAACACTACCTCACATAGGCTGCAGTAGCAGGCCTGTGGTGTCAGATTGTGAATGCTTCCCAGGGGTGGCATAATACATGCTGCAGCCCCTGGTAGGCCTGTGAAGTACCAATGCCCTAGGTACCATATACTAGGGGCTCACAAGGCACCACAGTATCCAATCACTAGTGCATCTAATATGCACACCAAGTTGCTTAGAGAGATCAGTGAGACTGGGGCCCTGATTAGCAGGGACTCAGCCAGACTATAGTCAGAAACCAGTGTATACATCAGAAAAAAAGTGGGGGCAACATAAGTGCAGATCCTACTCTCCTACACCATTTAATTATTTTAATTTTTTTGTTTTACTTCCAAAAGGATGTTTTTAAAGACTTAAGGACCTTTACTCTTTTTTCACACACAATTGACATTCTTCGCTTCCAGGTCGCATAAGCTCTTGTTGCTCAGACTTTTTGAACTCTTTTCTACTTCGATCACTGTGTGTAGGCTGCCCAAGGGAGGGTGTTGTGAGGGTTTATGGGTGCCAGAGAACGTTGCTAAGTTAGCATTAGTTCATGCTCTGCATCACTGCCATCTTGCCGCTTATGCACACAACACTACATGCCTAGGTTCCCGTAAACACCTCTGCTCGTGCTGTTTCACATGGGAACTGTCTGTCTTTCACCATTTCGGCTGTGCTCTGTGTTCTAGTCTGTACACTGTGTTCAAGGACAGAAAACAACTTCACTGGTTAATCGGCTTTGGTCTGTCCCACACACATATAGACATAACATGGAACACAGCTGCACTACTGATTTTTCGGGTATTTTTAATATGGCATGGGATGCAAGTTAAGACACTCTTGGAGAAAACCTTTCCAGAGGAAGAGCTGTGCTTATCGAGAGATGTAAATCCTATCATCGAAGACTTGAGGTAGGGGGTTCTGCTGTCCAAGCCCAGAGGTCTTCCACTGATATAATAAACATAACTTGCAGCACGG
The DNA here is from genome assembly GCF_964204655.1 of Triturus cristatus. Classification (NCBI taxonomy): domain Eukaryota; kingdom Metazoa; phylum Chordata; class Amphibia; order Caudata; family Salamandridae; genus Triturus; species Triturus cristatus. The sequence goes on along the minus strand of NC_140579.1, from coordinate 231,967,313 downwards.
GAAGGGTGGTAAAGCGCTATAAGGCTTAATCCATTGTCATTATAATATGCTATCCCCGTTCATATTATATGGAATTGTAACCATACTGATTATATTGTTTTTATGTATTTCTTTGCTAGTTTTAGCACGTGTTCCCACAAATTCTGAGCAGCCCTGAGTCGCATATTCTAGGATATCCAATCATTGGTAGCTCCGCTGTAGTATGGAGAACGAATGGGATAGTATAGCTAGCCGGATAGGGGTTCTGGGCACTGAGGCGTGTTTTTGGTACACCACAATACACCGAAGTCCTGGTTTCCTGTGCATAGTTCTGTATATGTGCAGAATCCCTGCAACAATCTGTTCGTCCACCATTTAGTTCTTTGTACTTGTCCATCTTTCTTACTAAAAGTGGATTCTGCTTTTCACATGGGTCAGTCTATTACTCTTTCATCTTTCTTTCCTCTTCCTCCCACTAAGGAGAAGGAGAGGCTGCATAGGCTGAATCCTAGTTACCAGTGTCTTAATACATAGACTGTACAGAGTGGATCTATTTGGCTTCACTAGTACCAAGAAGGTTGAAGCAGTGACTGAGTGCCCCATTTCACATTGGGTTGCCCTTTATATTAACATTTGGTAAACCTTAGGCACAAAAGACCCTTCAAGTAGCATCCATACCAACACCACTTGGGTAATGGTTGACTTCACTGCTCTTATGAGAGGCATTCAGGGGATTTTAGCCTGCTAAACACTTCCTCGGAACTCAAGTACGCAGCTCAAGCCTTCCTTGCTTTATCAGTAGATGTTGGTTTGGGATTTTTGGTATTCATTCTGCAAGAAGTATGAATCAGAAAGAAACATCATATACGTTTGATAACAATGTTCCACGTTGATACTATATCTTACTGCAGTTTGGCTCCCTATCCTCCCTCCAACCTCATCCAATTTAGTGCAATCTTTAAGTTCACAAAGTAAGCATAGTTATTGTATGCTATATTGTCGCAGCTATTAATGCTCCTGCAGTTCCTCTTCATATGCCTCGATAGGGCATAGAAAAAGTTCCAGGAACTGATGCAAGTGCTAGACACTTGTACACTCTGATGTGGGCAAGAATTGCAAATCCTTTACAGTGTGGTAGGTGAAGGCCTGCTGGGCCTGTGATTTCATGTATGCTGTGGCATGGAGTTCCTGTGGGACTACATCTACCAAAGAAATAAAGGTTGTGTTGGGAGCCACACCTGCTATCCAGTTGGCCACGGCTGCAACCGCCATGCCAGTGGGACTGCACTTGCTGATCTTCAGGATACCGACTGCACAGGTCACAGCTGGGCTGCCATCCAGGCCACTATAGCTGTAAAGCGAAGGCTGGGTAGATGCACTGACGAACATGGCCAAGCTCCAAGGAAACGTCACTGATGACTGCTGGTGTGTCACTGTACTAATGAGTGAGCACCACAACACCCTAAAATGATGCTGAGAGAACTTACTCATTCTGTGATAGGGTAAGACTGAGCACACATGTGCTTTGTGAACTCCTGAGCCTTATTTCCTTTACTCCTTCATAGTCCTTAGAGAGAGACGCAGATCCCGGAACCAGGGTAGAAAGCCTGGGAAAGGGGGGATAGAGAGGGAGCAGGGTGGGTGCAAAGCCTCCAAAGAAAAGCGCTGAAGCACTGACTTGTTGATGATTTCTGTAGTTTTTAATATCGAGTGGAAATATGTGATTTAAGTACTTTCTTTCAAAAATAAACATTGGCCTCAACATTGCTTTATTGAGTTTGTTGCGTGATTGTTCAGGTCTAAGCTACAGCATCCCCACACTACCTCCCCAAGATGCCTGTGACTGTTCAACCTTTCAATCCTGGCATTTAACTAGCGTAAAGGTTGTACTTGTCCCAGTTTGCAGACTGCAGATCCCTAGTGATTTAGCAAAAAACAAGGGGACCCTACTCATACAGAGCCTGGGTATTGATTATTGGACAAAAACAATGGCTCGTATGGCTTAATAACCAAATATGTAATACATAAAGCCCAATGGCAATAACAACAAAGGGTTAAAGTGACGTCAGAAAGGAAAAATCACCACACACATTAGAACCTTGGTAAAAAACATAGTTCTTTATGTTTACAGTGAAAAAGTCTTAACTAAAAACAATTTCACGATATACATTCCAAATAAAATGACAGTTTCTTTAGACAATTCTAAGAAGTGTCCCAATGAAAAAAACAGTGAAAAACCTAAACAACAAAATATAAACAACACAGTGCAACATGGAAAGGTTTCAATTATGCAATTCAACAACACTTATTAATCATAAGTGTTGAATAGTGGTTCGCCTCATAAATCTCGTCAACGACGTTTCGACCCTATTTGCAATAGAGGGTCTCTTCAGGACAATTTAGTGTAGGGACACCTAGGAATTAAATGAAAATACCGTCAATATGCGATATTATTTAGAGAAGGAGATGTTATATCAAATAGGTATGGTTGGGCCTTTCTACCTGAATGATAACGATAATAACCAACACGTCAAAAGAGTGTCACCGTGCTAAGAGTGAAACAAAATAACTCACAAAGTACCCGGCCGGGTGCTGTGGATGTAAAAAATAGACGGATTAATGTTCGCAGAACAACGGATAATTGCACAAGTGTACTGGTGCATAACGTTGTCACTTACCCATGTGAGGGTTTAAGCAGGAGGAAACAATTCCACAATCGGTATTTCTCTCTCATATGCCCAATTGATGTATTTAAGCGCAAACGAAGAGGTGTAGTAACGGTGGGGCTGAAAGATATAGCCGTAATGTTTTCACCGCGAGTTCAATGTCGCTGGTGTCGGGAGTTACTAAAAACAGAGTAGAAGAAAAATAGAAATATAGAAACCTTGAAATAAGGTTTATCTATTCACCACCTCATTCAATACGTAAGTGTAGAGACATTTCTCTTACCTCTAACGAAAACGATCTTTCGTATGGCGCTACTACGGGCAAACAGCAAACAGTCCGCTTGGTACAATCACCCAGAGTGGTGGACTCTGATCGAACTTTAAACGTGGTTGGTTGTGTGCAAACCAATCATATACTTCCTTTCACGCGGAGGGGGTTGCTAGGTAACTCGTTACACACACAGTGTTGTTCCAACAACCAATAGCCAATAATTATATATAACAAAGAGTTTCGCAAAGATGATGTATTGCAATGCTTATACTATTATTTTTACAAGCTGAAAGTCCACTATTATAGAGTGAAAAATTATGATGCTGGCATGCATGAACCTATGGAAACCAATCACGGCACTTCTAACACGTTACAGCGGTTGTTATGCAACTGCGCGCGGCTCATTTGGAAGCCACCTCAATGATATGTCAGTCAATAGTGTACAATAAAGTTGTACAATGGAATTAACGTGATTTAGACTTTCTGTGTAGTAGCGATATTATAATAGCAGGCATATTGTAATGCGTAGCCTAATACTGCAACAGAGATAAACTCTTGATTCCGTGTAGTATATTCACATTGAGTGATAAATGAGAGAATGCATGAACCTATGGAAACCAATCACGGCACTTCTAACACATTACAAAGGAGCTACGTAAATAAGCGCATCTCATTTCTCAGCTACCACGGTAATATGTCAGTCAAAGGTGTACAATAAAGTTGTACGGTGGAATTAACGTAATTAAAACTTTCTATGCAACAGCGATATTCTGATAGCATGCATGTTGCAATGCGAAGCCTAATACTACAGCAAAGATAAGCTCTTGATTCCGTCGAAGTGCAATTACATCGAGTATTAAATAAAAAAAACATTACAAATATGGTTCATATGATAGATCAGGCCTCTCTTATAGAGAATACAGCACAGAAACGTCTTAAATTCCTAAGTAACTGGCATCATTCATGCATTGGGTAAAGGAATATATATAAGAGAAGGAATATTGCATTTGCAAGTGCATACAGAGACTGATATTTGGGTTATACCATACTTTCGTATCACAATTTACTGACCAAACCGATGTTGGTCAGATGTGAGACTAATACACCGTGTGAGCTAGTCAGATGAACATTGTTCCATCTCCCTATGGCATCAAAATTCCGCAATGTATGTTTGTCATATATTGTAATATTAAGTAGAGAGGCACGGAATCAATTATGTAGAACAAACATAGGCTCCAGTAGGTGCAGCCTTAAAAAATGTTTTCTTTTGTTTTGGGAAACATTTAGTTTTGCAGCAAAACGCCTGCATTTTTCAGTTCTGAACTATGAATAGGTAAGACAGGGGCTTTTTTATGTGTTAGAGTGATACGAAGAGTGTCCGGAACCCATGAATATTGTTCGATCAAAATGTGGCGTCAAAATACCACACTCTTTTCTTTTTAAATCTTGTACAGTGACCTTAGTTTGAGCGGTTCAGATTTAACTGTGCAGACAATCACAGCCCTCTATGGGTACAACCCTGAGCAAGATTTCCCTTATTTGTTGAGCATATAATTATTTCAGCAATAGCCTACATTTTTAAACCCAGGTCATTTTGGCCAAAGTATCTTCAAAATGGCCCCTTACTATTTGGACAGACACTCATTACTTATCCTAAATCAATACACAGAGAGGCAAGCTGAACACATGCAACATTGTCATAAATACAGTTGTATCATCTTTCATATCGGCATAGCTTACAAATTCTCCTTGGCCGATATGAAACAATCAGGTAAAAAATCAGGGTGTTACATAGACGTACCGGTCATAACAGAAATGCCTGATGATCGACAATGTTAATTGTATAAAGCCATAGTAATCAGCAAATCCATTTAGGCAAGGGTGGTGACAAACCCACGCCATTCTTCTGCTGAATTCAGCCCTTGTGCAATCGAGTTAGTGCGTTCGATCCAGCGGCACTCTAATCTTTGAAGTGCCTGTGATAGATCTCCACCTCTATTAGAGGCAACTACTTTGTCTATCACTTGCCAGCGAATATCATTTGCTGTATGCTCCTTCTCCAAGTTACTTAGGAATTTAAGACGTTTCTGTGCTGTATTCTCTATAAGAGAGGCCTGATCTATCATATGAACCATATTTGTTATGGTTTTTTTATTTAATACTCTATGTAATTGCACTTCGACGGAATCAAGAGCTTATCTTTGCTGTAGTATTAGGCTTCGCATTGCAACATGCATGCTATCAGAATATCGCTGTTGCATAGAAAGTTTCAATTACGTTAATTCCACCGTACAACTTTATTGTACACCTTTGACTGACATATTACCGTGGTAGCTGAGAAATGAGATGCGCTTATTTACGTAGCTCCTTTGTAATGTGTTAGAAGTGCCGTGATTGGTTTCCATAGGTTCATGCATTCTCTCATTTATCACTCAATGTGAATATACTACACGGAATCAAGAGTTTATCTCTGTTGCAGTATTAGGCTACGCATTACAATATGCCTGCTATTATAATATCGCTACTACACAGAAAGTCTAAATGAAGTTAATTCCATCGTACAACTTTATTGTACACTATTGACTGACATATCATTGAGGTGGCTTCCAAATGAGTCGCGCGCAGTTGCATAACAACCGCTGTAACGTGTTAGAAGTGCCGTGATTGGTTTCCATAGGTTCATGCATGCCAGCATCATAATTTTTCACTCTATAATAGTGGACTTTCAGCTTGTAAAAATAATAGTATAAGCATTGCAATACATCATCTTTGCGAAACTCTTTGTTATATATAATTATTGGCTATTGGTTGTTGGAACAACACTGTGTGTGTAACGAGTTACCTAGCAACCCCCTCCGCGTGAAAGGAAGTATATGATTGGTTTGCACACAACCAACCACGTTTAAAGTTCGATCAGAGTTCACCACTCTGGGTGATTGTACCAAGCGGACTGTTTGCTGTTTGCCCGTAGTAGCGCCATACGAAAGATCGTTTTCGTTAGAGGTAAGAGAAATGTCTCTACACTTACGTATTGAATGAGGTGGTGAATAGATAAACCTTATTTCAAGGTTTCTATATTTCTATTTTTCCTCTACTCTGTTTTTAGTAACTCCCGACACCAGCGACATTGAACTTGCGGTGAAAACATTACGGCTATATCTTTCAGCCCCACCGTTACTACACCTCTTCGTTTGCGCTTAAATACATCAATTGGGCATATGAGAGAGAAATACCGATTGTGGAATTTTTTCCACCTGCTTTAACCCTCATATGGGTAAGTGACAACGTTATGCACCAGTACACTTGTGCAATTATCCGTTGTTCTGCGAACATTAATCCGTCTATTTTTTACATCCACAGCACCCGGCCGGGTACTTTGTGAGTTATTTTGTTTCACTCTTAGCACGGTGACACTCTTTTGACGTGTTGGTTATTTTCGTTATTATTCAGGTAGAAAGGCCCAACCATACCTATTTGATATAACATCTCCTTCTCTAAATAATATCGCATATTGACGGTATTTTCATTTAATTCCTAGGTGTCTCTACACTAAATTGTCCTGAAGAGACCCTCTATTGCAAACAGGGTCGAAACGTCGTTGACGAGATTTATGAGGCGAACCACTATTCAACACTTATGATTAATAAGTGTTGTTGAATTGCATCTCATTAATTTACTTTTTGGTCGCCCTTATAATGAATAATTGAAACCTTTTCCTGTTGCACTGTGTTGTTTATATTTTGTTGTTTAGGTTTTTCACTGTTTTTTTCATTGGGACACTTCTTAGAATTGTCTAGAGAAACTGTCATTTTATTTGGAATGTATATCGTGAAATTGTTTTTAGTTAAGACTTTTTCATTGTAAACATAAAGAACTATGTTTTTTACCAAGGTTCTAATGTGTGTGGTGATTTTTCCTTTCTGACGTCACTTTAACCCTTTGTTGTTATTGCCATTGGGCTTTATGTATTACATATTTGGTTATTAAGCCATACGAGCCATTGTTTTTGTCCAATATGCAGATCCCTAGTAGCACAGGTTCTGTGACATCAAGGGCAAATGACTCTCACAGTTTGGGCACAGAAATAGTATGCTGAGACATTTAAGCTACAAGATTATCTTGTCTTATTATTTTACTGTTACCCCACACGTTTTGTAACTGTCTATCTTGCTATCAGTGAATTTTCGATATTATGAAAATGTGTGGGTAATATTATCTTAATAATAACATAGTATATCGGATTGGGAAGCATACTATGCTGTTTTCATTGGATAGTATTAACTTGTATTATCACAAAAAATGTTTTACAAAAAATAAAAACATACCTCTTCCAACTAGAGAGGTACAGTTGTCTATTAACCTCTTCCCTCACCACCTGTTTCCCCAGCCACCTATTCTATACCTTCATATCACGCTACAAATTGAATACTAACTATAATGCACAATAGGAGGGTGTGCCGGTGCACAGAAGAACTCAAGACACTTATGAGAGACAAACAGACCAAAGTCTCTTTTTTATTGATCTATATGGATGAGCAAAAAAGAAATCTTCTTTTAGTTGATGGTGCTTTTGGAAGATCTCATCAATACTCGCCATTAAGCGTTTTGCTCCTATGTCCAACACACAGAGAAATCTTTAGCTTCGGAAAAATCTAATATAGTTTGTGCAAGGGCCAAATTACTATTAAATTTCGTTTTTTTCTTTTTCTATTTCCTTTATAAAAGAGTTTTACCACTCCTTTTTTGGTTAAAAGAAATACCTATATAAGCCAAGTGCATTCTGTTACAAGTATATTGTAAGATACTGTGTGCTTTATGAATTTCAGAGGTGAAGAAAATAGTGCTCACCTAAGTATGCCAAGGAAAGGTAGAAGATAGTGAACATTAAATAGATGTTCTTCCCTGGATTCATTATTTTCTCCGCCCGTTTCCCGTACTTGCTTCACGCCATGAGCCCAAGATGAGACTGTGGCACAGGAGGGGTGGGGTATCCTATGTTTGGTCTCCCAGCATGTTGGTAGCACCAAAGAATGTAAGGTGCCTTATAGTTAAAGTGATAAGTCAGAAGCTATATCCCGTCCTGTACAGGTCCCCTATTCTGCTCATTTCCTTCCAGCTGTTGCCATTTTACACCCAAGCGTCTGTGATTGGTATCGATCCACTTAGCTTACAAAGGAACAGGAGGGCTCTTGAGTCCACCTTCTCTGTATAAAGCCTTTTACAGCAGGACAAATCTTTTGCTTGTGAAATAAGGCACCAGAACAAAGGACTTTGTCCAATGCCAGTTCTAAACAAAGCAGATGGACTGCCTGCACATTCCCTGTTATCCAGCGCAAACCCAATAAATTGATCAGGGATAATTATGTAATAAATCCCATACTATGGCCCATACACATTCACCTAAATCCCTGAAGTGCTGTGGTCAAGTTTGTTAACTTTGCATCATTTTACTCTTGCTACTCAGGCACTAAAATTAATAATCTTGTTCTTTTGCGTATTTGAACAAAGAATAATAGTCTTTTCATCTACTTGGTCGATGGACCAATTAGTTGAGGAGTTGATGGCAATGGAAATTCAAAAGAAAACATTAAATCATAAAAAACTGACTAAAATAACCAAAGACTCTTTTTTATTTTTTTTATACTTAATTAATACCCAGAGTAGACCATTTTACAATAATGACAAATCAATTCATATGTTGGAAGGCGGACCCCGAGGAGTCGGTGAGACCACCAGGGGGGGGCCCTCTCACTGCACGAAGTAGCCGAGCGCTGCCGAGAAGTCTCCTGAGAGATCCTTCTCCTATCCCGTACTAGCACAGTAACACCACCACACCGGACTCAAGGAGGTTGTCTCAAGACAAGCAATTCTTTATCATCAATAAAAGGTTACGAGTTCAATATTTACACGAAGGGATCGAGGGATCCACCAAAAGTCTCAATGTCTCTTTGGAAGGGTAGGGGTAGCGGGACAGTCTTTGGCAGGAGTGTGGTACGAGGGTACCTGGGGCCCAGTTCTTATCCTCACGCTGGAGGACCTCCGATCTCGGAGGGGTCGAGCCGCGACGGCGTCAGCAGGGCTCTGGCGTACAGTTCGTGGAGAGCCGCGATTCAATCAGCAGGGCTCTCAAGATGGTTTCTGCTCAGCTCGAGCCGCGACGGCGTCAGCAGGGCTCCGAGGAAGGTTCCAGCGAGGTTGGGCCGCGACAGCGTCTGCAGGGCTCCGATGTTCCAGGTGGTTCAGAAAAGGGTTCACAGGAGGGAGCCGCGACGCAGTCAGCAGGGCTCGTGATGGTTCCGGCAAGAGTTCGTCTCCGTAGGGTCAGCCGCGATTCGATCAGCAGGGCTCTCGACTCCGGGATACAACTGCCGAGCTGTGGTGGGGTCGCCCCAGATATAGGTCTGGAGCCCTTTGATGTCCGGACCTATGCGCCCGAGGGGGCGGAGTGGCCGGGTGGAGGTGGCCAGACGCCCAGCAGGAGAGGCGCCAGGCCCATGGGAGTTTGCAGGGTGATCACACCTCGAGAGGGGAGGACAGTTGGGGGTCCCATCGATACTGTCCTCCGCCGGGGCGATGAATGGTTCCTGCGGCACCCCCTGGCCAGTTCGTGGTGCCTCGATGTCGGGGCTTCGTTGGGGTCGAGGCTGGGTTGAGCGGGGTCGCGCCGGCTGGGGCACGGTGTGACGTGGATGCCAACAAGATGGCGGAGCCACGAGGAGTATGCGACCACGTGTAGCTCCGGGTGAAGGGCCTTGGTGCAGTCCAGACGGGTGGCCCGTGACGGCCGGGGCGGGGAACAGCCACAATCCAGGGGGTTAAGGACCACGCCACGAGGCCAGGTCCAACAGGCGTCCCCCCCAGCCGAAGGCATGGAGAGTCACCCATCTCCTTGGGGATTCTCCTCGTCAAGGCGGAAGAAGCGGGACAGGCCGTCGGCGTTGGCGTGGTCATTGCCGGGCCGGTGTTCGACGTCAAAGTCCATCCCTTGTAGCGAGATGGACCATCGCAGCAGCTTGGGGTTCTCGCCCCGCATTCGCATTAACCATTGCAAGGGCCGGTGGTCGGTCTGGACCCGGAAGTGGGCGCCAAAGAGGTAGGGCCGGAGCTTCTTGAGGGCCCACACCACAGCGAAGGCCTCGCGCTCAATAGTGCTCCAGCGTTGCTCCCGGGGCAGTAGTCGCCGGCTGATGAAGGCCACTGGTCTGTCGAGCCCCCTTTCGTCAGTTTGGGAGAGGACGGCCCCGATCCCATACTCGGAGGCGTCCGTCTGTACCACGAACTCCTTCTGGTAGTCCGGGGCTTGCAGCACCGGAGCAGTACACATGGCCGTTTTGAGGGTGTCGAAGGCTGTTTGGCAGCGGGGTGTCCAGTGTACCTTCTTGGGCTGTTTTTTGGACGTTAACTCTGTGAGGGGGCCAACAATGCTCCCATAGTCCCGGATAAACCGCCGGTAGTATCCGGTGAGGCCCAGGAAGGCCCGGACAGCGGTCTGGGTAGTGGGGGGTTCCCAGGTCTGGATGGCATCTATCTTCGCTTGGAGGGGGGCCACCTGCCCGCTCCCCACTTGATGGCCCAGGTAGGTCACGGATCCGTGGCCGATTTGGCATTTGCTGGCCTTGATTGTGAGCCCGGCCCGCTGGAGGGCGGCCAGGACGGCCTCCAGGTGGAGGAGGTGCTCGGCCCAGTGGTTGCTGTACACGGCAATGTCATCTAAGTAGGCCGCGCTGAAGGCCTCAAGCCCGGCCAAAACCTTGTTCACCAGTCTTTGGAAGGTGGCCGGGGCGTTCTTCATTCCGAAGGGCATCACCCGAAAGTGGTAATGCCCATCCGGAGTCGAAAAGGCGGATCTTTCTTGGGCGCCGGGGGTGAGCTGGATTTGCCAGTACCCGGCGGTGAGGTCCAGCGTGCTCAAGTAGCGAGCGGCCCCTAGGCGGTCGATCAGTTCGTCGGCCCGGGGTATCGGGTGTGCGTCCGTCTTGGTTACTACATTCAGGGCTCGGTAGTCCACGCAGAATCGCAACTCCGGGGGGTGACCGGGAGCTGCGGCCTTGGGCACCAGGACGACAGGGTTGGCCCACGGGCTGTCGGAAGGCTCGATGACCCCCAGGGCCAGCATCTTCGCTACTTCGGCCTGGATGCAGGCCCGCACTCGGTCAGGCACCCGGTAGGCTCTGTGTCGTATGGGGGGGTTCTCCCCGGTGTCGACGTCGTGGACGCACCAGTGGGTCACCCCCGGGGTGAGAGAGAAGAGGGCTGCGTAGTCCCGCAGTAATCGCTGGCAGTCGTTGCGCTGCTCCAGGGTCAGGGACGAGGCGAGTTGGACCCCTTCGATCGATCCATCGTGACTGTCGGATTGCAAGAGGTCGGGCAAGGGCTCGGAGTCGTCCTCGCCCCCCTCGTCGGTCGCCAGCAGCAGGCTCAGTTCAGTCCGGGCGAAGTGGGGTTTTAGCCTGTTCGCATGTAGGACCCGGAGGGGGTTCCGGGGGGACTCCAGATCGACCAGGTAGGTGACGGGACTTTTCTTCTCCACCACCTTGAAGGGCCCGGTCCACTTGTCCTGGAGGGCGGCGGGTTCGACCGGGGCCATGACCCATACTTTCTGACCTGGCTCGAATTCTACCGTAGAAGTGTTGCGATCGTACCACCGCTTCATGTCCTCCTGGCTGGCCTCGAGGTTGGCTTCGGCTATGGCTCGGAACTTGCGGGTCTGGTTTCGGAGGGTCAGGAGGTATGGGTAGACGTCAGGAGGGGCGCCTCGGGGCTTCATCTCCCAGCCCTCCTTGACCAGGCTGAGTGGTCCGCGGACCGGGTGCCCATACAATAGTTCAAACGGGCTGAACCCCAGGGACTTCTGCGGGACCTCCCGATAGGCAAACAGGAGGCAGGGCAGCAGGACATCCCATTTCCGCCTGAGGGGTTCTTCCAGGCCCTGGATCATCCCTTTCAATGTTCGGTTGAACCGCTCAACCAGTCCGTTCCCCTGAGGGTGATATGGGGTCGTGAACTTGTATGTGACCCCGCATTGTTGCCACAGGGACCGCATGTACCTGGAGATAAAGTTCGTGCCACGGTCGCTCACCACTTCGCTGGGGAATCCCACTCGGGAGAAGATCCCCATCAAGGCCCGGCCTACCACAGGGGCCGTTATAGTTCTGAGCGGGACCGCCTCCGGGTACCTGGTGGCGTGGTCCACGAGGACCAGGATGAAGCGGTGGCCCAGGGCGGTTTGGGGGTCCAGGGGTCCCACAATGTCGATTCCGACTCGTTCAAACGGGGTGCTGACGGCGGGAAAGGGCTGGAGGGGGGCCTTGACCCGACCCCCCGTCTTTCCGCTGGCTTGGCAGGTCTGGCAGGACCGGCAGTGGTTGTCCACATCTCTCCGCATCCGGGGCCAGTAGAAGTGGGTCACCAGACGACTGTACGTTTTGTCTTGCCCCAAGTGTCCGGCGAGGGGCACATCATGGGCCAGGTTGAGAAGGAACTCCCGGAAGCGGAGGGGGACCACCAACACGCGGCCGGCCCCGAGTTCTGCCACTTTCTGTTCACTGTACAACAGGCCCTCGGCCCAGTAGATCCAGTGGGTGCCGGTCTGGTCACCGTTGGCTTGCGCGGTCGCCTGCTGTAGGACCCCTTCGAGAGAGGGACAGGACTGTTGCTCTTGCTGGAACTGCTCTCGGGTGGGGCCCCCTTCATGTTGCCATTGCGTCAGTTCTGGTAGGGCGCTCGGAGAAGCCATCTCTTCGGGGGAGGATTCGCTGGGCCCGGGGTCGGTGTCCGCCTCCTCCTCGCTGCTGGCGGGAGGGGGTGTGAGCCCCTCGGGTCGGGCAGTCCCGGAGGTCGAGGAGGAGCGGGGGGCCTGGGCGGTCATGGACCGGGTGATGGCGCAGGCCCAATCAGCCAGTCCCAACATTCGGAGGTGCTCTCGTCGTTCTACTTGAGCCCAGGGTGAACTCTCCAAGTCGTTCCCCAGGAGGCAGTCGACCGGGGCGTCGTCGCGCACCGTCACCTTCAGCAGGCCCGTCACCCCTCCCCACTCGAAGGAGACCAGGGCCATCTGGCATAGGCTTTCACTGTTGTCGGCCGTCCGCACAGGGCACAGCACATTCGGTAGAATCTGTTCAGGGGTCACCAGGTGGCAGCGGACAGCGGTGATACTGGCGCCGGTGTCGCGAAGGGCTTCGGCCCGTTGTCCGTTGACCGTGACCTGCTGCCGGTACTTCTGGGTGTTGGTTGGGATGGGGGTGCAGGGTACCATCTCTCGGCTACCCAGGCAGACCAGGGACATGGCTGCCGGCTCCCACTCAGTATTTTCTCGGTCGAGGGCCTCTTCTTCCTCCTCTCCCCCCAAGGCGGCGGCTGTCAGCTGCCGGGGCGGGGGCCCGCCGGCCCCGTTTCTTCGGTTCAGGGGGCAGGCCGGGTCGCTGGCAAAGTGTCCGGTTTGTTGGCAGCCATAGCAGGTCACTGGTGGCCGTGGTCCGGGTCGGGCCGGGCCCACCCTTCGCGCTAGGCTCGGGGAGAGATGTGGCTGCGGTGGCCCTCGAGGGGGGCTCCTGGGGGCCCCAGCGGGAGGGTCTCGGTTCCTGTTCGGCCCTCCCCCCCCACCGTGCTGGCGTGGGGGTCCGTTGGGGTTCCTCTGGTACTCCCCCATTGAGCTCCGGGGGACCCGGGAGTTGACCCATCGATCGGCCTCGACGGAAAGTTTTCGCGGGTCGGTCATTTTGCTGTCGAGGAGGTGCTGTCTCAGTTCCACGAAGCAATTGTTGGAAAGATGTTCCCAGACGATGAGGTCGACCAGTTGTCCGTAGGTGGTTACTTTGCTGCCTTTGATCCACCCTTCTAGGGCCCGACTGAAAAAGTCCACATATTCCACCCATGTGGTACCCGGGATTTTCTTGCAGTCTCGGAACCGCTGGCGGTACATCTCCGCTGTTAGCCCGTAGCGGGTGAGCAGGGCCTCCTTCATGTGATCGTAGGAGGTCATCACCTCCTCCGGTAGCTGGAGCAGCGTGTCCCGCCCTTCACTCAGGAATCGCCCCCACAGGCCTGCGCCCCAGTCTTTTCGGGGCACCCGATGGGAGGTCATGGCCACCTCGTAGGCCTTGAACCATTGTTGGATATCGTCATTCTTGTAATACTCCTTGACGACCTCCTTCGGGATATGCACCTTGGCCTCGGGGGGCGGTAGAGTGTCTCTAGTACTGGGGGTGTTGGCCCCTCCGTTCTTGGCCTTGATCTCGAGCTCCTTGAGACTGCGCTCGTGCTCAAGAGTTAGTTTCTTTTCCTCCAACTCCCGGTGTCGTCTCTTCTCTTCTATTTCTTCTTGAAGGCGTAGCTGCTCGAGGGCCAGTTTCTTTTCTGCCAGCTGGAGTTCGCCGTCCAGCCGTAGTCGGGCGAGCTCTAGTTCGTGACTCCGGACCTTTTCCCGCTCTCGTATTTCTTCCTCGGAGAGGCCGGTTTCTAGGCTCTTTCTTCCTCCGGTTGCCGGGGTCAGTGCGGTTGCTGTGGTCTCCGTCAGGGGCAAGGGCCCTTCTTCCTGGGAGGGGCCTGCCCCAGCCTCCAACCATGCCCTCAGAGCTTTCTGCATCTCTTCCTTGGTACCGAGGCTGGTGGTTGCAATGCCTTTGTCTCTGCAGAACTGTTTTAATTCTTTGTGCGTATATTCTTCCAGCCGTTCGGGCTGGAACTCCATTGTCGCGTTGTTTTCCTGGCTGCTCATGATGCTATTCGTTTGGATGGGTAGCTAGTGGGTACTGGCTGGTACGTACTGCGTTCGGCTCGGATCCCGTCGCTGGCCACCAAATGTTGGAAGGCGGACCCCGAGGAGTCGGTGAGACCACCAGGGGGGGGCCCTCTCACTGCACGAAGTAGCCGAGCGCTGCCGAGAAGTCCCCTGAGAGATCCTTCTCCTATCCCGTACTAGCACAGTAACACCACCACACCGGACTCAAGGAGGTTGTCTCAAGACAAGCAATTCTTTATCATCAATAAAAGGTTACGAGTTCAATATTTACACGAAGGGATCGAGGGATCCACCAAAAGTCTCAATGTCTCTTTGGAAGGGTAGGGGTAGCGGGACAGTCTTTGGCAGGAGTGTGGTACGAGGGTACCTGGGGCCCAGTTCTTATCCTCACGCTGGAGGACCTCCGATCTCGGAGGGGTCGAGCCGCGACGGCGTCAGCAGGGCTCTGGCGTACAGTTCGTGGAGAGCCGCGATTCAATCAGCAGGGCTCTCAAGATGGTTTCTGCTCAGCTCGAGCCGCGACGGCGTCAGCAGGGCTCCGAGGAAGGTTCCAGCGAGGTTGGGCCGCGACAGCGTCTGCAGGGCTCCGATGTTCCAGGTGGTTCAGAAAAGGGTTCACAGGAGGGAGCCGCGACGCAGTCAGCAGGGCTCGTGATGGTTCCGGCAAGAGTTCGTCTCCGTAGGGTCAGCCGCGATTCGATCAGCAGGGCTCTCGACTCCGGGATACAACTGCCGAGCTGTGGTGGGGTCGCCCCAGATATAGGTCTGGAGCCCTTTGATGTCCGGACCTATGCGCCCGAGGGGGCGGAGTGGCCGGGTGGAGGTGGCCAGACGCCCAGCAGGAGAGGCGCCAGGCCCATGGGAGTTTGCAGGGTGATCACACCTCGAGAGGGGAGGACAGTTGGGGGTCCCATCGATACTGTCCTCCGCCGGGGCGATGAATGGTTCCTGCGGCACCCCCTGGCCAGTTCGTGGTGCCTCGATGTCGGGGCTTCGTTGGGGTCGAGGCTGGGTTGAGCGGGGTCGCGCCGGCTGGGGCACGGTGTGACGTGGATGCCAACAAGATGGCGGAGCCACGAGGAGTATGCGACCACGTGTAGCTCCGGGTGAAGGGCCTTGGTGCAGTCCAGACGGGTGGCCCGTGACGGCCGGGGCGGGGAACGGCCACAATCCAGGGGGTTAAGGACCACGCCACGAGGCCAGGTCCAACATCATAGAAATAGTTGGTTAAGATACATAAAACCAGTATATCACAGATTCAACACACATGTTATTTAAGTGTAGTATATAAGAATAAATATCAGTTGATAAAAATATAATTCATAGAAATACATAGCTTATTTATATATTGCACCAAATTCTTTCATAAAACAGTTGAAGCAGTCACAAAAATAAGGTAAAAAGCTTTTAGAAGCATTTTATAGATTCCAGCCTATTCCGTTCCCCTAGCTTCTCTACTCCATTCAGAGATATATGCCCATATTTTTAGCCCCGAGCTCTGGCTTTCCTGCCCCTGCATGCATATAGGGATGCCTCTTGTTTCCAAACTCCCAGAAGTCTGGCTAGCCACATCTGGAAGGTTGGGGGTTCTATATCTTTCCATCGGGCCGCTAACATTATTCTAAAAATAGCTGTGCCCAGAAAAAGGCAATATTTCTGCTCTCTATTGAGACCCAAAGAGCTATCATATCCCAATATCACTAACGTGGGGGTCAGCTTGAATTTAAGACCAAGTAGTTTCTTTCAGAAGCCAAGCAGTCCTAATTTTAGGGGAGTCAATTTCACACACTCGTAGAACATATGCATCAGCACAGCTGGACCCGTCCCACATCTGGGACATTTATCATCGGCAATTTTTCCCCAAATAAGCAGGTGTAAAATAAAGATTAAATATAGTTTTATATAGTTGTGCCTTCAAATTTGCAGATAAAAATATTTTGGCCGATAAGTTTAAACCCATATAAATGTCCACATCGGGATTATCCAATTTTACAGCCCAAGACGTCTCTTTCTTTTCCAAATCGTCTGGCAATGCGGTTAATAGTAGACTGTATATGTTTCTAATTCTGCATGATTTTTTGTTGATAAGATCTATCAGGGCTATATTATCAATTTTAACAGTTGGTCTATATTCCATAAGAATGCTCCTCATCTGTAGAAACTTAAAGTGGTTAGGAGCTATTCCAAAATCATGTTGGAGCTTAGAGAAACGGGCAAGTTGTTCTCCCCCATAAAACTCTCCAATTGTGGTTATCCCCCTGCTCACCCAATCTTTCTCCATAGCATCATAAGCTAATGTCGGAAAAAGCGATACATGCCACAGGGAAGTGTATTGAGTAACCTTAGGGATTCCCATACATTTTGATACTTGTTTCCATATCCTCCATGCACTCTGTATAGTTTTAAAACAAACTTTTGTATAATAACTTTGCTCTAGTTGTTTCAATAACAACCCAGAGGCCTCTTTCCCTATAGCAAGTTCAAATATTGTGGGAATTCTCACCATCCTGTCTTCGCCGCTACTTGTATCTATTACTAACAAAAAAGTCATCTGAGGCAATAGGGCGGCCCCATAATATAATGTGATATTTGGAATTGCAAGTCCTCCTCTATCCTGTGATAATGTTAGGTACTTCAAGGCCCTCCTCACCTTCCTATATTGCCAAATAAAATTAGAAAAAATAGAATCAATATTCTTGAGTAAATGATCCTCCAAGGCAAGCGGGATTGACCTAAACAAATACAAAATCTTGGGCAAAATAGTCATTTTTAAAAAGTTCCCCCTCCCAGTTATCGACAGCTGTAACCCATTCACTCTTTTTAATTATTTGGCTATGGATTTAACCAGCGGATCAAAGTTACAATTAATTATGTCATCCACCTTTGCTGTAATTCGCACCCCAGGGTAGACTGACGATTCCACTCGCCTAGGTTTATTAAAATCCACATTATCTGTACAGATAACAATTGTTTTTCCTCTATTTAGAGCATATCCTTAAAGGAGGCCAAACCTTTCGGTTATGTGATTAATTTCCACCAGGCCCTCTTTTGGATCTGTTGTTAAAACTGCCACATCGTCGGCATAGGCTAAAACTTTGGTCTTATACCCCCTGGTAACTATAGGTTTTATTTTACGAGACTGTAATAATTTCTCAACTGGAGGATTAATGTACAAAGCAAATAATATAGGTGAACAGGGGCACCCTTGCCTGGTTCCCCTGGATATTAAAATATCTCCCGATTCTCTTCCCATCACTTGTATCCGGGCTCTTGGATCGCGGTACATTGCTTTAATTGCCTTGATAAATCTCTGTCCAAACCCTTTTAACTCCAGGATCCCCCACAAAAATTCCCATATTACTCGATCAAATGCCTTCTCGGCATCTAGGAGGATCATGGCCATCTGACCCCCGTTCCGGACATAACATCAAATAATGAAATAGTTCTACGAATGTGATCTGTTGTTTCTTTTCCAGATACAAATCCGTGCTGCCAGGGGGAGACCAGCTGACCAATGATCCTCCCCAACCGAGTAGCCAAGATTTTAGAATATATTTTGGTATCTGTGTTTCTCAAGATTGGCCTGTATGACCCTGGGTTATCGGGAGGTTTCCCCTTTTTTGGAAAGATGATGATATTTGTCTCTTTCCATGAGTCTGGAGTGTTGCCACTATATTGAATACCTCTGAAGAGATCTAACAGGAAAGGTGTTATTGTTATACCCAGGATTTTATATACTTCAAGAGGTATCGCGCCTGAAGCCATACTTTGTAAAGCTATTTGAATTTCCTCCAGTGTAATTTCCATCTCTAAGTCTTCTTTAAGAGACCCATCCAGAACCTCTCCCAGTAGTTACCAGTTGACTGATATCATTCAGTGTCAAAACTGCATCTTTATCCCTTCCCTCTAAATACAATACTTGTATTGTAAAACACCCTAACTATATCGTCCGGGTCAGTATATGTATGTCCATTCGCATTAATAGCCAGTATTTGATTCTGCGCTATCTTCTGTCGGGTACGGAGAGCTAATCTCTTTCCCACTAGTTCCCCACTTTCGTATAAACTATTCCGCTGAGAATGAAACTCCTCCTCCGATTTCTGCGCAAGCCAACTATTAATTTCTGCCTTAATGGCTATGATTTGGCCCTGATTTTGTATTACATCTTGTCCTTGTGTAACCAATAGGACATGTTCCTCCTCTGCCTCTGAGTTTATACATTCATTCTTGATTTTTCTTCATACGCTGGGTTCTAGCCCTGGCTGTGTAGCTAATAGTTTCCCCTCTCAGGCCCGCCTTAAAGGAATCCCAGACGATTATTCTAGAGGCACTGTACCTGTTAATATCAAAATATTTACATGTCCAGTTCCTAATATACTCAATATATCCGACATTGACTAAGAGTTTCTTATCAAATGACCATTTACCTATTTTTTTTAATAAAGCCTGGAATTTATACCCCTAAAGTTATGGTCAGAGATAAACCTTAGGTAAAGTTTTGATACTAGCTTGATTAAGTAAATCTATTGTCCCGAAAAAATAGTCAATCCTCACATATTTTTAATGTGGGTATGAGTAATACGTATATCCTACATTTTCTTGGGGATTTTTGGCCATCCATGCATCGACCAAACCATGGGTCCTATTCAGTGAAGTTAATGCCCTGTGTACTCTGGGTTTCCGACCCTGATATGTCCCTTGATTCATTTGGCCTTGTTGCGGGTCTAGGGCAATATTAAAATCTCCACATACAATTAACGGCGTAGACCTGGTCGCCAATTCTAGCTCAAGATCTTCAAAAATCTGGGGGGTCATCGTAATTCGATCAGTAGACTGAGCAAATAGTAAACCCCATCTTTAGCTCAACTATTGCCCATCTCCCTAGAGCATCAGCTTTTTTTTGTTTAATTTGCCCCAGAGATGTTTTGGCCAAAATGGCTACTCCACGGATATTTGAAGTTTGGGACGTGCA
This sequence comes from Triturus cristatus, assembly GCF_964204655.1. Classification (NCBI taxonomy): domain Eukaryota; kingdom Metazoa; phylum Chordata; class Amphibia; order Caudata; family Salamandridae; genus Triturus; species Triturus cristatus. Next base: position 231,947,685 of record NC_140579.1, on the reverse strand, counting down.
TGTCAAAAGATGATATCCCTGAATTATCAGCCAATTTCTTTTTTCCCATGGGACATGGGTCTCCTGAAAGCAAACAATATCAAATGAGTTTGTCCTCACCAGTTCACCCAATTTTACCCTCTTGGCTGCATCGTTTAACCCTGCCACATTCATCAAGCAAATATTTATCCTCCCCATCTACATTTGATTAAATCGGTTCTTTGTGATCCTAACGTTCCTGTTATTCTTCCTGTTTTCTCCAACCCAATACAATTCATGTTCTGAATTACTTGGTTTTCCTTTGATTGTCTACATATTTCCTCTTCTCCTCTGGATATGTTTTTTCCATATTTTACCCCCCCTGTCAACCGTCCCCCACCCCCTCTCCCAACATCCCTCCCGAGAGGCACTCAGACAAGCGTCTGTGCATGATGAGTGCGTCGCACAGAGCTGAGAGCCCTTAAACACATAACCTTTAACCAATACATGCTGTTATTTTTTAAACCCTCCCCCCTACATTTTTACTATAATAGCCTTTACCACGCCACTTTTTCTTCCCTCCTTTTTTCCCTTTTTTTTTTTTGCCCTGTTAGACTATCCAAATATTCCTTGGCTTTCACCTCAGACATAAAAAAAACGTGTTTGTCCACCCCAGACAACCTTTAGCCGGGCAGGGTTATTCAAGAAAGCCTGAGCATTTTTATCTTGAAAGGGTTTGATCATCTGTCTCAGCCTCCTGGCAGAAGTCTGGGCGAACGAAATAAGAGACTCCATTCCTGGATCTCCTTGCCTCGGGTCGAGCTTTTTCAAAGATAGCTTGACGTAGTAGAAAACTACCAAAAAATACCAGAATGGCTCGTGGTAAAGCCCCTGCCATCACTGGTTGTTTTTGTATAAAAGTTACTCTATGTGCACGTTGAACCTCCATTGACCAATTCCAATCAGTATGTTCTGGTAGTGACTCTTTGAACAGCTCTATAATATACATGCGGGTGTCTATCCCATCCACCCCCTCCGGAACTCCCAAAACCCGTAAGTTATTGCGCCGTTGGCGGTTCTCATGTTCTTTCAGTTTCCACGGAATGTCCACTATCTGTGCCTCATGAGATTTGGCTAGTTCCTGAGTATTTGCAAGATCCAATTCTGTGGTGCCGATCCTTGCCTCCAAATCAGACATCCGTTCCCCAAAAGCACTACAGGTTTGTCAGTTTTCGCACCACCCCCTGTACTTTTCTCATAGCCGCCTGAGCTTTGCGCCCATCTTGTCACATCTCCTCGCCGTGCATAGATACAACCTGAAGATAGCCTCTAGGGTTGGTGGATTAGACCCGTATACTTTTTCTGATGCATGACCATTTGCCGAGACACTAATGAGCTGGTTCGAAGGGGTATAGTCCAAGGTAAGATCTCTTTCTCGCGATTTATTTTTTCTTTTGCTCAAAATTGTCTTTGATTTCCCTCCATCTGTCAACTCAAAATCACTATTACTCAGATCTGTGATGCTGTTCGTAAGATCCTCTGACCATTCCCCTCCATCTGAAACCGAAAAGAAATTGCGCTCTTTTTCGGCTTCCTTTTCAGGCATACTACCCCTGTTCGCATTTTCTACTATCGTTTGGCCTGGCACACCATGTAGAAGGACTGCAGTGTTACCAGAGTTGGGGGCATATTTACAAGGACTGTATCTCTTATTTTATTTACTTAAAAAGCCAAAAAAGCGGAGATAAAACTATCACCCTATTTACAAGAGGGTGCTAACATGCATAATCGCATGTTAGCACCTTTTTACCCAATGCCTCCCTTTGCATCTCTAATGAGATGCAAAGTGTCCATCTGGGCATACCCCAGATGGACAACCTTGTAAATATCGCTGATGTTCACATCGCAATATTTACAAGGCTGCCCCAGCATTTTAACACACGTTAGTTTGTGGAGAAAACAGCAGTTTTCTCCCAAAAAATCGTCTGCTAAAATGCAGACTTACCTATCCCCACCATTGGGGGGGATTATGCTTATATGACCCTGTGGGTCGTATCAGCAAGGTTATCGCCATTTTGCAGGGAACATCGCTGGAAAACCAGCGATGTTCCCTGCAAAAGGGTGATAACCTCGCTATCTCTTGAATTTGTATCGCCCTGGAGTAACGCGTTGTTAATAACGCGCTACCAGGGCAATAAATTCCAGAGATAGCCTGCGATAATATATTTATCGCAAAGCATGGCCAGCGATAATTATCGCTGGCCGTTGTTAATATGCCCCTTAGTTTCTATGGGGACACACTTAGTCTCTGGAGCACGAATGCCGGATTCAGCCCCATCTCACATCTTCAGCTCCAATATTCTCAAACCCACTGTACTGCTTAAACACCTGTAGCAATCTTTTGTAATATGTGTGGACTGACTCTTTAGGCTCTTTGGTCGTCCTGTCAATCTTAACCCAATCCGTTTCTTTAGGGGAGATCTTTTCTTTTAAGAAAGTAATGAGCTGATCATACTTTTTCATCACCTCTTCAGATGGTGCACCTGTTTTTGCATCCCTGGGATATTCATCTTTTGGCCAGTCGACAGTAATTTTACATTCTGTCCACAAATCAGCCGGAACCACTATTTCAAAAAGACCATCTAAATCTTTCAACAACACCTTTGAAACCTTTACAAATCTGTCCACTTGTTTATACCATTCAACAGGCTTCTCTCGTAATCTGGGAAAATCATTTGTGAATTACAATATATCCTGTCTAGTCCAAGGTACATGAACATATCCACCACCTGGAACCTCTCTCATGGGACATGCGCTTTCAACTTGCTCGGTTTCCTTTAACAGAAACATGGAAGTTCCTTTCCCAGTCGTCTCTTCTTTCTTTTTCATCCATTTACTCCTCCATCGTTCTATTGTTCCCCATTTCTTCAAAATATTCATTAATTCCTTTATCTGCAATCTTCTCCCTGATGTATTCAAACTCTCCAAATCCTTGTCAGTAAAAGCAATTCTGTACGATTTCTATATCTACACCAAACTCACTAGCAACTTCCGATAGTTTTTCATGAAAATTCTTTGCTCTCCAAGTAATACTTTTACACAAAAACAGTAACTGTTCATCACTATATGTCCCTTGTCTATCTGGGCTTACAGTACCAATAATCATCTCCTCTAAATCTACCTTCAATTGGCTCACATTTAAACTCTGTGTTTGATCTTTTGGCTTGGTCATTTCCTTTATCCAATTAGTTAATTCTTCTGGAGAAGGACCTGCTGAACTCCCTGCTATTGGAGTCAAATTTGGCCCTATTTTCTCCTCAGGGTTTCTGTTAATAAGTCACCAACCGGTAGGTCTAACAGTGTGTTATTTCGATTTGTCTCCAAATAATGGAACTACAGAACCAATTGTCACTGGCACCGTCAAAGCTTCTACATTCAGATTTAGCTGATTTATTTTCGGAACCTGGTCCATTCTAGCTTTATTTAACAAACTCATTCATTTTCTCACACTATTCTAGCTATTTCGGTAACTTGGGGAGTCAATGGAGTTACCATTTATGGGGTACTTGGAATCACCTCCCCTGAAATTTCTTCATATGGCGGAGGTCTTTTAGTCATCATATCTTCTAACAATTAATCATCAGATTCATCCAAGCCTTCTCCCTCCGTTTCTATATTTTTCTTCTTCTCCTTACACTTTGTACCTGCCCGACTCCCTACTGTCAAAACTGGATATAGACCCTCGGTCACTACAGCTCTTCTCCATCTTTTCATTTGATCTTCTCGCCTCTAAAATGGATATCTAGGCATAAAACCTCTGAATCTTCTACCACTTTGATCTTTTTCCCGCTCATAAGCTTCTACTTCCCATTCTTCCAATGCTCCATACTGAGTAAACCTTGGATTTGGCTCTAGCGAGTTCATCCTAGCTCTCAAATTCTGTAAAATTCTTACATTGAAAGTACCAAACTCAGAAAAAGCTAACATCCCATCATCCTTCGTATATTTCATCCAGTTCTCTAACTAAACACAAGTATGATCCTTCGCTCCATCATCATCTAAGAGGCAGGCGTTTTTTGAGGTGGTATTGGAATTCCCTCTCTTGTCACAATTTGTTTGTCTTTCTTAAAGAAATTCTTTATTGTCTTCATCAAACCCATCTTCGGACTCTTCTATTAATATTTCTCAACAAACTGAATTAAAAAAAATCTCCGTAATTCTCTTTTCCCTATTCGTTAAGTCTTGTCCTGTACCAGTGTGACTCACACCAACCAACCAATCTCAGCTCTGTTCACACCCGCTATCCAACCAATGCCAGTGCGGCCATTTGCGACATCAGTTTTACTCCTTCTACTGACCATCCCTTTACAATCTGCTCTTCCATACACACCCGCTGTTTCGTCCAAAACCAGTGCGGTACTTTGTGACGTCAGTATCACTCCTTCTACTGACCCCTCCTTTACAAAATCTTACAACAATATTTTTCTGAGTTTTCTTAATCAAAATTCTGTTAGTAACAACATAAAAAGACAATGCTACCTTGTCTGCTCCACTAAATAAAGAGATAGCCTCACTTTTTCAAGACAGCCTTACACTCCAAGCAATAATAATGACCGGCGTTATCTCACTTTTCTAACAATGCTCTTGGGAGACCCATTACTCCTCTAGTGATAAAACCGAAGTTTCAAAAGAGGACTTTTTGGTATAAAAAGGTGTCCCGTTACTCCTCTCGGGGATACTGCCATAGTTTAAAAAGTGGACCCTTCGCTATTTCAAACACTCTCCTCTCGTATGAAATTTCCCTAATTATAACACTGACAGCCCTAGGTAGCTTTTCAGTATTATTTCCATCAGACAAAGTACATCTGTAGTGTGATTTCTTTACCACACTCTTCTTCTGCCTACTTCAGGCTAATTCCTTTCCGGGATTCCTCAGGCAACTCCGTACCTGAACTTCTAGACAACATGAAACGGGACACTAACTCCTCATGTTAAAACATATAATCAATATTCAATAACCATTACCAAACTAATCAATAATTAAACCGTCCTCTGCTGCCAAGAAACTGATCCAGCGCAAACCCAATAAATTGGTCAGGGATAATTATGTAATAAATCACGTACTATGGCCCATACACATTCAACCAAATCCCTGATGCGCTGGGGTCAAGTTTGTTAACTTTGCATAATTTTACTCTTGCTACTCAGGCACTAAAATTAATAATCTTGTTCTTTTGCTTATCTGAACAAATAATAATCGAATTTTCATCTACTTGTTTGATGGACCAATTAGTTGAAGAGTTGATGCAATAGAAATTCTAAAGAAGACATTAAATCATAAAAAACTGACTAAAATAAATTTAGTTTTTTTCTTTTTCTATTTCCTTTATAAGGAGTTTTACCACTGTTTTTTTAGTTAAAAGAAATACCTATGTAAGCCAAGTGCATTCTGTTACAAGTATATTGTAAGATACTGTGTGCTTTATGAATTTCAGAGGTGAAGAAAATAGTGCTCACCTAGGTATGCCAGGGAAAGGTAGAAGATAGTGAACATTAAATAGATGTTCTTCCCTGGATTCATTATTTTCTCCGCCCGTTTCCCGTACTTGCTTCACGCCATGAGCCCAAGATGAGACTGTGGCACAGGAGGGGTGGGGTATCCTATGTTTGGTCTCCCAGCATGTTGGTAGCACCAAAGAATGTAAGGTGCCTTATAGTTAAAGTGATAAGTCAGAAGCTATATCCCGTCCTGTACAGGTCCCCTATTCTGCTCACTTTCTTCAAGCGGCTGCCATTGTACAGCCAAGCGTCTGTGATTGGTATTTATCCACTTAGCTTACAAAGGAACAGGAGGGCTCTTGAGTCCACCTTCTCTGTATAAAGCCTTTTACAGCAGGACACATCTTTTGCTTGTGAAATAAGGCACCAGAACAAAGGACGTTGTCCAATGTCAGTTCTAAACAAAGCAGATGGACTGCCTGCACATTCCCTGTGATCCAGCGCAAACCCAATAAATTGGTCAGGGATAATTATGCAGTAAATCACGTACTATGGCCTATACACATTCATCTAAATCCCGGAGGCGCTGTGGTCAAGTTTGTTAACTTTGTATAACTTTACTCTTGCTACTCTGTCACTAAAATTAATACTCTTGTTCTTTTGCGTATCTGAACAAATAATAATCAACTTTTCATCTACTTGGTCAATGGACCAATTAGTTGAAGAGTTGATGGCAATGGAAATTCTAAAGAAAACATTAAATCATGAAAAACTGATTAAAATAACCACAGACTCTCGGTGAGATTTAATAATTTTATCTAGTAATAATAAATGCTCATATCAGTTACTTTCATAATTTTAAATTCTGGAAAACTCATGAGAGAGAATAACAATCTAATCATATCAATACCGACACTGTCATTTCAAATATACGTTGCAAAGAGTGGATAGATGAAGAGATATTAGATGCAAGTAAAATAAATCGATTTTTATACCAACAATTCGGAGGGATGGTTGAAGAGACATAAGGTACAGAGACAAGAAATACGACTGCAAAAATAAATTTCTGCAATGCTAAATTAGATCAAATACAAACCCAAAGGATCTGTAAGAGAAGACCACCACCCAGGCCTAGGTAGCAGTAGGGGACCCCTGGACCGAAAGTCAGGGATCAAAGATTCAAGAATCAGGGCAGGGACAGGACAGGAACAGCTAGGCCTCTCTGCAACCCGACGATCAGCGGCGCATCCCTCACTCAAACACCTTCAGCCTAAGCGACCTCAACGACATCTAAACCACACCCCTAAAGACCTATTCTTATACCCTAAAAACCCATGTCCGTCCCACTATAGTTGCTAAGTTCACACTTTCTAGCTAAGGGATTGGCTGAATTCTAGGGGTGGTATGTCACCCCAACATGAAATAATTGTTCTCTTGACTACACGATTGTTGTAAACAATGTTTTTCACAGTCACCAATACCTCTTCTCTCTCACGGGTACACATGTAACAATTTATTGTACATTTAACAAATTCAACAACTTTAGGTTCCGTTCTGATGATAACACTGGTGTTAGCCGCATGTCAAATGTTCTCTCCTTCACCAGGTTACGCTTTTCTAGCATGCACAGTAGTTCAGTCATGTGGTCACATGGTTCCTGCGAACTCCCAACTTCAGCCGCCCTTTGTGAAGCTAATTTAACAACATGGAGTACTCGTCCATTACTAAAAGAACAGAAAACAAACATTTATTAATTATGTGATAATGTATTTTCACTGTTTACCACCCACCTTAATTCTACTTCATGTTAATGGTTAACCTTGCAATGCATAAGCAGGAAAGCGACATTATTTATTAGGATAAAGCAATACACGTCATGCTTTTTACTACATACACATGGGGCCTTGCCATGCAAACATTCTTAATTCATTCTATACACACGATTATTACATTGCTGGTTATTTACGCATTAATTTTGGTTAGTTCATGCATTTTGCAAAGCAAGCTTCCCACGTGTAGTGTATTTGTGCACATTAATCATTCGACCACTACTGACGTGTTATAGGGGTGTTCAATTGAGCAGATTTGCTTTGCGAAATACTGCTCCATCACCAGCATAGGATGTGACAATAAGCAAGAATCCAGCATCAGCTTTCAGTTGGCCAGGAGAATGTCTAACTCCAATATATATATATATATGTAGTGGACATAATGCGATACCTACCGTCCTCAGTGAAATAGTGACAGTGGACTTCGGTAGCTGGAAGGCAATGAACTGTAACCCCCTGAAGGAAAAAGGCACTGTTGAATCCCTTAAACGTTTGAGTGGCTCATTGGCCTTTGTCCAACTTATGGTCTACATGACCCAAGTGATTGATGAAAGAGGAAAAAGCCATTGGGTATACGGATGTGTTCACTTGCAGCTGCTTCTAGATCTCTCTCACCTTCTGGCATTATGCAAAAACCCTTGTGCTATTCCTTGCACGCAGCCAGACTGCAGTCCTCCAGAGGTTTATGATGTGATCAGCCTCACCATTACCGCACTGAGCCCACTGTGATGAGTGTGCATGCTCTTGGCTAGACCAAATATACCTGTTCCCATAATAATCCACACAACCACCAGAGTTCATGCATCAAGCACAATGTGTGCCCAAGACCCTGCTTCTTTCCATTTCTGTGCCCACTAAATTGCAGTTAGCTACAGGCTCCTAGAACCTGTATCTGGCTGCTGCAGCGGCCATTTGTAACTGCACCCAAAAAATAGACACGTTCCAATTCCCTTCCTGAAAAGCGAGGGCGCTGTTCAATTGCCCATGCCTTAAATGTCTCTGTGCTGCTTCCTGCTCAAGCTATTATGTTTAAACTGCGCACCATCCCCGAAGTATCCTGAGTGTTGCGGAAGTCAAACCAAGAATTAAAACCAACAATAAATGCCTGCACCCTCCTAGTAAAAGAACTGCGTAAGTGAGAACAGAGACTCGGAGACAATTTAACATAAGAGGTATTGTGAAGTCCCAGTGGCATCTGCAGAGATAATTAAAATATTGTAGACTTTTATACTTACCAGAATTAAAGTTTAATTTATTGTATAAAAATAATATTGCACTGCTTGGTCATTTAAGTTGTTGTGCAATATAACTGTACAGACTAAAACGAAGTTTTACCTTGCAACCAACCTTCAAGGGTAAGTCATGACTATTAACAATTAATACATCCTGAAATTCCAAGCCTAAACACAAAAAGTGCTTGTGAGCTGAGAGTAGAATCTGGCTCTTTTGACTTCATGGGCAATGGCAATACAAGGCTTGCCTAGTGTCCATTGACTCCATTGGCCCCAAAATGCAGGCCTGATACCATGCCAGAAAGTCTTTCCTTTAGCTCTCAGTGAATGATTACTAGTCAAGCAAATATAAAAAGTTGTTCTGCTATGGTATGTGATTTGCATAACCTCACATGAAGATGTGAAATATCCGATTTGCACCTAAAAACGTTTTCTCACCTATCTAGCCATCAAAAATAAATACAAACACAATACTGTTCCAAATGACACATGGAAACATTGTCAAAATTGTGTTTACGAGAGACCATGAAGGAGGGTAGGCAAAAGGCAGGAACTTTTTGAGAAGCAAGTAAGTGGCATTCTTGTGCTTCCCTTTTGGGTTGCATTGCTCTTGATCTCAATTTAAAAGCAGATCTGTTCTTCTTTAGGTCAAAGCCAACCAGACTGCACGGCTGTCTGGTTCACTAAAGACATCTTGTGGATATTCTACACCTTTCCTGGGAATATCTTCCACCCATTGCTGAACATTGGCTTTGTGGTTTGTAACTCACATTTGCTTGCTTCTTATTTGCTGTCTTTATTTGCTTTTGGCTGTCCAGCTTGAGTTTGTCTGTCCTGTAGAACAATGCTTGTTTACTGTATACTACCGAGTCTTCATTTTCTGTAAATAGGCCTTTCAAATCTTGTTCTCATCTTGTCACATTTACTGTGCATTCAAAAACAGAGGTCAGAAGTCATGCTGTGTTCTCCGCGGGAGCTTGGTACTTACTTTTCTTTCTCGGACTTTACTTTAAAGTGAGAGGATTTGTGTGACTATCTTGCTGCGAAAGGATACGTGAAAAATTTGCTGTGAAAGCACACAACAACATTTAGATGTCTTTAAACCACCTGTGCAGATATTTCAGAATATATCAGAATTCGGAACGCACAAATGAAGTACATTTTTGGGGAATTCTGTAGTGTGATGAAAACACACATCAATATGATCAAAACAAATCAATACACTAGGTGATGCCATTTCCACATTATCGTTTGTGGTCAGTAAGACTATGTCTGTGCAACTGTAAAGGTAATTTCAACTGAAAATGTGTTGTCTTTAAAGGCAGTGTACTACCACCCCATGCATACTATGCCACTCCATGCCACTTCACTCTACTCTGCACCACTCCACTCCACACCAGTCTACTTTGCACCACTCCACGCCACTTCACTCTACTTTGTACCACTCTACTTTATGCCAATGCACTCTATGCCACTGCGCTCTACGCCACTGCACTCTATGCCAATACACACTATGTCAATGCACTTCACTCTGTACCACTCCACTCTATGCCACTCTAATTTACTCTGCACCACTGCACTCTACCGCACTTTACTCTACACCACTGAACTCTACTCTGCACTGCACCACTTCATGCCACTTCACTCTACTCTGAAACAATCTACTCTACGCCACTGCACTCTACACCACTGTTCTCTCTGCCACTCCACTCTGCGAAACTCCACTCTACCCCACTCTGCTTTACACTATTCTAGTCTATGCCACTCTACTCTGCAACAGTGCACTCTGTGCCACTGCACTCTGTGCCACTGCACTCTACTTTGTTCCACTTTATGCCAATTCACTCTACGCCAATCAACTCTATGCCACACTAATCTACCATGCAACACTGCACTCTACACCACTCTAATCTACTCTATGCCCCTGCACGACTCCACTCTACGCCACTTCACTCTACTCTGAAACAATATACTCTACTCCACTCTATTCTACGCCACTGCATTCTACGCCACTCTATTTTACGTCAGTCTACTCTGCATCACTGAACTCTACGCCACTGTACTCTATTCTACAACACTGTATTCTATGCCACATAACTCTACACCACTTCAATGTAGGTCACTATATTCTACTCTACACCACTGTACTCTATGCCAGTGCACTCTATGCCAGAGCACTCTACCACTACACCACTGCATTCAACGACACTGAATTCTATGCCACTTAACTCTGCACAACTGCACTCTTTTCTGTATCACTCTACACCACTCTCTTGCCCTCTTCTACCAATATCCACTCTACGCCAATCTACTCTGCATCACTCCATTCTATGCAACTGCACTGCATTCCACTCCACTCCACTCTGCACTACACTCCGCCACTACACTCTGCGCCACTGTACTCTACACAGGAAAGGGTAGATAGAAGGACTACTTAGGAGGTAGTGGTCAAAGGGGGGTTTGGAAGCCACTCAAAGTTCACCCACAGGATGCAAAGCAGAAGCGGGCTGATGGCAATAGTCTGTCACTCAAAAGGGTTTCACAAGGGCCATCTGGCATCATCCCAGTTCTGCAAAGCACAATGGGGTCACACACTCTCTGGACCCACTTCTGATCACTCTTGGAAGCATTCCTAGAGCCCAATCAATCACTCTGACCACGCAAGCGTGCAGCCTGCAATACTATCTGTCAACAGGATGTCGTCGTGGGCAGGGTGAGGAGGGGGCAGTTGGTCCAGCTCGCTGAGGGCCAAAAGGGAATAATTGATGAATAGATAATGAAGCCAGGGACCCCCTCATAAGGGCCCCCGTCAGGTACACGACAGTCAGAATTGCACCCAGGCAATTCAGGCACAACATCTGGTGCGCATTGATATTGGTCCCACCAGACAATTCCGGTCACACACAGCGAAGAGTTGCAAATTCCATACATCCCTGAAATTTAGGCACAACATGCAGTGCACGTCGATATGGCTCGCATCAGACAATTCCATTAACACACACAGGCGCAAGTTCAACAATGCCTCATGACCTAGAATGAGGCACTACTACGGTTACGCCCCACCTCCGAAGGTCGCAGCCTATGAATTGGACACCGCACGCAATGAGCATGCAGTCGGTGTTTCTCACAAGAGAGATGTGATACGATCGATGAAGATGGCCACGAGGGGTCCTGCAACTGGTGAATCTGCTCACCTCAAATAAGACGCTTATGCGTGCCGTAGTCCCCACAATGCAGGGGCCACATGCCTTAGATGCGGGCAAGGCTTCTGGGACTCTGCACAAGACAATCTGGTCTCCAGGCACAATTCTTAGTTCCACGCTCCTGCTGCGATATGAGTTGGGATCCAGCAGACGATGTGGGAACTTAAGTGGGCACTGTTCTCCAGGTGTCACAAGTTGATGTTGTGGGTCCCTCATAGATCTTTGATGTCCCTGAGATGTAACAGGGGGCAAGCCAACAAGCCCTTGGAGAGCACACTTCAGGTTGCCACACAGCAGCAGGTAGTCAGCCCAGTCCAGCCACTATTTAGGAATGGCACATGGTCCCTTTCAGTGGCAGAAGTCCTACTTGTGCACCACAGATTCCTTTGACACTGTGCACCACGTGGTTCAAGGTTCTCAGGACCAATGTCCCCACAAGTGTATCTCTGCCCTGCTGAATTATGGCACCAGTAGTTCTACTGTAGCGTTCCTTTGAGGTTGGGGGAGGTTCGAAGGGTCTGCCTTTGACCACATACGTCTACCCTAAATTTCAGTCCTGTCTTCCATGAGGCTGCCGAATGCAAATCTTAATCTTTAGTGGGGCCATGATCTGGCTCCAGCGGCCAAGTGTCAAAACAGCTCCCTCCAGTCTATCCCGCCAGACCCGCAAATAGCAGAGGTCTGCCATTCCAGTTGCATGCTCAGTGTTTTATAGCTGGGGAATGCCCAGATGTGCTCCTCCAACCTCCATTGTGGGCTGCGGCCAAACAGAAAGGCACACAACGAGTTTTGGAGCATAGAAAGGCTCCCTTTCTAGAAGTGGCATTTCTATGCTAGTCAGGATAAAACCACCTTTACCACTGGAAAAGGGTTGTCACTGCGAACCCAATGATAGGAAACATTATGAGGCCGCCCCACTGCAATCCACTGTTGCAGCCTGAAGTCATTTCAATCCTTTCCTAGCCTATGGGAAGAGCGAATCTCATAGGTAGTGAAAACACACATGGGTATTCTTCAGTACCTGGGTAGGGAACACACGTGTGTACCTGCCCGACCTTTCACCCACCACTCGTTTCACCCCTTGCAGCCTACCATCGGGGTGATTTAGAGGTAGTAAAAGGTCCTCTCGGGCTGGAAAGGATTCTAGAAAGTAGAAGCACAATTGCGCACACACAGACCTGCATTGGCAGGTCGGACAAATGGTTAGAAACACCATTGGTTCAATTGCACACACCAGCCTGCAATGGCAGGTTGGACAGATGTTTAGAAACACCATCAGTGCAAGTCAACACACCAGCCTGCACTAGCAAGCTAGACACGTGTTTAGAAACCCATAGGTGCAAATGCGCAGACCAGCCTCCAATGGCAGGCTGGCCACATGTGCAAGCACATCATAGGTGCAAGTGTGCACAATGGCCAGCAATGTCAAGCTGGATACCAGTATACAACCTCCATAAGTGCAACTGCACACACAAAGGCCGGTGCGGGAAAGTCTATGAGGATTTGACCAAATGAGTATTTAAGACTAAACACACCAGCTTACATATATTGTCTTTTGGAAATCCTAATAGCTTCCCTTCAGCTCAATGGACCTTTGCTGCCGTTTTCTGAGCTGAGCAATCACTAAACACAGGTTATGCATCATCAACTATTAAAATACTTTATATTGAGTCAATGATGACAGTTTGTAAGTAGTTTAAAGGGTTTTATTTTATAATTAAAGACGGAGGTTACTCCGAGTCTTTATTGATTTAGTCAAATATCAATCAGGTTAGAGAATTGATAATAGAAAAATATAATTAGTGCAGATCATAAAATAATATAATAAACATACATCACATTCCATTAAGGAAAGAATACCTAATCTTAGATTTGGGCACAAATGATGTCAGTCACAACCCATGGAGAGTTAAAAAATAAAGGCAAATGGGAGATTACGATGAAGCTAATAAATCAATTATTAAATAATTGCAGAGTTTCCCATGAAAGAAAATAAAGAATAGAGCAAATAAGCCTTGGTATAGCCAATTTGTCAAAGCATAAAGCTTAGGGTTTTAATAAATGTCACAGTGAATCAAAGTCTGTCATTCTGCTCTGCAGCTTTGCCTCCTCCCTCTCCAGCTGAATCTGTTCTCCATCTAGAGGAATCTCTCTTCTTCCCTGCTCCTGTCTGAATCAAAGTCTGCATTGCATCTCCTCTCCCCTCTGCTGATCTCCCAGTCCTGTTCTTCTCCTCATCTAAGGCAGTCTTCTCTCTAGTTCAGTAGTTTCTTTCTAGATCAATGAAAGTTTCTTACTAGGTATGACACTCCTAATCTAGGAACGTGTTTATAAATCTAAAGATGTTGCAGAAAGTATGGGATGTTTGTTGTCTCCTCCAATCGAAATCTAGCATTCTCCAAAAAGTCACATCTGCTCCTTTCCTCCTGTCCACACGTTATTCATCAGGTGCTGGCTATCGCTTTGTTCTCATGGCACATTTTGAATCTTATTTAAAATGATCTCATTTCCTAACCTTCTAATAGAGAAACATGTTATTCTAACTAAACACATTACATTCGCTGAAAGAGAAAATTATTATTTAAACAGGAAACATTAGAATATATTGTGGCAATGCATTTTGAAATGCGTGTGCGTTATATTTCTACAGTAAATAAATGAGGCTTTAAGTCAATTCATAAAGAGAGCTCTTGTTTAAAATAAAATTCTACCAGCAACTAATACGATATCAGGAAGGCTCTGAGGTCTTTCTGAGGGTCTTTATTTCACAGCACATTTCTACTTTTATCTACAAGTTCAAAAGAAGCTTCTTTCCAGCAAGCTTCATACCAATAATTTGATTTAGCTTTCGCTGCTCTTGTGCAATTTGTTTTTTAAATATCAAGTTAATTTAACACAAACTATACACTACTACTACACATTCTATAGTTAAAATCACATTAACTATGTATTACATTTGTACGTTTACATTTTTTAAAGCGCATGATGTATTGTAGGAGAAAGCATCTGATTAAAGGCCTCTGAAGCCTCGTGTTTTCATTTTCTGCACCAAATGACTATGTGTCATTTTTAAAAGCCCAGGGCAGATTCTCATTTTAATTTATTATGCAAGTCGATTTTTTTTTTTAAAGTTATTTCCTACACCGGCAACGGCAGACCTGACCTATATTTAGAAACCTCAATAAAGCACCACTTCCTTATGTGTGTAGGAAGGGCGTGTGCACTTTCCCACTGCATTTACAGTGGGAAAGTGCCCCAGGACCTAAAGCCACAACAAGAGAATCAGCCACACCCAGGAGGTGCCCCAAGGGGACAGCTGACACCCTAGGTAGAGAAAACCCACATGGGAGCTCTTCCCTACCTGGGCAGTGAATACGAAGGTTTACTGACCCGGCCTCTCACCTACCCCGAGCTCCAACCCTCATGCCTTACCCTAGGGCTGTTTTGGGGGTAGTGAAATGCCCCCTCAGGGTTGGCTATGCGTGAGAAAGGCCAACCTGAGCATGATACATGTTTGACAGGCTATTCCGATGGGTGGTACAATCAATGCTGCATCCCACTACTAGCCAGTGCAGTTTCCACTCTGGGTACGTGGTATACCTTTTTACTGGGCATTCATAGGTACCACACCTAAACCAATAAAGTCAGTACCCTATACTGGCATGAATAGGAAGGGTGCGCACACTTTCCCACTGCAGTACATTGGGAAAGGGCTCAGAGTCCTAAGGTCATGAAAGAGTCAGCTTAAACCTGGAGGACAAAAAGCAAAATTTCTAGGGAAATCCTCCCAAGAAAGGCCATGTCCAACAGGTGCTCTCAGCATCTCTCTTTCCTTTGTGGTCTCTACAGCCAGGGGTTTTGTTTTCAGGGCACTCCTCGCCCTACCTCCTTAGCCCCACTTTTCCTTTTTCTTTTACATTTTTACATTTTCTCGTTTACTAAGCGGGTTAGGAAGTTCATAACATCCTGAAACTTTGAGGTGAACCACAGTTGTTCACCTCAGTCTTCAGAAGAGGAGTGAACCCAAAAAAATATTTTTCACATGCAAGTATTAAAACCTTAATGTTTGCTCACTCTTCAATGGTCTCTTGTATGCGTGTATAAAGTTTTACTGCGTCAAACAAACACACACCTTCTTCCCTGCACCTCCCTCAAACCATAAGTAGGGCAGAATCTGGGAGCAAACAGTAACATTAAGCTGCTATTCTATTCTTTGAAGCATTTTAATACTAACTTTATGTAGCTATTTATTGCCATGAAACTGATGGAAGGGTTTGCACATTCTAGCTACTGGTCTCCTCAATCAAAGAGCATACTTGCTCTAGCAGTTGAATTAAAGGATCATTTGATACTGGGCTGCTACAGTTGATCTTCAGGAGTTCATACTTCTGCAGCTGTGTGCCAGTAAATATTAACAACCTGAAGCACAAGAAGTGTTTTTTCAAGTAATGAAGTGTCCATAGAGTGATTGAGTTCCACTCGCCATTGTGAACACTAGAATTTGCAAAGGTGCTCTTCTATCTCTCTCGAGTTTGAGCTCAGATCTTGTGATCAGGTGAAGTAGGGTGAGATTGATGTAGACAGTATAATAAATAAATGTTCTTGTACAAGTAAATGTTGTTTTGAAACTCGATGTTGTTAATGGCTGACTAAGAATATTAGTGTCAGTTACTGAGTCCAGAAATTCAAGCATTTGAAAATTTAGTGAGTAACTATGTAGTTCTGTGTTAATTTTTAGTCACTGTTTGGTTTGATCCCAATGGCACTGGATAAAGGCAGCACTAAGCAAGCATGTGCCAAATGAGGACTTAACTGAGCTTGAATTAAAGAAATTCTAGAAATAATGTATACACCATCTATGTTTAAGCCTAAATGCAGCTGTAACAAGATAATGGAGAACTACCCACAGCCACAGCATTACTCAGTGATACGGTCTTACCCCAATACAGGAACCGCTGAGGTAGGGAGGGGGGATACAGATGGAAGCACTTTCATCAAACCAGCTCGGGACATCCAGTAGTGGGAGACATGTCTAATAGGGAAGCTTACTGACATTTGGAGCTCTCTCTTACCCAGAGTGCAGGCAAAGCTGAGGTCCCGCTGTGAATAGAGAGAACAGTGATCCTCGTCTATGTTAATACCAGGTCATGGCTCTCACAGAAAAGGAACCGCTCGATTACAAAACGTTCTCCCTCAAATATACCTGCACTTAACGACATATGTTCACCAAGGCCCTTCTTTGCTACAGTCCTTTAAACAGAGACCGCAATAGAATAGAGAAATCAGGGTGCAAGAAAGCCAAGACTTCAAAAGAGAAGGTAAAGAAAGGATTACAGAAGAGACTATCGGCAGCTGTATCATCAGAGAGTGACAGCACGTGATGGCATGCACTCATTAAAAAGACATAACTGCTTTATAAAGTGTCACTCATACCAGCAGTGGTCCCTTCATTAGGGCAGAGGAGTGCTGCCCCCCTGCCACCACCAGCAAATAAAACAGGTTTCTAACCCGGTTTATTATGGTTTTATTTTAATACCCCTGGACCCGCCCTCCAAGACTCTGATAAGTCTTGGGGGCGGGTCCAGGGATGACACTGTGGTGGAGGAGTGGTAGTGCACTCCCTTGCCCCTTCACTGCACATGAGGTGTTTGGTCGCCCGTTTCAGGCCGCCAAACATCTCATGCGCAGTGAACCTTTCTCCAGCCCCAGCTGCGTTGCTGGGGGTATAGAAAGCAGGCACAGGCTCAAGTCTGCTTGAGAGCACAAAGTCTCAGCGCTCAAGCCAATCCTGATGCTACTTTCCTGTAGCATCATAACTGGCCGCAGTGAAGTCTAGGAGCCTGTCCCAGAAGCAGAAAGAGTGTGATGGAGCGGACGAGGCGATCAGGTAAGTTTATTTTATTTTGTCCCCCGACCTACCTCCTCCCTGCACCTCCCGTTCCCTCCTCCAGCCTGCCCCACCACTTTGGCAGGGGACAGGATGCAACTGCATAGTGCCACACAAACAATCGAATGTTACACATACACACTGAAAACACTAATGCCACACATAAGGAATCTGAAAACGTGGCAGCTATGATCTAGTGTGAGGGAATCTTGCATATCTAATGTCCATAATGCACCTCCACCTCCTAAGTGGCTCCATGTCATGTGTGACACCTCTAGCCAAACCTGGTGTTTTAGGAAATAAAACTGTGCTTGCTGCAATTTCTGAACTCATGCTTTAAATGCTGAAAGACAAACCACAAGTCTAAGTATGCAACTTTCCGCAGGTTACAAAACGACATGCTGAATGAAGGGGTCAAATATGAATGGAGTGCACTTCACAGCTACATGTATTTTTAGGTGATATTAAGCTTACACTCTTGCAACTCCTGCCTTATCAGTGCAACGTATGTTTAATGAAGATTTGTAATTGTTTTGTTATTTATAAATAGCTGAAAAAACATTTTTTTTTCTTGAGTTTTCCTTTTCTCTCACTTTTCTATTACTACACGTCTAGTAATGCTTGCCTAATAAGAAGTTAACTTCAGCCTCATCTTCTGGATTTCATTTTTCTTTTCCTTTCTGTCTTTGTTTCTGTCTTTCATTCACTTCCTCTTTTATTTGTTTCACTTTGTTTACTTACACTTATGTCTTATTCCTTCCACTTGTGCATTTTCCATTCTTTGCAGTCTCAAGGGCTACCTTTCTTTAATCATTTTACATTCCATGTTCTGTATTTCTTTCACCCCTCAACTAGCCTCCAAAGTTTACATTTGTTTCAAGCCTCTAGTGCTGACAGTGCTCACAGAACATCAGATAATAGAAAGATTAACCGTTCTGTACATCAGAGGCCTGCACTCGTCGGCCAATTAATCAGTCAATTAAACCGGATTTGTTAAGCCCTGCTTAACACCCGTAAGGGTACGCAGGCGCTGAGGGGTTGCTACTGCTGGGAGTTGTCAGTCAAACAGACAGTACTTTAAGCCATTTCTGAATGCCTGCAGAGTGGGGGCGGTCTATAGGTGGAGGGGGAGGCCAGGTAGGAGAAGGTGCGGTCGCTGCTCCTGCTTCTGTGGAAATGGGGAGTGTGGGTGAGGGAGAGGAAGGCTGAGAGCAGTTGTCTGATGGGTTGGTGGAAGTTTACCCTGAGGCTGAGGTAGGCAGGTCCTTCGTTGTTGTGCATTGCCTTGTAGGCATGGGTTAGCTTTTTGAACTGACAACTTTTGTGGACGGGGAGCCAGTGAAGTGCTCTGAGGTGAGGGCCCTTCTCGGGAGGTCGAGGACGAAGAGCCTAGCTACTTTATTCTCGATGGTCTAAATTCAGTCGAGCATCTGTGAGGTGATACCCACGTATAGGGTGTTGCCATAGTGCAGGTGGCTGGTGATGAGGGCCTGGTGTAATCTGTCCGAATTAGGCCTGGTAGGAAATAGTGCCAATTTACATATACATGGTTCTTTTCTACAGTTGCATTCCCTTTGCCACATCGACTTTTGACACACATTTGCATCTGTGAAACTTGGTTTAGTTTCTAAGAAACACTGTCCTTGCTGACAC
This sequence comes from Triturus cristatus, assembly GCF_964204655.1. Taxonomy (NCBI): domain Eukaryota; kingdom Metazoa; phylum Chordata; class Amphibia; order Caudata; family Salamandridae; genus Triturus; species Triturus cristatus. The sequence goes on along the minus strand of NC_140579.1, from coordinate 231,928,424 downwards.
AAAAGAACTTTGTGAGACCACTATCCCACTGCCTTGGCATTATGTGCCAGGCCTTCACGTGCATGATACAAATGTGTTTGTTATTCCATCCATATGGCAGCGCAGCTATCTGTGGAATACAAACAATAGGTAGCCTGATCACAATCACGGCCAGAAGCAAGGATGCCCTTTTCTATATATATCCTTTTGTTTCCAAATACAGTCAGAGGAGATGACTACATTTTTACCAACCAGGTAAAGGGGTTAGATGGTCCAGAAGGTGGTTTCTTGGCAGACCATACACTAACACACTAGACACTTAGGTTAGGGTTTGCTTCATAGGAGTACGTTGGGTCGTTATAATACTGTATATGTATGCCTAAATGAGGTGTCTCAACAAGATGGTGGTACTCTTCGTTTTATTCACCGTTTTGATGCTCATAACTTTTGTCTGCTTCTGTCGTTTAATCATTGCAGCACACATTTTCTATACAAGAATTATTACGCTTCAATAAATATTGGAAAACATCCCTTGGTGTATTCTTTGTATATTTCTCTGATCGAAGGAGAGGACGAGTGACTGAACAAAAAGTTCTAGGTCTTTCACCACAGTTCCGGAGGGAACAGGGTCGTCATGTTCAGTAGATGCCAAAACTGGTCACTTGCTGTCTAGGTTTAGGGGGGCTAACGGTGGCACTGTAAGCTAGCTGGTCCAAAGGGAAACATATCCTCCGGGGGTGCATGGAATCAGCCTAGTACTATCCTAAGTTTATATTGACCGCAAACATGCAGTTCCTACTGATTAGTGGAAACTACACGACACTCGGTGACGGTGCAACCGGTGCTGATGGGAGCCATTTGAAGATTTTCTGGACCATGCAGTTTTTTCATACTGAGATTGCTGTTGAGTATGATGCCAGGGTTCCATGCATGTTATGCGAATGTGTGTGCGTGGCCCAGTTCTGCTGGCCACCAGGAGTCGTCCCAAGGGGATGTGTTGACCTCGGAGACGAGTACCTCTGTGTTTTCGGTGTTGAGTTTAAGGCAGTTGTTTTGCATCCAGCTGGCTTTGCAAATTGAGTTGGCTTTGGTGTTTGTGGGGTCAGAGGATTCGAGAGGATGAGCTGAGTGCCATCAGCGTATGATATGATGTCCATACCATAGGTTCTGACCAGCGTGGCTAGAAGGGCCATATATGTGTTGAACAGGGTGGGGCTCAGAGAGGACCATTGGGGAATGCCATAGATGATGTTTTTGGGACTGATGTGTAAGGTGGGAGGCAGACACTCTGGGTTCTTCCAGTGCGGAAAGATGTGGGCCATTTGAGGGCATTTCCTTGGATCCCCATCTGGTGGAGTCCTTGTAGGAGGGTGTAGTGCGACACTTCGTCAAAGGCCACTGAGAGATCGCGGAGGATCAGCGCTGTGGTTTCCCCCTGGTCTAGGAGAGACTTGATGTCATTGGTGCAATTAGGGCAGTTTCGGTGCTGTGATTTGATTGGAAACCAAATTAGGATGGATCCAGGAAGTCATTGTTCTCAACGTGGTTGGTAAGTTGGCGGTTGATTGCGTTTCCAGAACGTTTGCGGGAAAAAGGGAGCAGCGAGATGGGCCAGTAGTTCTTGAGCTCTTCCGGGTTTGCAGTGGGTTTTTTGAGGAGTAGATTGACAGAGTTGATGGATGAGTTGATGATTGAGGTGATTTCCTTGCAGATGGGTTTAGTACGGCATATCTGGGCAGTCTAAACAGATATTTTCTTAATATATTGTTCTTGACTTTTAAATCTGAAAAGCAAACATCATAAGTTGTAAGGTTCCGGGGAGGAGGGCTGCTGGTGGTTGATTTACATTTTGTGTATTTTCTTTTTTTAAATGGTTTCAACTCCACTATATATGCATATCATTTTTAGGTTTGACTTAAATATTTAGGTTTGACTTGACAGTGTAAACCCGGTTACTTACCAGTAATCATCCTTAATCCTGATTGTCCTATTTAGAGTAATTATTCCTACGTACAATGTCCTTGCCCCAGTCATTAATTTTGAGGTTTACTCAAGCTAAACTGGCTTTCACAACCAATTAATTGCAAATCACACAGAAACAGAACACTAATCATGCTTGTTCATATTTAAGTGGTCTACAAAGGACAACTTAAATTCTAGGATAAAACACTGCTTTTACCACATTTCCCCCAAAAGACTGTTGCGGATGTATGATATTACAACGCGGGTTTTTACCACGCGTGCAGTTACATCGCATGCGTTACAACGCATGCGATGTTACAACGCTATGCCATTAGAACGCAAGTCTTTACATCGACTTGCGCTAGATGGCGTGCTAACATTAAAAAAGTGTAATTTACTATTCCAACTCCAGTCCACTTAACAGTAGGGAAGGTGTTGGGATAGTAAACTACACTATTTGTAATGTTAGCACGCCATCTAGCGCAAGTCGATGTACAGACTTGAGTTCTAATGGCATAGCGTTGTAACATCGCATGCGTTGTAACGCATGCGATGTAACTGCACAGCGTGGTAATAACCGCGTTGTAATGGCTGTTCCCCGACTGTTGCTCTATCCCAATACACTCAATTGGATAGTGCTTAACAAAGGTGTGAGCTGAAGAACAAATTGCAGCTCCACAAATCCCAGATAAAGAAACCAATTGTGCCTCAGCCCAACAAGCCGCCACCCCTATAATGGATCTGCCCTGTATTCCCCCTGGTAGAGGGGTTTTGAAGAAGAAATATGCCAGTCCAATAGTTGTTCTTATCCAAATACTCCCAAAAATATTGGATCATTTTTGACCCTGGTTAACACCACAAAAAGTCATAAAGAAATGTTCAGATTTCCTATACCCTTCAGAGTGCTAAAGGTTAATAGGAACTTCCCTTTTTACATAATCCTAAATGAAAATGTTCCTACTCCTTAGAGGAAGAAGATAGGAAAAACACAGGCAATAACATATCTTGATCCCTGGGTTCCTTGAAAGCCACTTTAGGGGGAGGCAAGATGGCCGCCGGCTGATTCTCAGGGACGGCAGCGCTGACCTTTCTCTCCCTTGTGAAGTCCCCGCTAAAGAATGGACGATTAAACCGAAGGGTTAAGCCTTGAGGGATTTTCTGCGAGGCTGCTCGAACCTCGCTGATTCCCGGCGGCGTAAGCTTGAATAGAATTTGGGGCAGCTGGCTTTGCTTACGTGACCATCCATACGAGGTGCACAGCAGCGGGCAAATCCCATCAATCAATGCGACTCTGTGGCGGCTTCTTGTGTTTGCTCGGCAGTGGCCACTGCGGTTTCCAGTTGCAATGGCCCCGAAAGGCAGCAAAAATCGGGAAAGACTTGAGTGCTGTGAAGGACGCTAATGAAAGGAGAGACTCCAAAGACCCTAAAGATGCGCCCAGGGAGACCAGGGAGAGAAAAAGAATACCAGGAATACAGGATATGGGCGCAATTTCTGGGCAGACGCGACGTGGTGGCTCCAAAAAGAAAGGTGAGGGGAACAAACTGCTGGATGTTGGTGTGGCAGGCAGCACAAGGCAACACGCTGCGACCGTTGTCGCTACAGAAGGCACTATGCGCCAGCCGTCAGTCTTAGAGGTGTTTGGGGCGAGTGGGGCGATAAATGCTACAGGGACAACATCTTCAAATAATGCCTGCTCTTCGGTTTGTGCCCCCGCCCCAATCTCTGATGTGTCTGCTATACCTAAAATCAATGCTGGTTTACCCCCTTCAATGGATGATCTAGACGCACAGAGAAATGACTTTCCAACAGTCGACCAGGTGGGTTCTGGGTCGGGTAGTTCTTGTCCCTACTCCTCATCACAGATTTCAGAAAATTCAGAGAAGGGGTCGGAGCTAATTGGTGTTAGACAGGCAAATGGAAAGGCGATGGAGGGGGAAAACTCTCGTATGATAGCCATCACAGTGAACGCACATAGTGATTGCTTGGATAAGGAGAAAAGCAATGGTCCTTCTGGTATCCACGATAGCCTCGTAATAACAGATGAGAGAACAGCTAATCAGCTAATTCAAGGCCAGGCTAATATATCCGCACAAGCTCAACAAGTTCAACTAGCCCCAGATATACTGGAGATCGACAATGCCAAACTTAGCAATGCTCCCGGCAATGTTTCCGGTGAGCAGAACAATCAAGGGACTATATATATTCCTGGTCAAGTGCATCCTTGCTCCCCCCGGAAGGAGATAAGTTCTTTTCTGTGAATGACGATTCAGACACTTCTCAGATAAGTGAGCAGGATTCCTCGCAAGAGAGCATCTCAGGGGATGATTCCCTGTCTACACAGAAGAGGCACCGCAGCCAGTCTATGTTCTCAAGACGACGGGTTAGGACTGATCCTCGGACTCAACTAGTAAGCGGCTCGAATGGGATTACTCCGCATCTACGCTGACAGCTTGTATTGGTAGCGGGCCTGTTTTAGAAAACGAGATACAAAGCGGAACAAGCACAGGCGAAACCAGGAACTCTGGCAATGTGTCTCCGTCCCCGACACTGGAGTTATTGTTTGCGACTCTTAAACAAATGCAGGGCGAGGCACGGCAGGAAAGTAAAAGATCGCAACTTGCCACAAAGAAAATTCAGGGGGCCATCCGCAAAACAAATAAGCTATGTACGGACATGTCGGAGCGGATAACCCATGTGGAAGCGCGAACCGTTGCTGTGGAGGAGGAAGTCGAGAAACTGCATATATTCAGAGTTACACAGGAAAAACAAACAAAAGATGTATGTTGGAAACTTGAGGAGTTTGAGAATCTGCAGCGCCGCAACAATGTCCGGCTGCTTGGCCTTGAGGAAAACGTGGAAGGAGAGAACACTATGGCTTTTGTTGTAAAGTTACTCAAGGGCGCTTTCCCAGACCTCGCCCACTGGAACTGGCAGATGGAAGTGCAGCGGGCTCACCGTTTCCCAATGTTTAGGAGAACCCACTCGAAAAATCAAGGAGAACGTCCTAGAGCCATATTGGTTTTTATTGTCAATTGTTTGCTTAGGCAAGCCATTATAGATCGGGCTAGACCTGATTCAAAAAGAACTTTTGAAGGACATACCTTCTTCGCTCCACTGGACTTTTGCCACACAACGGTCGAGCGGAGATGGAGGCTACGACAGATGATTGCCTCATTCCAGGGGTGGGATGCGAAGCTTTTTTGCTCTTTCCTGCACGGCTTAAGGTTATTTATAAGGGGCGGGCAAGAATGGTTTTTTCTGAGATAAAAGTTCAAGAATTTCTTATGGAAGTAACTGAATCACGGGGGGGGAGAGGGCCCCAGGTAATACTGTAGACAGGGGGGCAATAGGGAGTAACTGATGGAATGATTGATGGGGCTTTCTTTTTTTCTTTTCTTTCAGTGAAATGAATATGAAATTTAACCTTGTTACCTAACACGTGTTCTGCTTGAAAACTGGGGGTACGAGGCTGGAGCATATCGATGGAATGATTTTAAGGATTGGAGGCAAGGCAGCATTTGGTGTTGGGGGATCTAGGGGGGGGTCGGTGCTGTCAGTGCTGGAACTACAGCGGCCACACTTAGGTCATGTTTGACCTACTTGCCTGTAAGGGAAGTATGGGGGGGGTGGGGGTGGGGGTGTTCTTCTAGAGGGGTTTGGTGGTGGTTCAGCACAGTATGTGGTATTGCGATATGTGAGATCAATGAAGGAGCGGCATAACTTGATAAAAAAAAGTTTCTGTTTGGTTATTCAAGGAGATTCAAACAAGGCATGTAAATATAAATGTTTGCAGGGAGAGACCAATTGAAAGCAGGGCTTACTTGAAAGAAATGAAAAAATGTAAGATATGAGTTTACGGATTTTGACAGTTTGCGGGCTAAATGACCAAAATAAGCGGAATAAGGTGGCAATTTGGCTGAAGTCTCTACGCATAGACTTTCTTTGTGTCCAAGAGACACACATAGAGGGCAGTAGAGCTCGTATTATGGAGCAATTGGGGCTTAAACTTTTGGCACACACAACGCAGGGTTCTCGAACAAGGGGAGTGGCAATTCTTACTCGGATGAATGATGTAAGGGTTGTTAGAAAGACCGCTGATCAATGGGGTCTGATTAGTGGATGTAAGTTTACACTCTGCTCACTATACGGCTCAACATGTGATGACCCGGAGCTGCTAGAAGAGCTAGACTCAAGTCTGGCTATGTGGTCTACCCCCATGATTATTTGTGGGGATTTTAATATCAATGGATTGGGAGTACAGTGGGGTTTGCCAGGAAGTAATTATCTGGGGAAAAAAGAAAGCTTGTTTTTGCCTTAAATAATCTAGTCCGCAATAAGGGTTTGATAGATCTATGGGCATATTTGAAACCCCTAGACTCCGGTAGTACCTTTTTTTCAGCTCCACATAAGGTTATTTCACGCTTAGATTACTTTTTTGTTTAAAAAAAATTTATTTCTAAATCTGGTATTGAGAGGCATCCTCGGATTATGTTGGATCACAATCCGCTAGTCTTGACAGTTAATGTGTTGATGTGGGAGAAGCAAAATTTGGGATGGACTTTTGAACGGAGGTTGTTATATGATCCTGATTATATAGCATTCATGAAGGGCTGGATTAAGGAATTCTGGGATTTTAACAGAGGGAGCACTAGTGAGGGAATAATTTGGGATGCCTTTAAAGCGGGGGTTAGAGGTGAAACTATAAGTTATAGTCTGCGCCGACAGAAGAAGGAGCGACAGCGGGAGATGGATGCTAGGGAAAAATTGAACAAACTGGAAGAGGCTCTAGCTACAGCTATCCGTACTGGTGGTTTGATAGAGGAAATAACACTACAGTTGGTTATAAATAAGGCTGAGGCGGAGGATCATTTTGCTACGAAAGCAGCAGAGATCTATCTGGCAAAAAAAGAACACTGCCATGAATACAACGAGCGGGTTGAACATACCCTGGCTATAAGAACTAGGCAAAAAATAGCAGCTGGGGAGATCTCTGAAATTTATGACGCCGAAGGAAGGGTTATAACAAACGCACTAGAAACCCGTGACATTTTTAGGCTTTTCTATCAGCACCTATATAGCAGAGGACCATTAGTGGCGTCCCCGGGTATTCGAAAGTTTTTAGATAAAGTAGCTGTACAGAAGGTAGATCCTGCCGATAGGGAGGAACTTGAGAGGGTGTTCTCATATGAAGAAATAATTGGGGCCTTGCAAGATTTGCCATCTGGAAAAGCAGTTGCCCCGGATCAGATACCGCTGGAGTTTTATAAAACTTTTAAGGACTCTATCGGACAAGATCTGATTGAGGTTATGCTGCTGGCTCAAAAGGAGGGGCCTACACCTGAGTCGTGGGCGGGCGCAGATATTGTAGTTTTTCTGAAAAAAGACAAACCAGCAAAAGAGCCGGGCTCATATTGCCCTATTACACTTTTGAACAGCGACGTTAAAATCTTCTCTAAGGTCATGGCGACACGATTAAATGGTATATTAAAGAAAACTATCCATCCCTGTCAACACGGGTTTATAATGGGTCGCGGACCACACAGCATGTACGGCGGGTGATTACACTTTTTGATGCAGCAGAGGTCTCAGGAGACCCTATGGCTGCTCTGTTATTAGATGCTGAGAAAGCTTTCGATAGGGTCTCCTGGGACTTTCTGTGGGAATCAATGAGATGGTTTGGCTTGGGGGAGGGGTTTATTAAATCTATTCAAGTGCTCTATTCGGAACCCACAGCTCGCCTAAGGGTAAATGGCAACTACACTCTGCCTTTTTACATTCAGCGTGGGACACGCTAGGGGTGTCCATCCTCGCCCCTGCTGTTCGCTATCTACATGGACCCTTTAATAAGGCTACTCAAGGCTAACAATGGGATCTCCCCAGTAGTATGTCAGGGTGTGGAATCTAAAGTCCTTGCCTATGCCGATGATGTGGCCATTATCACCACGGATCCACTCTCGTCATTGGCAGTGGTCGAGGTAATAGCACAAGAGTTTGGCACTTACACAGAGTATGCACTTAATAGATCTAAGACTCGAGTAATAAAGAATCGATTTGTCAATTTCGAAGATCCCCGCGTGACCGAATCGGCAATGTATCTAGGTATAAGGATTACGTCTGATTTAGAAAACTTGGTGGCTAAAAACATCGAGCCAGTAATCAGGAAGGCGAGAATGGATTTCGATAGATTGAATAATCTTCATTTGTCTCTGGTTGGACGGTGTAACGACGTTAAAATGATGTTTTAACCAAAGGTCGTAGAAGGCTTAGAAACTCGATTCATTTGGGCACAGGAGAAGACTAGGAGGGCACTTCGCTAAATGTCTTTGCCACGGGAGAAAGGGGGGTTCTTAGTTCCGGATCTACAAAGCTATTACTGGGCAGCTACACTTCAATATATGAGTATTTTGGTTGGGTCATCCCCAGATGATATAGTCGGGGAAAGAGAGCTACCGGATGTTGATAAGCTGCTATTGGGAGAACATGCAGAGAATTATTTTTGGAAATTCACAGAGCCTAGTTATTATAAGAGGACAAAATTCAAGACTCTGCTATCTGCTTTTAAGATCTGGTGGGTTCTAAAAAAGAAGATTGGCCTGGGGAGGATTAATCATTATACTTTGCTTTACAAAAACCCCACCCTTCCTGAAATTTTTTCTGACGAGGTTATGGCAGGATGGGTACCAAAGGGAGTCCAAAGGGCTGGTGACTTAATTGGGAAGGAAGGGTTTCGCCAATTCAGGGATATTCAGCTGGAGTTCGGGCTGGAATAGGGCAATTTTTTTAAATATTTGCTGCTGCGCAGTTTTTTTGGCAAAAAAGTTGGGGGGCTAGTGGGTTTAACTTAATAATTGATATCATGCAAGACAGTGCTAAGGGTACTATAAGGTTAATATATGCAGAATTGATGAGCTTAAAAAAAGATGGTCTAGCCAAACAGGCGAATAAATGGCTGGAGCGCGTGGGGGCTGAACCAGAGGTATTTACAAAATCCTTAGAGTTAACCCGGACAGTTTTGTGCTCGGCCGGGCTCCAGGCGCAACATTATAAAACAGTTTTTTCTCTATATTATACCCCGGCTAGATTAGCATAGTGGGGGGGGGGTCATCAGGGATCACCTGTCCACGGTGTGGGGGGGTGGCAGCTGATCTTGTACATATGTTTGCAACCTGCCCATGTCTGCAAGGCTTGTTGGAGTCGATTATGGAATTTTTAGATCGGTCACTTGGGCTAAAAAGCACATTAAACCCCGGATTTATTCTATTGGGAATAAGCAGTCCGGGACAAAATGAGAGGGCTCATCAATTTCTTTTTATTGCTATGGCTGTCCTTAGGATTAACATTGCTTCTGCTTGGTTGGATCGTTTCCCTCCCACATTTCAGCAATGGCTCTTGCGGTTACTCTCTATATATATACACTGGAAAGAGCGATATATGAAAGGAAGGGTAACAAATCTAAGTTGTTAGGACGGAATATATGGGCTCCCTTAACAAGATGGAAGGAATCAGTATAGCTGAGAGGCATGAGCGGAATAAATTAAGCACGATGTAGGAGGTTATTGGACTAGTTTAGCTTCAATGCTTGATTTTTTTTAACCGAGACCTATGCCTTGTATTTGCTTTGTTTTGAATTCCTTTATTCTTTAAATATTATCATTCTTTGTTTACTTTGCATGATTGTTTCTGTTTTAAAAAAAACCTTGTATTTGTGTTTCTCCTTAACTGGTTGTGGTTACTGTGCTGATACCTGTGGGGAAAAAAAAAATGTAAAAAATGGAATAAAGATATTTAAAAAAAAAAAAAAGAAAGCCACTTTAGGAAGAAGAGCCAGATTATGCTTGAACAGAACCCCATCCTCTAGATTTTTCAAAAAGGGTGGTTTACATAGTATGGCCCCAAGCTCACCATCCTTCTAGATGAACTAAGCCACTAAGAATGACAATTTTAAAGACAAGTATTTTAGATCCACAGAAATCCGTAGCTGAAATGGCACCCCTTGAAGAGCCTTCAAAACTTGTGGCAGAATACATGGAGGAACAGAAGGCCTAGTATCGTGAAAGGTTTGCATGCAGGAAGTTCTCTGGTGTTCACCCCAGGAGCCACCCTCTCCTGTACTATACAGCACCAGGGCTGGTAACCACCCTCGGTGGCGTGGCTGCTCCACTACCCCTCATCTTCTTCATCTTTAGCTCAGGTCACATGTACGTCTGGATTTTCACCCTGGCCTGGCCCATCAGGGCCATGGGCTCCCTGGGATCACAGTCTCTTCTTTTGACCCAAAGGCTACCTCTTCGGATTTGTTCACAGGTATGTAGTTGTTCTCCTGAAACCAACAGAAAAACAAGATGTTCCTGCTTACCTCTTCACCTTCTCTCTCGATCCTCACCATTTGTGCCCGGTCTTCAAGTCACCACCCACCGGTGGGCTCAAATGGGAACTGAAATGTGCTCTTTTGATTACAGTCCTTGAAATGCACTAGGTCCCCTCGGTCAAACAGGACTCTTTAGCCCTGCAACTCCAGCTGGATTGTTCTTTTTTCGTTGTCACTTATCGGCCACACAGTTGTAGTTCATCAATGCAGACATCCAGCTGGGGTGGTGTGGCATTGAGTCTCTCACAATCCTCCATATAGCTTAAGCATGAATATTTCTTCATGTACGGTGGCCTGAAGTCATCAAGGTGTGATCTTATTATGTTTGATGCCCTGTGGTAAAAAATAATCAGCTAATTCCGCAAATTGAAACGGAGGACTAGTGCCACTATAGATTTCATGCCCATGGGTGAGCACTATTTTTTCAGCTGTGGTGCTACTCACAATTTCTACTTCTGGATATTTCGAGTAGTCCTTGATGACTACCAATGAGTTGGCCATCGGGAAAGCTGCCAAAATCTGTCCTGGCTCAGACCGACAGAGCCTCCAGTATTTTGTCAGTGATAATGGGTGCTGGATAGTAGTTGACTGGATACCTGATACATTCGGCACCCATTTATCACCATTTCTATTTTCTAATCCAGTTGTGGGAACCAGATTCTGTTCCAGATCTGACTCTTGGTTTTAGTAATGCTTTGATGCTGTTCAATGTGTGCCAGGCGTACCACCCTCCTGGCCATCTGGCAAGGAATTACTAGTCAGATAACAAAGAATGGACCCTTTAGGAGACTCATAGCTCATGAAACACCTGGTAAGAGGATGTCAACGTTTGCTGTGCTTCCATTGTTGTTGGTGATAATCTAATTGTAGACAGTTTTCAGCCTCTGTACCTTTCTGAAATTATTCCAGACATGTTGACAAGGGTTAAGATGACTCCATGACCAACCTTGCACACTCTTTGGTATCTACAGCTCGGTCCTCCTCTTCCGGGGTGGCAGGTCGCAACAGCGGCCGGCAACCAGAAGGAGTGGGGGGCAGGCAAATGGATGGTGGGTGGGAATGCGTGCATGCAAGGTGAGTGGCGACTATAAATAAAACTAAATAGCCACATACCTTGCTTGCTGCAAGATGTCCTCGCTCTAGTCCATGTTCTGCTCTGTCTCCTATGGGCTCCAGCAAATTCACCAAACTAGCCCTGGCATTGCCCTCATGCTGGTAACTTGCATGAGAGAAGCGGCTGGATCAGAGAGAGCGGCCTCTCTCAGCGCTCTCAAGAGCACTGGAGGCCTGTGCTTTCTCTGACCCAGCGGTCTAAGACAGCTGGCTTAGAGAGGTTTAAAATGTGCATGCTTGGCTGGCTGTCACAAGACAGCCAGCCAAAGAGACATACACGCTTTTAAACAACTAGTGAACTGGCACCCCACAACTCCTCCTTGCTGCTGCTGCCACTCAGCAGGCCGTGCCCCAATCTGACACTCAGTTTGGGATGGGTTGACAAAAAATAAAATGGTAATGAATGAACTTTTATTTTTCATCTCTGGGTTTTTTTGGGGGGGCATTTCAGTAGGGTGACGCTCCTCTGCTCTAATGGAGGAGCAGCCCCAGGCAGGTTGTAGAGGAAGTCTGTCTGGTTCTGTGACCCTTGTCAGTATTTTACCTTGACCTAGTATTTCTGCAACTGCAGGATCATTTCTCGATCCATTACGGAGGTTTCAATGACGACCCCTGAAGCTAAGGGATAAGGGGCTTTTGGTCTGTATATACTTTGAAGGGGTGTGCATAGAAGTATCAGTGAAAATGTCTAGAGCCCCAGTGAATCTTTGTGGCCTCCCGGTATATTTGATAGTTCCATTGTTCCATGGAGGTCAATTCCCTATTTGCATAAGCCACTGGGTCAATTTGCCACATGGTTGCCTTTGTGTCGGCGCTGCCCTAAGTCTATTGGGACTAGCATTTACAGACTCTGGGTCCTTTTCAGGGTCAAAGTCACCATGTTCTCTCCTAAGAGGGTGTTTGTGTGCTGAAATGCAGCTTTGTGTGCTGGTTCCCATGACCAGCTAGTGTTGGCTTTGATGAGCTCATGCTGTGGAGCGGTGAGCAATGCTCAGTTTTTTTATACGCATCCCACAATAAGTGACCATGCTCAAGATCAGGATATCGATGAGAGAGGAGGGTGGCAATGCCAGTTTGATGTCTTGTACCTGGACTAGATATGGGGCTACTCCTTTTGAAGAGAAGTAATAGTCAAAGAAGCTGATGCAATCCCTGAAAAACACATTTCTTTTGATGAAGAGTAAGGATACAGTCTTTGGAATACTTTCAGATGCCAGAAATGTTCTTGCACCAATCATGCAAACACCAGGATATCTTCACTGATGCTGAATACCCTCCTTGAGCCCCAACAGGACGTCCCAAATGATATTTTTGAGGACACCAAAGTTGAGTCTCATATCATTTGAGGCAAAGATGGGTTGATTAGGTGGTACTACATCTCAGCCTGAGGTCTAGAAGAATCTGGTGGTCGCCTCACTGGAGGATCATCTTTGAGAAATGGCATCCTTCATTGCTTCATGGTTCCATTTCCTTGATTTCACTGACCAGCTTGTTTATTGTTGGGTGTCAGCGGCATTTCTCTCATTATGGCAGCATTTGGGAAGGCGCATGTGTACACACAACCTGATCCATCTCTTCTAATGAAGTCAGCTGCCCACCAGTTTTCACAGCTCTTCTTCCTTTTTTGGTCACTCGGTGCCCTAGTGCTATGGGTTGTACTGATTGGTCAATATGAAGCTGTACCATCTTTCTTTTCAGACACCGTATGCCCCTGAAGAGACTGCTAAATTCTTCAACTAGTATTTCTAACTTGTTGGCATGCACTCCAAATGTAAACGTGAGGTGGAGCTTTCGGTCATATGACAACGGAGCAGCATGCCAGTACCTTAGTGCATGACAAACACCTTGGTTAGTGTTTCAATGTCCTGATGGACTATCTGAGTAGTGAACACCCCCACTAAAGAGAGTGGACGGGGTGCCCATAGGCGTATACCCTGACTTTTCCTGGACTTCCGTTGCAGTTGGTTGATCAGTTTGGGCTTCGTCAGACAAGGGCCTGGACCTCGTCCCTCCCTGCTTCTTGAGGTAGTGCATGGTTGTTGTATTGTCCATCTGACAAAGTAGGAAGTTGGACTTAAACTCGATGGGTGAAATGCCTTCAGCGCAAGATGGGCTGCTCACAGTTCCAGGAGACTGATGTGGTATGTTGATTCTCTCTGCGATCCCTTGCCTTAAATTTAGAGGTGGTCCATGTGGGCTCCTCATCCTAGTAATGAGGCATCTGTGACTATGTTTTGAGGAGGAATTTCCTGATGAAAGTAGGTTGGTTGGAGAGCACCAACATTTCAAGCTTTGCCTGATGGGATAGGTGAATTTTGTCATTCCAGTTGTCTGTCAGCTGGTCATACTGGTCCTTGAAACATTCCTGTAGGGGCCTCATGTGTAGACGGGCAATTGGTGTGAGAAAAATTCAGAAGGCAATCCAGCCAAGGAGAGAGTATACTGTTTTAACGGTTGGATGATGAGCTTTCATGAGAGCCTGAGACTTCAGAAGGATTGATAAGCATCTCTCCTCCCAAGGACACACTTTTGGTCACAGGATGTCGAGGGATGCCCCTAGGTAGTGTTGTAGTTGTACTGGGACAGAGGCGGGATTAGTGTGATTGACATGAAGGTCCAGGTGCTGTAGGAGGTTGCAATGTCCAATTGTAGGGAAGCGGGGTCTCCTGAGATGTGGATGCCTTGATCAGCCAGTCGTTTAGATGTGGATGATGAATGCCTTGTGTTTCTGGAGATGGGCAGCAACTACTGCAAAGCACTTTGAGAATGTCCTGGGTGCTGACTTTAGGCCAAACTTGATATTTATAGTGGTCGTGCCCCACTACGAACCTCAAAAACTTTCAGTGCTTTTGTGCGAATGGAATATGAAAGTATGCGTCTTGAAGATCGACGGAACAGAGACAATCCCTGTTGGACTTGGCCCTTCTGGCAGGTTCACCCCTGAACTTTTTTTGCTTTTTATTGGTGACTTGGTGTGGTGATTTTTGGGTTCTGCGCACTTTCCCTGTGTCCCAGGGTAAAGTGCGTGCGCGCTCTGAGTGCATGTGGTGAGATAGGCCTGCCCTCCCATAGGAATGCATGGGGAATGTATGTGTCCCTAGTAGTTCCTGATGCGTGGGGTGTGCAGGCCCGAGTTTGGTATGTGCGGACTCGTGTGATTGAATGCTGTGCGATGATGTGTGCGGCGTGCATGTACCTAGTATGGAAGTGCCACTTCTAGAAGTGTTACAAAAAACAAATGATGGACGGAATGCTGACAATGCAGACATTCTCCCCCAGTCAAGAGATCTGGGTTAAATCCATCGTTCTTTTGCCCACTACGCCACCCCAGTTTAGACATGGCCATATGCAAATCAGTCTTGACCCTGTGCCTCATGGGAACAGTCCAGACCGAACTGCCAAGCCATGTCTTCCCTGGACCGGAATCAAGCATCCTAGGACCGGTTTCTGGCTATCAGCCGTCATCAGCCAGGATAGCTTGACTCCAGTGGCGTAGTGAGCACGGGTCCCACGTCTGGGAATGCCCATCCCACTTAGGGCGAAAAGCGTTACAACAAACAAATGATGGACGGAATGCTGACAATGCAGACATTCTCCCCCAGTCAAGAGATCTGGGTTAAATCCATCGTTCTTTTGCCCACTACGCCACCCCAGTTTAGACATGGCCATATGCAAATCAGTCTTGACCCTGTGCCTCATGGGAACAGTCCAGACCGAACTGCCAAGCCATGTCTTCCCTGGACCGGAATCAAGCATCCTAGGACCGGTTTCTGGCTATCAGCCGTCATCAGCCAGGATAGCTTGACTCCAGTGGCGTAGTGAGCACGGGTCCCACGTCTGGGAATGCCCATCCCACTTAGGGCGAAAAGCGTTACAACAAACAAATGATGGACGGAATGCTGACATTGCAGACATTCTCCCCCAGTCAAGAGATCTGGGTTAAATCCATCGTTCTTTTGCCCACTACGCCACCCCAGTTTAGACATGGCCATATGCAAATCAGTCTTGACCCTGTGCCTCATGGGAACAGTCCAGACCGAACTGCCAAGCCATGTTTTCCCTGGACCGGAATCAAGCATCCTAGGACCGGTTTCTGGCTATCAGCCGTCATCAGCCAGGATAGCTTGACTCCAGTGGCGTAGTGAGCACGGGTCCCACGTCTGGGAATGCCCATCCCACTTAGGGCGAAAAGCGTTACAACAAACAAATGATGGACGGAATGCTGACAATGCAGACATTCTCCCCCAGTCAAGAGATCTGGGTTAAATCCATCGTTCTTTTGCCCACTACGCCACCCCAGTTTAGACATGGCCATATGCAAATCAGTCTTGACCCTGTGCCTCATGGGAACAGTCCAGACCGAACTGCCAAGCCATGTCTTCCCTGGACCGGAATCAAGCATCCTAGGACCGGATTCTGGCTATCAGCCGTCATCAGCCAGGATAGCTTGACTCCAGTGGCGTAGTGAGCACGGGTCCCACGTCTGGGAATGCCCATCCCACTTAGGGCGAAAAGCGTTACAACAAACAAATGATGGACGGAATGCTGACAATGCAGACATTCTCCCCCAGTCAAGAGATCTGGGTTAAATCCATCGTTCTTTTGCCCACTACGCCACCCCAGTTTAGACATGGCCATATGCAAATCAGTCTTGACCCTGTGCCTCATGGGAACAGTCCAGACCGAACTGCCAAGCCATGTCTTCCCTGGACCGGAATCAAGCATCCTAGGACCGGTTTCTGGCTATCAGCCGTCATCAGCCAGGATAGCTTGACTCCAGTGGCGTAGTGAGCACGGGTCCCATGTCTGGGAATGCCCATCCCACTTAGGGCGAAAAGCGTTACAACAAACAAATGATGGACGGAATGCTGACAATGCAGACATTCTCCCCCAGTCAAGAGATCTGGGTTAAATCCATCGTTCTTTTGCCCACTACGCCACCCCAGTTTAGACATGGCCATATGCAAATCAGTCTTGACCCTGTGCCTCATGGGAACAGTCCAGACCGAACTGCCAAGCCATGTCTTCCCTGGACCGGAATCAAGCATCCTAGGACCGGTTTCTGGCTATCAGCCGTCATCAGCCAGGATAGCTTGACTCCAGTGGCGTAGTGAGCACGGGTCCCACGTCTGGGAATGCCCATCCCACTTAGGGCGAAAAGCGTTACAACAAACAAATGATGGACGGAATGCTGACAATGCAGACATTCTCCCCCAGTCAAGAGATCTGGGTTAAATCCATCGTTCTTTTGCCCACTACGCCACCCCAGTTTAGACATGGCCATATGCAAATCAGTCTTGACCCTGTGCCTCATGGGAACAGTCCAGACCGAACTGCCAAGCCATGTCTTCCCTGGACCGGAATCAAGCATCCTAGGACCGGTTTCTGGCTATCAGCCGTCATCAGCCAGGATAGCTTGACTCCAGTGGCGTAGTGAGCACGGGTCCCACGTCTGGGAATGCCCATCCCACTTAGGGCGAAAAGCGTTACAACAAACAAATGATGGACGGAATGCTGACAATGCAGACATTCTCCCCCAGTCAAGAGATCTGGGTTAAATCCATCGTTCTTTTGCCGTTCCGTGCTCTCCATGCCACTGGAATCAAGCTATCCTGGCTGACGAGGGCTGAAAGCCCGAAACCGGTCCTAGGATGCTTGTTTCCAGTCCAGGGAGGACCTGGCTTGGCAGTTCGGGCTGGACTGTTCCCATGGGGCACAGGGTCAAGACTGATTTGCATATGGCTGGGTTCAAACTGGAATGGCATGGTGAGCTAAAAAACGATGGATTTAGGCCCAGATCTCTGTACTGGGGTGAATGTATGACATTGTTCTGCATTCTGTCCATCAATTGTTGTTTTTGCATTTGTCACCCCGAGAGGGAAGGGTATGCTCAGACGTGAGTCCCGTGCTCTCCATGCCACTGGAATCAAGCTATCCTGGCTGACGAGGGCTGAAAGCCCGAAACCGGTCCTAGGATGCTTGTTTCCAGTCCAGGGAGGACCTGGCTTGGCAGTTCGGGCTGGACTGTTCCCATGGGGCACAGGGTCAAGACTGATTTGCATATGGCTGGGTTCAAACTGGAATGGCATGGTGAGCTAAAAAACGATGGATTTAGGCCCAGATCTCTGTACTGGGGTGAATGTATGACATTGTTCTGCATTCTGTCCATCAATTGTTGTTTTTGCACTTCTAGAAGTGGGCACTTCGGTGTGCAGTGTAAAATGTGTGCCTGTCGCGTGATTGGCTGAGTGAGGTCATGTGACGGGCTAGGGAATCCCCAGAGTCAGGATGAGTCACCCAGTGGTGAATGGGGAGATCAGCAGCTAGATGGGTGGGAGGAGTACACCTGGGTCCTGAATAGGGCTGGGTTTTCCCCACACAATGATGGCTCCGCCCCCTGTGGTGCGACTGATGACCCTGGCCTGTCCTCTGAATAGGGAGAGGGGCTGAGCAAAACAAAGTGCTCAGGAACCAGTTGGATCTGGTTCGCCCCTTCCCTGCACCCTTGAGACAAAGGGATTCGGTGTATAAAAGAGGGGCTGTGACCCCATGAAAATGTTCTTGTTCTGTTCTTGTTCTGGACTTGAATCTACCAGGGGCGTGCTGCTGCTGGGGCTCAGGGGAAGGCTTGCCTCCCTGGGCCCTGCCCTGCCCCTGGTTGCCTGGAGGACTTTTCTTTGCTGGGAGCTTTTTTCTGCCCCATGTCTTTATGCCCAGGACCTCTTGGGACCCTTCTGCCTTTGCTGGGGGCTGTTTTGCCCCTCTGATACCTCCAGGACTTTTAGGACCTTTTGCTTTTCTTGAGATCCCTTCTGACAAAGAAACCTGTACCAAGGACAAGAAGCCTGCTGATCTAAGGACTTGCCTCCCCTTTCTGCCAGAGTGCTGTTTTGCTGTGGAGGAACCTGAAAGCTGCTTCTTTATTTTTGCCTAGGGACCAGGAGAGAGGAACTGTGTGTGTACTCTCAATCTTGCTAAGAAAATCTCCAAGGGCTGGAAGAGTGCCAGCCTCCTGTTGAAGTCACAGGGCCAAAGGACTTCCCCCTTCTGCTGAATTGCTGGTTGCTGGAAAGTGTTGTCTCCAGTACCCAAGGGAAAATCTGCAGTCTCGACGCCGCCGGACGCCGCCGAATCCAGCTTGACATCGTGGGTAACGGCCCCAGTGTTCTGAGCCTTCGACGCCGGCCGCCGGGCCCGATCGACGCCAGCAGCATCGCCAGTGAGCAGTGGGTATCGGCCCCAGTTCCAAGTGACCCCGTCTTGACGCCGGTATCAACGCCAGTGAGCAGTGGGTATCGGCCCCGGCTCCAAGTGACCCCGTCTCGACGCCGCTGCTGATCGTATCGACTCGACGCCCTTCTCGACGCCGTGAGTGCTGCTCCGGCCCGACATCTCTCGACGCCGCTGCAGATCGACCCGACTCCGAGGCACGATCGACGCCGACCTCGACGCCGACCTCTCGACGCCGTGGACCATCGTTTCTTCATTTTCCAAAGGTACTGTGTTTATGGGGTCTGTTGTAACTCCAGGCTCAACGCAGCGCTCCTCGCGGTCGACGCCGAACCGTGGGAATATCGTAGACTCGACGTCGTTTGACTCCCGTGGGGGTCACATTGTTGCCAACGAACTGTGTTCAGAAGAATATTTAATTTGGTTGCTAAGGAACTATCTCCTAAAGAAGGAACTTTTCCTGATCATTGTTACTTATGCGCTTTTGCGCCTGTGCATTGCTGTGATGCTTGATGCCTTCCTAATGTGATTTATACCATGCTTTGAGTACCCCTCTAGATGTATTTTTATCCCTAGGAGGTTGTGTTACCTAGCATAGTGGTACTGGTTCCCTGCGTGAGATTCTCCTAAAGTGGTTAGGGTTGCGTAGGGGGCAATTACCTGTTACCAGTGGTTACTGGTTGTACGCTATGACTTCTAATTGGTGATACAGTGATTATATGTGCTATGTTCTAAAAGTATTATTTCTACCAAGTATTAATTCCTGCAAAGTACTAGTTCTACAAAACGTGCCATGTCCAAAAAGTGCTTATTCCTGACAGTGGTCCGGGTGGCCCTGTCTTGTACATATCCCTTGTAAATTCTACCCGTACCAGTGGCACCCTGTAAAGAGTATATTTATTATCTAATGTGTTTTGCTATAATACAAAGGCTATTTTTATAGAATACCTCGTGTGGAGTTTCTTTTGTGGTGGGCCTTGGGTGTTGTTGCTGGGTGCGCGCGCAAACGCTTTACACATTGCCTCCGGGATAGGCCTGTCTGCTCGTGCCAAGCTACCAAGGGGGTGAGCAGGGGTTATCTTTGGCGTGTAACTCCCCAGCCCTGACTAGAGTGGTGGTTTCTGCCTGGCTTTGGCGCAAGCCTCAGCCAACCAGAAATCCCATTTCTAACATTGGTGGCAGCGGTGGGATTTGGACTTGCGTTTGCACTGTACCGCAGCGGCAACTGGCCGCACTACAAAACTCTGCATTTAGATAATCACATGGTATAGGGATTATTGTTTTAAAGTTTGCTTTTAAATGTCATTTCTTTGGAAATGTGTTCTTGTGCACTGTGAGTTAGGTGTCCCTAGCTCGGGAGGGTAGATCATCCCCCTTAGTGCATTGTGTTTTCTGGATTCACCAGAGGGTGGGATCCAGTGGTGGCAGCAGATGTGTGTCCAGTGCATGTATTCCCATTCCCAGTTCCAGGGGTAGTGGTACCTGTGTCACGTGGTGGTCAGGTTGAGAAATCAGGGGCGGTAGAAACTGTCTTACCAGTCTTGGGAGGGGTTTGGGGATGAATGTGTAATGCGCTGGATGAATGTGAATGTCCCATTCCCAGTTCCCAGAGTAATAGTACCTGTGTCACGTGGTGGTCAGGTTGAGAAATCAGGGGCGGTAGAAACTGTCTTACTAGTCTGGGGGGTGTGAGTGTGGATGAATGTTGTGTTGCACTGGAAGATTGAGTGTTAAATGGTGTGTGTAAATTATTTTGAGCTTGTTTTTGGGAGTAACCCTAGAAGAATGGTGCAGGTATCTCCACAAACCCTTGCGGCGGAGATGGTTTAGAGTAGCCCAGCTAGGTACCCTTATTTGTGAGGAGGTTGAGTGGTCTCACGCCTGAACTGGTTGAGGGCGTGACCCTGGGTTGTATTCCCAACCCCAACCTCAGTCTCCAGGAGTGGTTGGTTCCATGAGGGAACACCAGGTAGGGAGCCTAGTCTGTCCTGTTGGACTGTTCTTCGAGGTGGTTCTTCCTGTTTGAGGTAAGCTGGGAGTGTCTGTAGTCAGGCCTCCATCAGTTTTGGTGTCGAGCAGTGCCACTCCTAGGTGGAGGGTGCAGAGGTTCAGTTTTGAGGGGTGAGAGGGGGAAGAGTCCCCAGTGGGAGCCAGTGGGTCAGGGGCCGGCCAGAAGGGCTGGGCCACCAATGAGTGACCATGGTGACGCCACTTCTGTCCTGGGGCATCTTCACGTACTGTCAGAGGGACAGGAGGTCGTGAGCTCTGCGACAGGCAGACTGTCACACGACACGCTAGGTATGTGTCACCCTTAGGAAGTCCTGGTCCGCCAGGCATCTGACCAAAGGGTACGTCCCTCGGTTGGGGAGCCAGTAGCCGGTGGTTCCGGATCTAGACGTAAGGACGACTGTAGTCAGTGTCCTGGCCGGTTTGCCTTCTAGGGGTACCACTCCAGTTGGGGGGGTGCAGAACCCCAGAAGTAGAGGTAGGGTGGGGCATTCTTGCCCGTGACCTCTGGCCAGCCTGAGGGTGCGGACCCTAGGTTGAAGGATCAGTGGTAGTTGGGAACTACACTGAGAGGGAGAGTGGAGAATGGCTTGTAGGCCAGGGGTTACTACCCCCCACTCTGGGTTTGGCAAGGACCAGTGGTATCTGGGTGGCCTAGGGCCTGGTCCTGGCCGTGGACAACTAGGTAGTACCAGTGGGGTAGCCTAGTTGGGCCTGAGTTCTTTTCGGTTGTTTTTTTTTTTTTTTGGAACCCTGTTGATTGAGAATGGCGTAGAACCGGAGAGTGTCCCTGCAGTGCGGGCCTGCGTCCGTGTTCTATCGCCCCAAGCAGGGAAGTCCATCACGGTGGTGATTGGTCTGCCCTGCGTTTTGGCTGGAAGGGGGTTGTGTTGGACTTGGCCCTTCTGGCAGGTTCACCCCTGAACTTTTTTTGCTTTTTATTGGTGACTTGGTGTGGTGATTTTTGGGTTCTGCGCACTTTCCCTGTGTCCCAGGGTAAAGTGCGTGCGCGCTCTGAGTGCATGTGGTGAGATAGGCCTGCCCTCCCATAGGAATGCATGGGGAATGTATGTGTCCCTAGTAGTTCCTGATGCGTGGGGTGTGCAGGCCCGAGTTTGGTATGTGCGGACTCGTGTGATTGAATGCTGTGCGATGATGTGTGCGGCGTGCATGTACCTAGTATGGAAGTGCCACTTCTAGAAGTGGGCACTTCGGTGTGCAGTGTAAAATGTGTGCCTGTCGCGTGATTGGCTGAGTGAGGTCATGTGACGGGCTAGGGAATCCCCAGAGTCAGGATGAGTCACCCAGTGGTGAATGGGGAGATCAGCAGCTAGATGGGTGGGAGGAGTACACCTGGGTCCTGAATAGGGCTGGGTTTTCCCCACACAATGATGGCTCCGCCCCCTGTGGTGCGACTGATGACCCTGGCCTGTCCTCTGAATAGGGAGAGGGGCTGAGCAAAACAAAGTGCTCAGGAACCAGTTGGATCTGGTTCGCCCCTTCCCTGCACCCTTGAGACAAAGGGATTCGGTGTATAAAAGAGGGGCTGTGACCCCATGAAAATGTTCTTGTTCTGTTCTTGTTCTGGACTTGAATCTACCAGGGGCGTGCTGCTGCTGGGGCTCAGGGGAAGGCTTGCCTCCCTGGGCCCTGCCCTGCCCCTGGTTGCCTGGAGGACTTTTCTTTGCTGGGAGCTTTTTTCTGCCCCATGTCTTTATGCCCAGGACCTCTTGGGACCCTTCTGCCTTTGCTGGGGGCTGTTTTGCCCCTCTGATACCTCCAGGACTTTTAGGACCTTTTGCTTTTCTTGAGATCCCTTCTGACAAAGAAACCTGTACCAAGGACAAGAAGCCTGCTGATCTAAGGACTTGCCTCCCCTTTCTGCCAGAGTGCTGTTTTGCTGTGGAGGAACCTGAAAGCTGCTTCTTTATTTTTGCCTAGGGACCAGGAGAGAGGAACTGTGTGTGTACTCTCAATCTTGCTAAGAAAATCTCCAAGGGCTGGAAGAGTGCCAGCCTCCTGTTGAAGTCACAGGGCCAAAGGACTTCACCCTCTACTGAATTGCTGGTTGCTGGAAAGTGTTGTCTCCAGTACCCAAGGGAAAATCTGCAGTCTCGACGCCGCCGGACGCCGCCGAATCCAGCTCGACATCGTGGGTAACGGCCCCAGTGTTCTGAGCCTTCGACGCCGGCCGCCGGGCCCGATCGACGCCAGCAGCATCGCCAGTGAGCAGTGGGTATCGGCCCCAGTTCCAAGTGACCCCGTCTTGACGCCGGTATCAACGCCAGTGAGCAGTGGGTATCGGCCCCGGCTCCAAGTGACCCCGTCTCGACTCCGCTGCTGATCGCATCGACTCGACGCCCTTCTCGACGCCGTGAGTGCTGCTCCGGCCCGACATCTCTCGACGCCGCTGCAGATCGACCCGACTCCGAGGCACGATCGACGCCGACCTCGACGCCGACCTCTCGACGCCGTGGACCATCGTTTCTTCATTTTCCAAAGGTACTGTGTTTATGGGGTCTGTTGTAACTCCAGGCTCGACGCAGCGCTCCTCGCGGTCGACGCCGAACCGTGGGAATATCGTAGACTCGACGTCGTGTGACTCCCGTGGGGGTCACATTGTTGCCAACGAACTGTGTTCAGAAGAATATTTAATTTGGTTGCTAAGGAACTATCTCCTAAAGAAGGAACTTTTCCTGATCATTGTTACTTATGCGCTTTTGCGCCTGTGCATTGCTGTGATGCTTGATGCCTTCCTAATGTGATTTATACCATGCTTTGTGTACCCCTCTAGATGTATTTTTATCCCTAGGAGGTTGAGTTACCTAGCATAGTGGTACTGGTTCCCTGCGTGAAATTCTCCTAAAGTGGTTAGGGTTGCGTAGGGGGCAATTACCTGTTACCAGTGGTTACTGGTTGTGCGCTATGACTTCTAATTGGTGATACAGTGATTATATGTGCTATGTTCTAAAAGTATTATTTCTACCAAGTATTAATTCCTGCAAAGTACTAGTTCTACAAAACGTGCCATGTCCAAAAAGTGCTTATTCCTGACAGTGGTCCGGGTGGCCCTGTCTTGTACATATCCCTTGTAAATTCTACCCGTACCAGTGGCACCCTGTAAAGAGTATATTTATTATCTAATGTGTTTTGCTATAATACAAAGGCTATTTTTATAGAATACCTCGTGTGGAGTTTCTTTTGTGGTGGGCCTTGGGTGTTGTTGCTGGGTGCGCGCGCAAACGCTTTACACATTGCCTCCGGGATAGGCCTGTCTGCTCGTGCCAAGCTACCAAGGGGGTGAGCAGGGGTTATCTTTGGCGTGTAACTCCCCAGCCCTGACTAGAGTGGTGGTTTCTGCCTGGCTTTGGCGCAAGCCTCAGCCAACCAGAAATCCCATTTCTAACAATCCCCATGGTGTAATTGCTGGTAAATTTTGTGTAGTGCCATTGTTCGGAACTTTTCTTGCCAAATCCATTTGTTGGCAGTTTTGAGGTCGAGAATGGGTCTGAATTTGTTCCTGTGTTTCTTCTTGACAAGAATGTACCTATAGGGAGGAATCTGCTGCAGCGCTAATTATCTGATTAGAGACCATCAGCCCTTCAGTGAAACTTTCGTTAAAATCCTCAAGCTTCTGTCTTGGTAGAAAATCGATGAACTACTACAGGGGTTCCCAAAGAGCTCTGTCGTATATGCCCAGCAGGGTAGTGGCCCTTGCAGAAGACATTGTGGTTGCGGCAGTGCTGCAGACTTTCCGACCCACGGAGTCTAGCTTGCGACTCTTTATCCGGAGGCATGGTAGAAGCAGGAGTAGTGGCATGATGTTTCTTCGCTGCAACTACAATAACTGAGTCTGTGGTTAGGTCATTATAGAGAAAGGCAGGATCCTGCTCCAGAGGATGGTACTTCTTCTGAAGCCTAGATAGAGCTGGCTTAACAGAAGCTGGGATTAGGAATAGGTCCATCGCATGCTCTAAGAGTCTAGGAACCAGAGGTAGTAAAGGTTGTGACGTTGACCTATGCTGGAAGGTCTGGAAGATTACCAATGTAGTCTGCGTTGATGTGGATATTGGGATATTTAATTTGGTAGCACCCCTCACCAAGACTTCTTGGAAGGTAGTAATGTCATCCACTGGTGAGATGCTTGGAGGAGGAGAGTCCGATATAGTAAGAGAGTATCACCCTGTACCTATAGAGAAGGTCCCAAAAGTGTGTCTGGTGCGAGACCGTGAATGGTGAAGATGTGAGCGCCTGAATGATGGTGATAACCTTGATCTATGACGGCGGCACTCAGAATGATGGTGATGTGAACATGAATAAGATCTGGGCCTCCCCGCAGGATCTAGTGGTGCTTGTGGAGGTGGCTGAGGAACTGGTTTTGGCACATAAGGTGGAGGAGGTGAAGGCTGTGGAAGAAGAGGAGAAGATGGCACTGGCGGAGGTGTAGTTGGTACCTCTCATGAAAGCGAATATGTCCTATGCCCAACTGTACCTGAAAATCTCCTCACCGAAAGACTTTATTTCATTCAACTCTATCTTGATGAACACTCAAAATGCTCAACACCTCCGAGACGGAATTCCTCTTCATCGCTCCTCCTAACCACTCTTCTAAGATCAACCTTTGGACAGCCTTAAACTGTTCTCCTCACATTATTGAATCAGCTAAATCACTTGGAATCCCACTAGACAAAAATCTGAACATGCAGAATCATATCAGCAATGCCACCAAGGGAGCTAAATACCAGGTTAGTTCACTAAGGAAACTCAAACCTTTCCTACCTCAGGACAACTTCAAGATGGCGGTCCAAGCTCTAGTACTGCTGAGGCTAGATTACAGAAGCTCCACTCTTTGTGGTCGTCCCAAATACACTTTGGCCCCGCTAAGGACCTCCCTTAGTGCCACGGCCAGATTGATAACTGGTACAAAAAGAGATAATCACATATCCCCAGCACTAAAAACCTTAAACTGGTTGCCGTACAAAGCAAAAATACAGCTAAAGATTGCTTGCAGGACTCATAAGGTCCTTCATTTTAAGACCCCCACATATCTGACTCAAAAGCTAGAGGTTTCAGGGGGATGCAGATCCTCACAAGGTGCAAGTTCACTGCTACTGACACCACAGGTTTTCTGCAAAAAGAGAACCAGTTACAGAGCTATGGAACTCTCTCCCACCGGATGTCCACCGGTTCTCATCTTCCTCTTCTTTTAAAAAAGAAGAGAAAACAATACTGATAAACAAGTTTCTGCCCTAAATGACTTTTAAGTTCCATTGTTTACTCACCTGCCCGCTATCCCGATGCCCTGACCACCACATTGGTGTGCAACCATTAACTCCAGCGTTACCTTGCAACTCTCATTTATGAAACGGATGTCTTTTTTTTTACAAACTGTATCCTACTCACCCTACAATGTGGAGGGCTCTGATACCCTTTAGGGTCTTGTCCGCGCTATACAAAACTGTAGGGATGTCTTTAAGATAGAATGTTAGATAGGTTGCCAGGGTGGAATGTTGATGTTCAAGGAAGGGGAGGTTGGAGTTGATGAGCTGGTGAAGGAAGCTGGAGGTACCTGATACTCTGTACTGTAAATAAAGATTGTTGGAGGGATCTTTACATTGGCGACAAGTCAATTATTCTGCGCAGGGGGCAGACAAGAAATACCTCCACCCCTGAAAAATGAATATATTTTATATATCCAAATACTGTTAATTTCTCATGAACCCAGCGTTTTCAAAAATGGATCTGCATACTGAATGACTGGTATGTACCTTTTATCTTGTCTACAATCGCCCAAGATAAAGAAAGCTTCTGTTCCTACCCACGTTAAAACTGTGTTTCCTGCGTGTACTAAGACTCACCTTGAAAGATTGGCACTGAAATACTTTTAGACCCCAAGCAATACTAACTCTTGTGCCTCCAACTTCTTCTTTGCTTATTGTCAATTCATTTTTACTCGATTTACTCGACTGAATTAGATTCCAACATTTAACATGCATGCCGTTACCGTTTGAAAGAACGCCCGCGGCATTTTCTGAATGTGGTGCGCGAGGTCACTGAGTTGGAACAGCGTCATTTGCTGAGTGAGATCGCTAAATTGGATTGTCATCTTCCCCTGCATTTAGAATCTCCTGGCAGTGACCTGTGTTCAGAACCGCAGATAGACCACTCGTGCATGTGCTGCACATGCGTCCCAGCGTGAAATGGTATGCGCTCAACTCTCTTCAGAAAATTACGCACAACACGCGTAGGGATCGCCGTAGCAGCCGATTTCAAGGATTTTATCACTTCTTAAAAAGAGCATAAAAAGAGGATTTCATACTATCGTCACAGCAAATCTTTCTCAACACATAACGATCGTTACAGCAAATGTTCTCTGGGATTTCCTCATTTCCATAATCAGAATTTCTTTGTGTCAACAACCAACTGTGACAGTGACTTACAGTAATTTATTATTATTTTTATTTATTATTTTCACTAACATTAATTTTCCTTTCAGGTCAAACTCTGTTACTATTATAATTGCATTTTTTTAAGATACTCAATGGCTGACCAAAGTCTACCAGCTCCCCCCTCCTTTCTCCCCACTCCTGGTGATCCTCCCATTCCCTGGAAAGAGTGGAAAACATTATTTTTGACTTACATTTCAGCAACAGGTGCAGACTAATATGGCCCTGTGCGCAAACAGACAATATTACTCCACCACTTAGGGGTCGAGGGACGTCGTCTTTATGAGGATCTCCCAGAAATATCTTTAGGTGTAGGTGATGGGCAACCCATTAATGTTTACGATATGAGTATATTAATGTTAGAAAAAAGATTTATTTAAAAAATTAATACTGTACTAGAAAGACACAAATTTTTCTGTCGCGCACAAAAAATAGATGAGGATATTGCGACTTATGTTGCTGCGCTTAGGGGGCTTTCCTAAACTTGTCATTTTGAAGTGTTAGCAGATTCACTTATACGTGACCAGATTGTAAGGTGTACTAATAAAAGAGTGCGTGAGAAGTTACTTATAAAAGATTCCACGTTAGAGGAGGCAATTCAAATAGCAAAGGGTTTGGAACACACAGACTTATGGATAAGTGTACCAGTTCGATGCTCCCTAAAGATATGGGGTCGAATGATTCAGTTCTCAAAAGTTTAGATTCCAAGGGATCTGAAGTTCAGGCATGTATTATTGAGACGAAAATTGCAAAACCAGTAGGGAAATCGGCAGGGAAGCTACAACCTAAACTTTTTAATAAAGCGAGTGATACTCCCAATTCAGGCAATATAACTCCGCGGCCCAATACACGTATTTTTAAATGTTACAGGTGGGGTTCTCCTGGACATATTGCGTCCAGTACAAGATGCATGGCTAGAAACACAATGTGTAGAGCATGTGGGAAGAGAGGTCACTATGCTAAGGTATGCAATTTTAAAACCCAGTACGTCCACGAGATTGATGATACCTGCGAAAGCGTCCAAGAATTCATGTTATGTATTGAAGGCATTTCTATTAATAATGATGAATGCTCTAATTTTGTTTGTGATGTTGACATAGTTACTGAAAGCACTGATAGGCTAGAGAAACCGCATTGTACTATAAGCTTTGACACGAATAATGTGAGGATGTTAGTGGATTCAGGAAGCTTATATACTCTACTATCTAAAGAAATGTATCTTGAAGTATGGGGTGACAAAAGCAATGTGGAATCCTGGTGCAAACCCGATATTAAAGCAGTGGGATATGGTGGTAAAACTATTGACATCTTAGGACTGAAGTGGATGGTGATTGGGCTTGCAGGAAGTTAAGTTTACGGGCGAGTCTATCTGACAAAACAAGGTTCCAACCTGTTGGGTTGGCGTCACCAAAAGGACTTCGGGATAATCCTAATGCTATTGAACCTGTCAAGTCTACAATCATACATGATATTGACGATTTTGAGGCTAGAGTGATGGAGAAATTTTCCAACGTTTTTTCTGACAGATTAGGAAGGCTCGCAAACTTTTCCCATAAAATAATTCTCAAGAAAAATGCAACGCCTATCGTCCACAAGGTGAGGAATGTTCCTCATTTGATGAGGGGTCCCCCTTAAGATGAACTAAACAGGCTACTACAGGAAGGGATCATTGAGTCAATCGAAGCCTCAGAATGGTTGGTGCCAATTGTAGTCGTACCCAAGGATGGTGGTACCAAAATTTGTTTATGTGTTGACCTGCGCGATTTGAATAGGAATATTTGGGTCGACAGGCAACCTCTACCCAATATATCAGAGATGTTAACTGCCATGGGCGGCGGGGAAGTTTTCAGTGTTATTGATATGTCTGCGGCATATCATCAAATTAATCTCAGTGAAGAATCAAGGCATTTTACTTCATTCGTGACACCTCTAGGTGCATTTCGTTATCTAAGGATGCCGTTTGGTTTAGCATCTGCCTCCGCAGTATTTCAAAGAGTCATGCAGCAAGTTTTGTTGATTTAAAGAATGTACTGTGTTTTCAAGATGATGTGCTGATAGTAGGGAAGAATAGTGACCATCACGACAAAGTGTTATATGAAGTCTTAAAACGTATGGGAAGTAATGGCTTAACCATAAAAAAAGAGAAATGCCAACTAAAGAAAAAATGCGTGACTAACCTAGGACATGAGATATCGGAGGAAGGGATAAAGCCTAAGAAAAGTATTGTTTCTGCTATTAATAATGCTACTACTCCCAACAATGAGGATCAGCTGAAATCCTTCTTAGGATTAGCGGAATACTGTTCTAAATTTGTAAAGGGATTCACAGAGATTGTTGAACCGCTGAGGTTGTTAATGAAGTGTGGAGCTGCATTTGAATGGGATGATGTATGTGAGAAAGCATTCTGTAGTGTAAAGAGCTGTATCCTTCATGCACCCACTCTTGAACACTTTAATGTTAATGCTAAAACCCTTATCACCACCGATGCGAGTGTGGTAGGAATAGGAGCAGTCTTGTCTCAGGTGTGTGATGGTGTAGAAAGAATCATCGGATTTGCTTCTAGGAGACTCCAGGGGGCGGAAACATCATATTCTGTAATTGAGAAGGAAGCTCTTGCATGCTGTTGGGGCATCAAACATTTCCGATACTTTGTCTGGGGTTTGCCATTTAGAATCCGCACTGATCATAAGCCTCTAGTGCATTTGTTTAAGGGTGGCAGAGGCTTGGAAGGAAATGTGACTCCTAGGATCTCAAGGTGGATATTATCTGTGCTTGAGTACAATTTCGAGGTGGAGTATGTGAAGGGTTTAAAAATTGTAGAGCCCAACTGTTTATCCAGAATGCCAGTGGATGTAGTTGAAGGGGATTTAGATGAGGGTGTGGATGTGATCAGATGTAATGAAGAACAAGCCTTTGGTAAGGAGTGGGAATCTGCCATGGAAACTGATGAGATCTTGATGGAAGTCATGAGGTGTGTGTCAGATGGATGGAGAGAGGGTCACTGCCAGGATATTCGCTTTAGAAGTTACTGCCATGTTGAGACCGAATTGAGTGTGAGTGAAGGGAAGTTATGGAGGAGGAACAAACTGGTTCCTCCAGCTACTTTGAGAGGGAAGATTATAAGCATAGCTCACGAGGGACATCTTGGGAGAAACATGACTAAAAGGCGTATTCGTCAATCTTTCTGGTGGCCGGGGATGGATAGTGACATAGAAGAGGTCGTGAAGGAGTGTTGTGCATGTGCAAGGAGTGACAAAACTAAAGTTGTAAGGCAGCCTCCCCTTGCCTGTGTAGAATTTCCAAAGTGTCCATGGGAGAAATTGGCGATAGATTTTCTCGGTCCCATTTCCAAGCTTGGTCCACGAGGAAAAATGTTAATGGTACTTGTAGATTACCATTCTAAATGGTTTGTCGTTGAATCTACTGACTGTATTGAGACTGAGAAGGTGATTGGGTTTATGAAAAGGACGTTTATGAACGAGGGAATACCTAAAACCCTCGTTTCGGATAATGGAGTACAGCTGGTTTCCAAAAGAATGACAGATTTTCTTTGTGATCTAGGCATTGTTCATGAGAGGGTTGCAATGTTAAGACCACAAGCTAATGGCTTGGTTGAGAGGGTCAATCGATTGCTAATGGAAATTATTAAACTTTCAATAGCTAACGGTTTGTCATGGTCTGAGGAACTCAAAAAATTTGTATGGTCTTATAGAGTAACGCCACATTCAATTACGAGTATCTCTTCGTTCAAGTCTCTTAAAGGATGTGGGCCTGGAGTAAAGGAAGTTCCTGGGTGGCTTAAGAAGAAGGAATGTGTGTGGGTTGACCGTGCTGCAGTAGGAAATAGTGTAGCAAAGCAACAAGAAATTGCTAGAAATTATTATAACATGAAAAAAGGAGTAAGGGATACTGACATAAAAGAAGGTGATTGGGTTGTTGTGAGAAGAGGGGGAGTTGTTATTAAGGGGGAGAGTACATACTCTCTACCAGTACAAGTCAAATCAGTAAAGAAAAATGTCCTCATTCTTACAGATGGATCCGCTTGAATTACCGGGAATGTTTCCAAATGTCGTGCTCCTTGAAATACTTGTATTACTATTGTGCCTTTGTATTCATTGATCCTTGAAATACTTGTATAACTAATGTGCTATTGTATTCATTGGATAACTATTTTCACTTCTTGTTTTTAATTATGTTTTGTGTTGGGGGGGGGAAGATGTGTAGGGATGTCTTTAACCCCTTGAGTGCCCATGACGAGATGGTCTCGTCATGGGCCGCGGTTGCGCTGTGCCCATGACGAGACTATCTCGTCATGAACCCCACCCACTAATGAAACGCCCGGCACAGGGCGTGGAAAGGGCGGGGCACTCAAGGGGTTAAGATAGAATGTTAGATAGGTTGCCAGGGTGGAATGTTGATGTTCAAGGAAGGGGAGGTTGGAGTTGATGAGCTGGTGAAGGAAGCTGGAGGTACCTGATACTCTGTACTGCAAATAAAGATTTCCAACTTCATTCTTCTGTTGGAGGGATCTTTACAAAAACCTTATAAATAAATAAATTAAATAATTTGAATCCGGAGAAGTGTAAATACATCTTCTTTTCCGCGCTTCTTGGGGCCTGATAGAGGCTGAAAGAGTCCTCGACCTTCCTCAGTCGCTCAACGTTGGTCTACTTGTCGAAGGCAAATGGTATCGATGTCTCGACATTGAAGTATGGCTCGCTGGTGAGTGATGGCGATGTGGCATGTCTCAGGAACATTGTTGTCTGGAAGACAAATAATACATACTCTGTGAGGATCTGTCTTAGCCTTTTTTCTCCCACAGTCAAGGCATTTATCAAAAAGAGATGGCACTTTTTAAGTGAAAAAACACTCATTCAGAAAAAGGCAGGGAGAGACTGAAGATGCTGAGTGAAGCAGTAGTTAATCAAAATTCAGTTATTTTAAAGGCAAAAGCCAAAATATTGGCATAGCTCAATATTCCAGGGTCCTGTCAGCAGGAGCCAGAAAAAAACTGAAGTAACTGCCACCAACTGTGGATGAAAGGATACTGGGGGTCTCTGGTTCTTAAAGAAACAGCTGCTATATTAGCCATGTAATGGCAGCCTACAAGTCTACTCTGTCCTGCACTCCTTCATCTCTATTATAAACAAGCATTGGCATAGCCAATAGGTCTCGCCTTTGAGACCTTATAAGTGTTTAGCCATGCAACAGTTGATGTTGTTGCACCAAGGATATTGTGCTGCATAACTAAATACTTATAAGGTCCCAAAAGCGAGACCTATTGGCTATGCCAATGCGTGTTATCAAAGTTGCCGTTAAGGCCCTTCAGTCGGGGAGGTGAGTGCAGATGAACGTAAAAGGCATGAGATTGAGAGAGGAGACGAGCAGTGGGGACTGGGTAGACAGAAACCAAAGTGGGCTGAATTCAAAACTAGGGCGGAAGGGACGTTTTCTTACATCGTAATTGATCAGTCTTAAATTGCTGTCGTTTATACTTTAAAAGGATAACAAAATATGCCTTTTACACATACATTATGTTGCAAGGTTTCTTAAACACCTTATCGACGAGTAAACCCAAGTTCATCAAAGCAACACTAGTGAGAACCTTTGAGCCAATTTAAGAGAAATGGAAACTGATTTTTTTTTTTAAATCACATCAATAATTACATGCTTTTTACAGAAAAAACATCGTTTGTTTGTAATTTCACAGTACTGCGTCACGGACATGTAGAATTAGAACATTGAGTTAGATGGAAAAGCAGTCTCTGTGAGAAGAAAAATAGATTAAACAATGCTTGAATTTAATTTTACCTTGTACACTTTAAAAAGCACGACCAAAATTCAAATAAACCGGACAGGGTTACATTTTTTTTGGGGGGGGGGGGGGACTACGAAGGATGATGGGTAATGATGCCATTGAGAGACTCGTCGTAACTTCTGGTGTAATACTGCGGTTTCAGATGGCACCTATAGAATAGAATGCAAGTTGATCTAGAAGCCAGAAGAAAGCTCGCGACCATAAATGAGCTTTCCTGTTATTTCAGACCAGACGTGCTCACTTGTGTTTCACGTAACACCAAGTGAAGTTCACATATATGCAGGTTGTTCCCCTTGGCTTAATTAAGTGCTGTATTTGCTGTCTTCGGGCCGATGTGCCGCATAAAGAGAGGTATCAATTGGCTAATTTCCGATGATAACAGTGAAGGTTTGTTTGACTATTTTTTCATTTTTTGTTTTATTTAGATGATGCGCTTTTTTGCTTTTATTTTGTATTTTTTTGTGAAGAGGCAGCTTCTTACCATGAGTGCGTTGACCAGAAACCAATAGGCAGATGTGATAATGTACTCATATTTCATTGAAGTGGGCCTAAATCTGTGTAAAGCCATATGTTAACGTGTTGCCCTTTTCCTGGCTGCTTGATAGGTTATAAACGTAGTGTTTTGTAGAGATCAGACAGGTGGATTGATGTAAAAGGAATGACCGCCTCGCTTTTGGGAATGCGTGATTCTTTGAAGCAGGAGGAGGCATCATTTTGCGTTTCGCCACTTCTGTGCACAGGCCTACCACCCTTAAACATAGACCATGTGACCTATGCACAAGAAAAGTACAGTCAGGGAGTGTCCTACACTCTGCACCACCCTCCAGTGCACCAGGGCAGCACTGCTTGGGTGAGGTGCACTTCAGCTCACCACAGATTGGATGGCCTGTGCACAAGGACAGAATAGCCGATGGGTTGCTCCTATCACCAGCACTCTCCCCCCCCCCCCAATCCTCCATGGACTGCATGGTCTGTGCACAGGGACAGCACGGCCAGTATATATGACCGTCGCAGAACATAGTGACCACACCGTCATCCGCTCCACTCAACACGCATGCACAGACGTCACCCATAGATTACACTGACACTTTCATTGTGGGTGAAGAACTGCTGCAGGTTTATTTCATACAACATAAGTATGACGATAAGTGGGTTATCTTACGGGCGATCCAGGGCAAGCAGCCCCTCGCTGCTCCGCCCGCCTGTCGAGCCAGCACGCACGGTGGGTCGATGCCCTGCAGTGCGGCACATATTTTCAGATCATCCTTTGGATTACGTGATCTGTCGCATACTCCCGCCCCTTTTGACAGGGGTGGAGCGTGTTGTGGCACACCCCCGGTTGGTCAGGCCCCCCAACCGCCCAAAGGACTAACGGGGCGCCGTCGCGGTCTTCGCAGAACCTACTTTGGCTCCCGGACCTTGGCTCGGGCACCCTTGCTGTGCCGGACAGCGGTACCCTTACTGTACCGCCTGTCGCAGAGGTACCCTTACTGTACCCTTCTGCCTCTAGATCGCCCTGTAACTCCGCCTGCAACGCAAGAAAAAACCTTAAAACATTCCAATAGCGCGCTACCTCCGCTGCGCAGGGTAAGCGGAAAGGGTGGGAATGCGCGTGGCCAGGAGGAGCGCGCCGGAAGCAGAGGAAGATCAGAGGGGGTGAGGCGCCTAACAAGGGGGGGCTAGCCTCGCCCACCCTAGTGGCCCGCCTCCCCCGGACAATCCCATTGGGGGCCTCCCCTCCCCGAGGTGCGGCCTCACGCGAGGCGGAGCAAGGGGGGAGGCTCCGACGGGCGGCCACTAGAAGGCTGCCCTGCTGATGTCCCCCTGCGCGGGACGCGGGCAGCGGCATAGTGACCACACAGTCATCCGCTCCACTCAACACGCATGCACAGACGTCACCCATAGATTACACTGACACTTTCATTGTGGGTGAAGAACTGCTGCAGGTTTATTTCATACAACATAAGTATGACGATAAGTGGGTTATCTTACGGGCGATCCAGGGCAAGCAGCCCCTCGCTGCTCCGCCCGCCTGTCGAGCCAGCACGCACGGTGGGTCGATGCCCTGCAGTGCGGCACATATTTTCAGATCATCCTTTGGATCACGTGATCTGTCGCATACTCCCGCCCCTTTTGACAGGGGCGGAGCGTGTTGTGGCACACCCCCGGTTGGTCAGGCCCCCCAACCGCCCGAAGGACTAACGGGGCGCCGTCGCGGTCTTCGCAGAACCTCCTTTGGCTCCCGGACCTTGGCTCGGGCACCCTTACTGTGCCGGACAGGGGTACCCTTACTGTACCGCCTGTCGCAGAGGTACCCTTACTGTACCCTTCTGCCTCCAGATCGCCCTGTAACTCCGCCACAGCTCTGGGGAGGCTTTCGTCGCTGCCAGAGCCCCCCTTCCTCCCTTCGCTGTTATAGGTGCCCTGCCCCTGCGAGCCAGCTTTTAGTGGGCTAAATTATGGGTCCTGTTCTGCAACCCGTAAATGACGGCATTAATTTGCAACATTACTCAGAAGCCCAGGGCAGACTAACAAAGGATGTCTTTTGGCCCCACTGCCGTTCAGCTTAGACGTTACTGGTGTTCCTAACTTTCTTAGCGATGCCACTGCAGATCTTCCTAACGTAATTATGGGAAGATCTAGCACCTACATATGGAGCCAGAACTGAACCATAGCTGAATTCGTCAATCCATCGATTCCCTTCATATCCTAGCACGAAGAAGGTTTAATTTCCACTTTGTCTACAAAGGTGATGTATAGATAGCGTCATGGTTCCTGAATTGCTGCTGCTGCGAGGGGTGCATGATTTCTCAGCAGGACAAAACATTTTAACGTAACTGCTAAATGGACGGCTTTTATCATGACTCCGGATAAAGCCAATATGACTGACTGAGCTGCCGAAGAATACATCTCTCAGCTCGAGGACCAAATTTGTGAACGTTTCCCACCTCCCTGGCTCCAAGGAGAGGCTGAGCGAGAAGAGCAACACCTAAATCTGTTTCTCAGGCAAAGTCTGGGAGGAAAAGCGCCGACCAAAAGAGAGGAGAAACGCCGATACTGCAGGAGGGGGACTACCTGTCCCAGTGACCTTTGCTGACACCCTGCCAAGTGAGGGCGGAGCCACATCTGCACGCGCGCTTTAAAGCGCCAGCAAGACACCGCAGCGCGGGAAGCGCCGACCAAAAGAGAGGAGAAACGCCGATACTGCAGGAGGGGGACTACCTGTCCCAGTGACCTTTGCTGACACCCTGCCAAGTGAGGGCGGAGCCACACCTGCACGAGCGCTTTAAAGTGCCAGCAAGACACCGCAGCGCGGGAAACACCGACCAAAAGAGAGGAGAAACGCCGATACTGCAGGAGGGGGACTACCTGTCCCAGTGACCTTTGCTGACACCCTGCCAAGTGAGGGCGGAGCCACACCTGCACGAGCGCTTTAAAGCGCCAGCAAGACACCGCAGCGCGGGAAGCGCCGACCAAAAGAGAGGAGAAACGCCGATACTGCAGGAGGGGGACTACCTGTCCCAGTGACCTTTGCTGACACCCTGCCAAGTGAGGGCGGAGCCACACCTGCACGAGCGCTTTAAAGCGCCAGCAAGACACCGCAGCGCGGGAAGCGCCGACCAAAAGAGAGGAGAAACGCCGATACTGCAGGAGGGGGTCTACCTGTCCCAGTGACCTTTGCTGACACCCTGCCAAGTGAGGGCGGAGCCACACCTGCACGAGCGCTTTAAAGCGCCAGCAAGACACCGCAGCGCGGGAAGCGCCGACCAAAAGAGAGGAGAAACGCCGATACTGCAGGAGGGGGACTACCTGTCCCAGTGACCTTTGCTGACACCCTGCCAAGTGAGGGCGGAGCCACACCTGCATGAGCGCTTTAAAGCGCCAGCAAGACACCGCAGCGCGGGAAGCGCCGACCAAAAGAGAGGAGAAACGCCGATACTGCAGGAGGGGGACTACCTGTCCCAGTGACCTTTGCTGACACCCTGCCAAGTGAGGGCGGAGCCACACCTGCACGAGCGCTTTAAAGCGCCAGCAAGACACCGCAGCGCGGGACGCGCGCGAGCAGCGCCCGGGCGAAGCCCGGGCCAAGGGCGGGCCCGTCCTTGCCCGTCATCGCCCGGAGGAGACTGGGCTGGGCCACCCCTCTTTCATCCCAGTAACCCTCATGTCTACAATCAGGTGAGCGAAATACACCGACCCTAATACATCACACTTGTGCAGCTGCTTAATTGTGAGAGTCTGAATAGATTTACAAATGGGGAAGCGAACCATCCCACCTGTTATGAAATCTGCCACAACGAGCATTGAGAACATGCTGGAAAGAGCTGTTAGTATCGTAAGCAATGAGATCGAACTTACTGAGAGGCGCCTGTCCCTTGGTTTAGGACAATCAATTTTATCCTCAGGTTTGCCTATTGACACTATTGATATCACCACAAGTAATACTAATGTTCCTGTTCCTATTGTGGCTTGCGAAGAGGCATGCAAAATTACTACAGTGGACTCGCCAGAACTAAATCATGTATCATCTAATGTCCCACCTTTAGGGGCAAAACGTAAAAGGAAAGCTGTGAAGCCCACTTGTGTAAAAAGAAAACAACCAATACGCCCATGTTCCACTCGCACAACTTTAAACTCGTGGATTCGCTCATCCGCAAATCAAACATCTGTGGAGGCTCTAGTGCATGACCCACCAACCATGCATGCCGCACTGTCCAAATCCTGCTCTCACTCAATTGGAACTCAGACTGAGACTGATTTTATGCTCCCAATCATCACGGACAATGGAAATCATACTAGGGCTATTGATGTTAACATTTTGGTTGGTTTGATTACTGATTGTGTTAAACCCCTATTTGATAACCTCCTAGCTGTAGTGAAAGAATGTACTTCAGTTGCTCAGTCCGTCCCAAAACCACGGTCGATAGTTCAATCAACGGATATTGCTCCCCCCGTTGTAGATAAGTCACCTATTTTGGCAAACACTAGACACTCGGCCCAAAATGAATCCACTGTTAATATCCCTACAGAATGCCAAAATACTCTTGTTCCCTCCACTACAAATCTGAGAATTAGTGATTGCATGACATGTAATAAAATTCGTTCCTGTCTAGACAAAAAGGGAATTACGGGAATTACAGAGGGCCAAATCCCCCTGAAAAGTATAATTGGGACTAACATTGCCAATCCACCAATTAACTCGCAAATTCCTATTAATGCTTCCATCCCCTTACACCGTGGTGATGGTTCAGTTAATACGCAACACAATACTCAGTATAATGTAGGCACTGACTTAAATCTTAGTATCCCTACTGAGGGAAATAATGAGTTACTTGATTTACCCCCGGAGGCCTGTCCATACGTTGTGGTCCTGGCTGGCGTCCCCTTTCTAAGACAGGATCAGAAAGAATCTTGGGAGCAACTACGCTGTAAATGCGTTGACTGGCTATCTAAGCACAAGCGGTTTAGGCCATCTCTAATTGAAAACATTATTATGGTCCGGCGGGTAGGATGGCTTGG
Organism: Triturus cristatus; assembly: GCF_964204655.1. NCBI lineage: Eukaryota > Metazoa > Chordata > Amphibia > Caudata > Salamandridae > Triturus > Triturus cristatus. The sequence goes on along the minus strand of NC_140579.1, from coordinate 231,889,978 downwards.
AACATCCCCCAAATCTATTAAAGGGGATTGTATAATTATTAATTTCCGCAGACAATCAGTGGCAAAAGCTATCCTATCGCCACAGAGAGAAGAGGCCAGTTACAGCACTGGTATAGGGGCACTACCTTTAGGCTATTTTTATAAACCGACTTTTGAAGCATTTGCTCCCAACCCGCGTAACACTATCCCAACTAATAATAGATTCACACCGTTGTCAGGTCTGGATTGTCAAGATTGACTGCCATCCCTGTCAACAAGGGAAGTGTTAAGTGATGCATCATCATCAGCATCAACTGATACATATACTCAGGCTAGTTCACAGGATGTCCCGGTCATAACGGTAGCTGACTCGACACTCAAGATTCTGAGTTGGAACGTCGCCGGCTTGGCATCCAAGTTAAACCTACGAGATTGGAGGGAGCTAATAAGTGGTCAGGATATCGTAATGTTTCAAGAGACCTGGGCAACCCAGGAGCTGTCTATGGAGGGTTTTGAGTGTTTTAACATTCTATCCCCCATTCCCATTGCAGGAAGGCCCGTTGGTGGCCTCTCTACTTGGATAAACATCAAGGCAGGTGGTCGCACTAGGGTTGTGCCCACAAACAGCGACACATTCCAAGCTTCCCTTTATACCCGGGGGGCCTCTCTATATATAATTAACTTCTATAACAATGATTTTAAAAATGTTCCCAATATGAACTTTTCTAAGTTGTTTGATTTTATCTCAAAATTAGAAAGAGAATATGGCGCCCTAAATAAAGGCATATGTCTAGGTGGAGACTTTAATGTCAGGCTCCCTAGAGCCATTAACTCTGATATTCGGTCTAATACTATAAGCACGTTATGTAAGAGAGGTGAGCAGTTAATGAACCACCTAACCTCGCAGAATTTTTCAGATGTTATGGAAATAGCAACTATTGATGGATGTACTGTACCAACCTATAGAAGTCGGGGCTCAACTTCCACCATTGACTACATCTTTGTGACAGCACCCCTCGTAAATCATGTGCTAAAGGCAGAAGTAATTCCGACAATACATGGTGATCATAATCCCATTAGTACTATTTTAAGTTTTACACGCCGTCCAATGTATAAATACACGCATGGAGTAAGGGACCTAACGATATCAACTGATAACCTCCGACTTGTGTGGCGTGGCATTGATAATAATGTATTATTCCAAACAATGGTTAAATCGCACCATAATCTAATCAATGTATGCCTAACATACAGTGAAAATAATACTGAGGTAGTCCACGCGTTTTCTGAGCTCTGCCTCGGTATTAGAAAAATATTGTCGAAGCCAATTAAGAATATAAACTTAGATCCTAGGTGGTTCGATGCAGAGTGTTCTGCGGCTAACAGAGCGTTAAGAAAGGCTCTCCAAACTAAACCTAGAGATAGTCTTCTTGTGTCAACACTGAGAAATAATTACAAGAAGGCTACTACACGTAGGAAGGAGGAGATCACTAATGATCATTGGACTCAACTTGTGCGTGCAAATGAGCTAAAAAATGGTAAGAACTTCTGGAAAACTGTCAAAGATATGAAACTTGTGGGAAACACATCCACACCAATTAGCTGCAACATTTCCAGTGAGGCTTGGGAGGCTCACTTTAGTAAAATCTATGCCGCCCCCATTATCTGGGAACCTAGGGAGCTCACATACACTGCTAACATCTTGTTTGACCTCTCTGAAGTCGAAGAAGCAATTAGACAAAGTCTGGGAGGAAAAGCCCCCCGGCCCAGACGGTCTTCCTATCGACCTCATTAAGAGTCACCCTGAATTTTGGGCGCCATTACTTACGAATGTTTTTAACAATTTAACCAATTCATCCATCCCCGAAACTTGGTCCTGTAGCACTATCGTCCCAATTTTTAAGAAGGGCGACCGTTCAAACCCGAGTTGCTACAGGCCAATATCGCTGATTGACAACACCCTTAAAATTTTGGGAAGGGTACTGTTTAACAAGATCAGTTTATGGGCTGAGGACTCTAAGGTACTCCATCCATGCCAGCTGGGATTCAGGAGCAAGGTTGGCACTGTGGAACAGTGCCTTAACCTTAATTTAATTATTGGTAAATACAATGTAGCCAAAAAAGTCCCTATGTATCTGGCATTTATGGACCTCACATCGGCCTTTGATTTTGTAAACAGATCGCGATTGTGGCAAATTTTGTTGGATCTCGGGCTGGATGAATCTTTAGTTTCTTTTTTAGCTTACCTGCACAGAGACCTAAAAGCCAGGGTGCGTATTAGTATGGCTGGTGAGATCTCCAAAGCTATTGAAGTAGGTAGAGGGGTTAGACAAGGCTGTGTACTGGCCCCTCTCCTATTTATCTTATATATTAATGGCTTAACTAAATCACTGTCGATCTCAACAAAAGACGTCCCAACAATTGGTGGTAACAAAATCCCCGCATTGTTATATGCTGACGATGCAGTCTTGATGGGGCGCACCCCTAAAGCCCTACGCAGCCTGGTTCAAGACTTTGTTAAGTTTATGGCATCCCTGGATCTGTGCACTAATTTTAAAAAATCCTTTTTAATGTCATGTGGGTCTAAGAAATATTCCAACCTTACAATAGCAATAAACTCTAATCAATTATTGAGTACTCGCACCTTTCCATACCTTGGTCTGACGTTTGCATCAAATGGTCTATGGAATGATCATATAGCGTTTTGCAAACGAAAGTTTATTAACTCTATTAACACCATACTTAGGTTACCTAAGCCAAAGAATATAGAGGTTGTATCATCCATTATCAAAATGTATAGACTGCAATGCATACCAACAGTAACATATGGGGCGGAGGTATGGGGGAATACGGTTAGTTTACCTATACAACGTGAAGAGAATAGATTCTGCCGTAAGATTCTAGGCGCACCTTTTTCCTCCTCAACATATGCAGTCCACAGAGAACTTAATTTACCATATGTGGAGGACTTTATCAAGGCTCGCCCTATTTTATTTTGGTTAAGAATCTGGAAGAATCCGGCTGCGCAGTTGACTAGGGAAATAATCACTGACTGCCTAAAATGTGATAAAGGGATGGACATACCGTGGCTAGCAGGGGTCTGGAAAAGTCTATGTAGCCTAAATATGGAACATCTCTTTTTAACTCCACTTGAACACAATTCTGCTAATACTAAAAAAGTGGAAAAGACTCTGTATGATTCCTATAAAGTAGCACGAGTATCAACTGAGTGTAATAAAACCTCAGTTGCTAGATATATGCAGATAGACGTATCCCCTGCTATGCCTATATATATTCTTAAACCAATCAGTTGTTGGGAAAGAGGCCTATTCTTTAGGTTAAGGACAGACACCATGAAATATTTGCTGTCATTCCCCATTGGCTTTACACATAATCTTAACTCATTTTTGTGTCCTTGTAATAATACCCATAAGCAGTCAATGCTTCATTTCCTGTTCTTTTGTAGTTACTATTCAGCCCCCACTAAAAAATTCCTGATCCCATATTTTAAGTCTCGCCACATCACGGATTATAAAGTGGCTTACGAAAAGGTGCTAGCTATTACTGATGATGAATTATGCTTTAGAGTTGGATCATTTTTGAAAACAGTGATGCGTATACGTAACTCTATGCACCCTGATTAATTGACCTTTTTAAATTTGTGTATATTCTGGCATTTTTAGCAATTTTTGTATATTATTTTATGCTGTACTTTTATGGATATGTTGTTTTTATCCGAATAAAGTTCATATTGATTGATTGATTGATTGTTTCTCAGGCTGGAAAATATGGCATGGGTAACAAGGCATTGGTGAAATAGGCGCTTATGGACCTGCAATCCTATTAAGATTTTTCAATTGGCCAAATTAGGTGCCTTCCTGGCTTGGAATTGTGTTCCCAACAGCTACAGCACAATAAGCAGGGTGAAGGTAACGTGTGGGTTAACCACTTTGCCTACGTATATAAACACAAGCTGACATCACGGGTATCTCAATTTTCTTCCTTTCACATCGTATTATCCTATTGTTTACTACAAACTGACCCATATCTTAGCAACATCTCCTCGTTTTAGCCTTTCTACTTGCAAATTAAGTTACATTAAATTCGACGATAGAGTCTTATATTAGTCCCGCTGTTTATCCCAATCTTTCCTTACTCTCCACTGGGACAGCGTAACCATTTTCTTTGCTTGTTGAATAGAAGCTAGCTTTTGGACTTTATTGCTGCTGAAAGGAGTTAATAGGTTTGCCTACAGTCCTTGTTATCCCGGTGTTGCTGTGCTATAGGTAATTCGTTGCACCGACATCGTGGCTTAGACAATGAAACTTCTTATTTTATTAAATAATATGTTGTGAGCCCCAGTGAAGATTTCGTTCATATCTTCATAGTTGGCAGTGTCTCTATCTTGCCAATACCTGGGTCACGTCCGCCTTACATGACGATAATACATCTGGCTTTTCCGCTAGCCTTGCCCATTAACCTGTCAAATGTCTGCGGAGAGCAGCACATCTCTGGTCATGCTCATTTCAGAAGGTGTTAAGCCCTTTCCATTACTAGAAAGTTTAAGTGCAAAATTCAAGAGGTATGGTCGCTCTCTGCTCTCAAAATTATTACCATGTAGATGAGGGCATGCCATTCACGGGTGTCTGGTTGAAGTATGCACAGGTAATTGACACTCATTCTGGGGTGTCTGGTTGAAGTATGCACAGGTCATTGACACTCTCCCACGTGCAGTGCTGTGAACCGTTTGAAGTAGTTCATCAGATTCAGCCAGCCACCCCCTAGGTGGCGGCTTGCACTCCCAAACTTCTGCTAGTGTAAAACCCGGCCACACTTCCAGTTCAGTGAAATTTAGTAATTCACGACACTGACAACCCCAGGGGCCAAATACTGGGCTGTGTAAATGCGGCCCCATACCACCATGAACAATTAGCTTGGAGTGGATGGGTGTTAACCTAGGCTGACTGAAGGCAAAACCTTTGACAATCACTCCTGGCAAGATGTGCCAACGCAGGTAGAATAAAGAGTTATCCAGCCCGCCTTACTTCCTTTCCCAGTTCGACACAGGTCGAAGAAGAATGACCCTTCCAGAAAGGTCATGGCCTTATCCCTGAAGCCTATCCATACAGCATTCTACCGGAAATCTACAGCATTGCTTTGTAAAGCTTTTTCTGGTTCCACAATTGTTTGTGGTCGATATGCTCTCCCTCAGTTTGAACAAAATCTTAGCTATTCGTACGCCTGCCTAATTCCTAGGGCTGTCTGGCTTAATGCTTTACGCCTGGAATTGCCCCACCGAACGTAGCCTTGCACTGAAACTTAACTTGGTTGTCTCAACTTTCCTTTTAGAGCTAGGAACGCCCCCCGTGCTCCTTGTGCTTACTAAATGGACCCGCTCCTTAGTTTCCAGCACACAATGCACTTAAATGTCATCTGGCCCTGGTGCCTCTCAAACAACAGTGACAGCCTCTGTCACCTTCATACAATACATAAACAAACCTCACAAGGTCGCAGAAGCGGCAAGCCAGGCTAAGTCTCGGTAAACCATGTCACTCTGTGCTTTCCCTGGCCTCCCTGTGGAACAGGGAGAATAACCTCAAAGATGTTAAGTATGATAGACAAACCCAGGCCTTCCGCCTGTCTCAAAACAGCTCATGCTGCTGCCTTTCCTGTATAGACTAAGCTGCCACTATGACTGAGTTGCAGAAAATATCACACCAGCTGTTTCCGAATAGCAAGGCTAAAGATGAAAGGCAGCCGCATCTCTTGACTTAAGCGTGGAACTCACAAAATACCTTCAAGATGTTATGTATGACACACAAACCCAGGCCTACAACTTGCCTCAACACAGCACAGGCTGCTGACTTTTCTATATAGACTAAGCTGCCACTATGACTAATCTGAGAGAAACCTTACCCCAGCTGTTTTCTAATAGCAAGGCAAAGATGAGAGACAGCAGCATCTCTTGACTCAAGCGTTGAACTTACAATAATAACATTGGTCGCTCAATTTCTGTGTTACACCTTTCCACAAGCTGACCATTGCATCATGGTTGAGACTGGGTTTTAGGCTGAACCTTGACATATTTGTACACCTGCTGCCAGGGAACATATATCTACCTATATACCTTCCCTTATCCTGTTGCACCACTTGGGACACAACTTCGTCCCTTCGTACCCACCGGCATGGAACTAATGCCAACGAGATTCCCCCCTAGTACCGGATAATCCTAATAAATGCTGCATTTTGGGACAAAGATACCAGGGAATAAATGCAAAAGGGGGCTCTCGAGTGCGTGTGAACCCACGCCATTGCGATTAGTAACAGTTGCTCTGTTCGAGCTAGAACATGCAACTTTATTCATTTAATCAATTAATCGGCAAAGCATGCCATTCCCCAACTTGGACATACACACAACCGCCTCTAGTGTCCCGCAATACCAGCTATTCCGAATCTGGCTGATGAAAACTACCATTGGCCAAAAGCTAAACTAGTAAAACTATACCATATGTTTCTCAAAACGCTTACCATAAACCGTAATGAGTACAGACTCGTCATAGATCACCCTGGCCCCCCAAACCTTTCCCAGGGAACTGGAGAGAAATGAACTCAATTGCGCAGGGCAAGAAATACCAGAAGTTACTGCTGACCACGTTTCCCTGACCACACTCTCAGATGCATTGAATTAGTTATATAGCGCCACTCCTACCAGTGTAGGGTGTCCCCGAACTGTGCATCTCACACAGAATCCGCCGAGCCAATCAATCATATGCATGTGAATCAGTGTATAGGAAATGTAACCTGAGCCAAAGGACGCAAAGTGTAGGAGACTCATGTCATCACTACTGGCAGGCAGTTTAGTTCAGGGCTGCTTGGTGTGGTGAAGCAAAAGCTCAGTCAATTTCTAGCCAAATTAACCCTCTTGCAACATTAATCAATGTTCTAATAATGTATGCTTAGCGGTGTGTATGCAGCTCTAGGATGAGCGTTTGTAGCTCAGTGTTGACTATCAGGGCTTTAAGATATACATTGCAAGTAACAAAAGGATGCCTCTTTTGAACACAGTAACCCGCTGACCTATTCACATCATACGCACTCTGAAATCTACTTGGCACATGTTTTATGCAGCGGGCAATTAACCCTCTGCACTAACTACACCGAAGTCAAATCCGCCACTATACAAATTCCTGATCTTTCTCCCGGAAGATAACGAATTACCCGAGTTATCTTGACATGTAAGTGAGGCCTGGAATTGCCCAAAGGTGAGATGCATGCTTCTCACGGCTTCGAACACACTTTCTGAATGGGGTACTAATAATGTCCGCTTGGCATTTCTGCGGCAAGTAAAGCGGTGTAACTGTTCCCCAACCGAAACCCTCCCCTTACGGGATACATTAAAATAAACAATGACTGGCTGCGACATAACTCGCAGGAAGCAGATTGTGCTGCGCAGAAGGTGGTGCCCCTGCAAGGCTGCCCGGGAGGGGGGGTTGCGTTTTCACAGATTTGGAGCGCAAACCTGGGAAACCCAGGCCCTCCAAGGCCAAAGCCCGGTCTGCCCACCCACCCGCGCACCCAACTGGAGCCAGCACAATCAAACCATCAAACCACGATGACTCCCCCCACGCTGCACCCGACCGGCGCGACAGGAGTCGGCACCATCATATCTATAGCGCGAACTCGCCCCGAAGATATTGAAGCTCTGAGCCGGCGCACCTATTAACCTCAAACAACAGTGACCCCCAGGCACGAACCCTGGTTTCATACCCCAAAGTCCGCAGTTAAGTAGCAATGTTGCGTAGCATTATATGGCGCGAACACGACCAGCATATTGGAGCGCTTGCGTAGCGCCTCGTTACATTACACATTCAGGTGCGAGGGGGTCAAATGAACTGCCCAGCAGAGCAGAGGTAGGAAATTATACCGTTGGGTCTCGTGCACACTCAGCACAAGCTCTGCCACTGCGCTCCAGCCCTGCATATGGCTGCCTGCTAGCCGGCCTCGACCGCAGCCAAGCGGGGCAGTGTGCCTGATCGGCAATCGGTGTGTGCGACGCAGCAGAGGGGGGGGGAAGCACCCGGGGCTCCCCACCACACACACCCACACGCAAGCCAGGGCCCGGCCCCGCAACCCACACGCCCCGCCAGCTGGAGTCCCGTGGAGTCGAAGCGCCACGGTGGCCTCCCCGATCCCAAACAAGTGACAGAACGCAACTCCTGAGCACCGCACAAACAATCTGGCACGGGAGGACAATAGGTTTGCCCAAACTCTAGAGACAGAGCCCCTTCGTATAACCCGCGCAAACCGACTCACCGGATGGGAACGCGCCCCCTTGGCTCAAACACTAGGTTCCCCGCCCGACGTCGGCAGGCCAAGCTGACGTGCCACATCCACGAGTGCAGCCCGGCCCCACAGCGCAGCGCCAGAGCCTGTCCGCCAGGCGCTCATCGTGATAGAGTTCAAACCAACCTCGCTGTCCCCAACGCAGACGTAGCTCACCGTTGACTATTAGGGCTTCAAGATATACATTGGAAGTAACAAAAGGATGCTACTTTCGAACACAGTAACCTGCTGACTTATTTACATCATACGCTCTCTGAAATCTACTTGGCACACGTTCTTTGCAGCGGGCATATTAACCCTCTGCACTAACTACACCTCAGTCAAAAACCTTGTAGGAGAGTAGGGTCTGCTATCCTATGGTCACCCCAATTTTATGCTTTTTGCTTCACTGGTTTTTGACATATTGAGGCTGTGGGCCTGCCAATCAGACCCCCAGCCTGCTGTTCTCTCTACTAAATTAAAACTATGCCCCCTAGGTGCATAACCAATTGGAAGTGGATCACCCTGTCAGCCCCTGTACCAGTGTACACTAGGTACCCAGGGCATTGGTGTACCCAAGGCCTGCCAGGGGCTGAAGCATGTATTATGCCACCCCAGGCTTGGCCTAACAATTTGACACAACTGGCTGATCACTCAGCTGGGGTAAGTTGGTGTAACCACCTCTTACTTAGGTGTAGTATACCTATACCTAACCTTAAATGGGACACATGGTAACCTATAAGTCACTCCTATGGCAGGCCTTAACAATCCTGAAGGCAGAGTGCTTGGTTCCATGTGAGATGGTGCTCTGGCATGAGCTGAGCCTGTCTGCAATGGTCGGAACAACTTCCTTCTACTGTTTCCAGATATCGTCATACCATATACTCTTAAGTGCATTATGAACCTCGCGGTTAAATGCTATCTTTGGTTTGGCTTTATCAAAACATGTCGAGTAAGGTGTCATACGAATTGGAACACTAACCCCTCGCCAATTCTGGCGACGGGGTTAGCATTCCACCCTTCTAGAGGGACACGACATGTACAGTACCTGAAACCCGGGTAAAATCAGACATAGCCTCAGCTCCACAAAATGGATGCTGCCACCACAGACACAAGTCTGCCCTCCTGCTGCTGGGAGTCCTTCCAGCTTGGGAGGTGTGGACAAAGGGTTTCCTGCCAGGGGAGGTGCGTGCACCACCCCAGACAGGATTTTGTGTATTGGTCAGGTAGGGCTTGAAAGAAACCAGACATGCCTGTGGCTCACAAGGAGCCTCGGTGCATATGCCAGTTCAAACCGGTCCTGGGGCACACCAGTCCCGGGCCTGTGGCGAGCTGGACAAAGGATTGGGGGTGTAACCACCCCCCTTCCTGGTCCCACCCATAGGGAGGGACCTAGCAGGTAGTCCGGCCCCTAGAATCCGCTTAAAGGTAGGAGCTGTGTCCTAAGACTTCAGACATCCTGGATTCAACTTAACACTAAGAAGAAGACGGGAACTTCGACGCTCTGCTGCACAGAGGACTGAAGCCAATCTCCCCTGTGGTCAGGGAGTGACCACCTTGCTAACGCAAGCACCATCCAGCAAATCAACGTCTGCTTTGCCGCCGCCTCCCGCCGGAGCCCGAGCCCAGAGACTGACAAGACCTGGACCTCCAGACCTCTCACCGCCCGATCCACAGTCCCTGCAAAGAGGAGACCCGTGGAGGCATCGAGACACGTGGAGCCAGCCATCTTGAAACGACCACGACAAGCTGACAAGTGCAACAACCGAGGCTCCCTCCAAGTTGTGCTTTGGGATCTGAGAAGCCTGACCCTCGAGCAGCATCTGCACCAAAGGTGAGCCCTCCAGCATCTCCACGATCTGCGTGGGGCCCTTCTGCATTTTGCCACTCGACGCGCCTAACCGGTTGCTGGCCTGCTAGCTAGTAGCCATCTTGGCGACGAACTTTACGAAATACACCGCTGGTCTGGTTGCTCCAGACAGGCCCTTGCTCCCCTCCAAAGGAGCAGTCCTTCTGACCTTGCTGGTCAGAACCACCAGCTTATTTCATCTCCTACAACAATTGCTTTTGCCAAGGCTTGTTTGCTTCGATCAAGTCGCCGACACCGCCGACAGCGAGAGCCTGCATGGGACAGCTCGTGAACCGACTCCTGGACGTCGTCGACCTCCAGGGACCACGTGGCTGCAGAGACAAGCTACACCTTTCTTCCTGTTTGCACCCGACATCGCCTGGTACCCACCTGGTGCCACGCCGGTCACTGGCTAGTGACTGTGAACACTGTCCCCTCTGCTTACAGGTCTTCAACATCCCCGATCCACTCTTGGATCCACTGCATCTCTCCCGGACCGACCGCCTGCAGCATCTTTGTCTTCAGGCTCCACGGAACAGATAGAAGAAACCCGACGCACTTCGAGGCCTATGCACCCGCTTCCTGTGGGTGAGGTAAAGCTGGCACACCTGTGCCCAAGTGTAGTATTACATCTCTAGTGCCTGTGTTCCAAATCTTGAGTTCCTAGTCCATCCGGAAGATCCTCTTTGCAGTAACTTTGTACTTTTTACGCACCCATTGAAACCTATGGGAGCACGCGTGTGACTATTTGCTCTGCACACGCCACCCGTGGACCTCCTGGTCACTAACTGAAGTTAGCTCCTTGTAGGCCCAGCGATTCTAGAGGCCCTAGGCCTTTTCCCTTTTCTGTTCGTGGTACTTATACCACTGTTTTAGTATATGGTTTGAGCGGCCACCAGGGCCTATCCATATAAAGTGCAACTTCTGTGTATTCTACTGTAATCTTGTTTGACGATTTGTGCTCCTGTGCTCATAAAGAGACTAGGGGTTACTTTGAGAAATAAATACATATATATTTTGAATATATATCTGTGTGGTGTCCTTTCATTGGTATAAAAGGGGGTTACATTTGGTAAAACAGCTGGCTTAACACGCTTCACGAGTTTAGCCTCAAAGACTGCTTAGCCTACGCTACCACTAGGGCAGCTAGTCCGAAAAGGTTGACTTACAACCACACCATAAGGGTTGCTTGGCATGGTACAAGGTGATCACTTTAACTAGTGAGCATCATATACCAGGCCAACTTCTCACAAACCTCCACTATGATTTGTGACAACATCACACGCTGCTGGCAATCACGTTCAAAACAATTACAATTATAAGGGCGGCCCTGTATCATTTCCCGCCAGCCGTATGCAAACCAATTTGTTGAGCCCCCCGAATATGTAGGACACATGCATATTCCACCTTAACATAAGGAAAACAGCAGGCGAGAAACCCTGGCCAGCAGTTGAATGGTACATTCAGCTGCACAACTCATTCAAATGCTGCATCTGCGTGCGCGTGAACCTCCAGTCCATGGCATTGAAAGGGGTTTGGAAAGAGGCCCTGTCTATGTGCCAGGCTATTGGACGATGTCGATACGGACGCTCTCGTTCACAAACACCACCTACGATGGAGATCGGCGTCCATCACATGAGCTTGTAACCGCCGTGCGCACTACCCGGATCTAAAACGGACCAGCAAGCAAAGTAGTCCCAGTGCGGATCAAAAGGATAATGACGACCCAGAGACAAACTAAAAAAACACTGGGCGGTACGAGGCCTACTCTTTGACTGCCACAGAACTGCCCCTCCTCTCCGATAGTCCTCCGATCGTTGCTTCCGCGCTCAAACTTGACCCCCGGCGGCGTCCAGGCAGAAGAAATGCGCGTGGCCAGGAGGATCACTCCCATAAACGTGCAAGGCCCAGGAGCCCTTCTGGCGCCATCTCGGTAAACTCCCGGCTCACGCGGTTAATCATAGTCATGTTTGCGCATATACCGCCGCTGCTAGCAACGGCGTCAGGGCAGCGCGGTCGATAATTCAGGTAAGGGCTTAACAATTAATCATATTCGAAACTCTGGCATGACCTAAGGAACTTTCCGAATCGAGACACTAATACGATTCACAGGTCGTAGGCGGTGCATCGGCTGCTTGCTTAACATATGGTCAGGGTTCAGATGTGCCCTCGCAGACAAGTATCCCGCATGGGCAACCAGGGAAGCACTCACTGCCAAAACCCGACCCCTACTCCTCCTGGGGGGCTGGGGACAACTGCCACGGCGCCCGACTGTCCCCCGCACAGCCCTATACTGCCGGTGCAAGACTAAGTGGGGGGGGGGTTAACAATCCCCTTCACTCACCGGAAAATGCTGATGCTAGGACCCGACAGCGGAAGAACCGACACCAGACAATGGACCCATCAGACCACCAAGTAAACGGCGTCCAGGCAGAAGAAATGCGCGTGGCCAGGAGGAGCGCGCCGGAAGCAGAGGAAGATCAGAGGGGGTGAGGCGCCTAAAAAGGGGGGGCTAGCCTCGCCCACCCTAGTGGCCCGCCTCCCCCGGACAATCCCATTGGGGGCCTCCCCTCCCCGAGGTGCGGCCTCACGCGAGGCGGAGCAAGCAGGGAGGCTCCGACGGGCGGCCACTAGAAGGCTGCCCTGCTGATGTCCCCCTGCGCGGGACGTGGGCAGCGGCAATCCCTTCGTGTGTAGCCATACGAGTGACTTTTGAACCTTTTCTAAGATCGTCTGTCAGTGTCACCTCCTAGCAATGTTTCCGGCAAAAGTCGCAGTTGTTGCCGGGAGGCAGGTGAGTGGAGGAGGGGGGGGGGGGGCATCGACGTGGGAGCTTATCAAGCAAAACCACTTAAATAGAAAGCCGTTCCTTCAAGGACAAGCAGCTGCCAAAGGAGGATGAAAAGAGCTTGCAGTGCTGCGAAGCGGAGAGGAGGAGCAGGCACTACACGGGGGCACAACAGAGGTGGGCAGATTCATGTGGCAGAGGGTTACTCAGCCGACCTCGAGACAGAGGTGCACCTCTTCAACCGAACCCCTGCAGAGATAGACTAAGGGGGTCACAAGGTGCCTACACCAACTAAGAGGGGGGCATAAGTGGGCACAGAGCAACCCTGCCTACCAAGAGAGTGATGGGCTCCTTAAAGACGGGACGGGATGAATACTCGTGGGGAATTCACCGACTCCGAAGCAAAGCAGAATGGGCAGAGTAAAAATATCTAAATTAAGAAAAACAAAAAACACAGAACACACATAAGGAATTCGCCAACTCCAGACGTGATAGACACACTGAAGCGGCAGAGAAACCACCCCCTCAGACCACTTGAGACGGGCGCACTAGCACATGGATTTGGGGCGGAGGGGACAAGGTAAAATGGTAGAGGGAAAAAAAAAAACGACCCCGGTGCATTCCTTTCAGATCGGGTGTACATTGCGCACAAAACAAGCCAAGCAATTCCTCTGCTCATCTAACACCCGGAAACTAGTGGCCTGGCACCAGCACCCCAATGACACCACTTCATGGATTCAGTTTCTTCTAGCGCTTTGTGCGTTTGTTTTCGCTGCATTGTGAATTCAGATTGTGCGTGGATGAAAGGCACAGGATTGACAGGCGAGGAAACTGAAGCCTTCCCGTTTATCCGAAGAACAGGTGCAGCACAGACTGTTTTGTGTAATTTGGCTTGTCACGTCTTACTCACTGCATCTTGTATTTAGTTACAGCGCTGCAGAAAAATGTTATCAGATGTAGCCATCAAGCAGGGATGATGTAAATTGAGACGGACTCCAGTGGAAAATGTGTTGTAGAAACCATAAAACTGTGTGCGAGGGGTGAAAAACATTTTAGGCAGCAGGCAGGACAAAAGAAATTACAGAAAACAATGCCCGGCCGCGCGGACTCAAAGTGAACGCGAGGCCTTTGAAATAGGAAACCGAACAGATGGCACACAGCGCGCCCCTGCTCGTAACCGCAAGCCGTAGGCCGTGGGTGGATACATTTACTGACATACAGACGCCTTTGCCCAATTGCGTGCTGTCTTTTTTAGAAAGACCCACACAAATACCAATTGAAAAGATGTAAAAAAAAAAACACACGTCCAGAGTGATTCCAAGAGGTCGTTTTCCTAGAGCAGCACATGCGCGCAGCGCTAGGCTCGACCTAAAAAAGGTTTGTGAGGGAGATTTCTGCTGTTTGTAAAACATCTTAATTGTTCTCAAATTTAATGTACTGCCCTTTTTTAACTTCATGATGAAGAATTGGCCATTGTAGCCTATGAATATAGGTGCATTATTGGTCTTTTGTCTGAAGTGTCTTTACAGGCCTTCCTGTGGAAAGATGAACATTTCCACTTAAGAAGATATATTAAAGTAGTACAATTAAACGCTTATGACTATACAAGGAAATACCCTATGAGAGAATATGGGGTTTCAACATGCTTCCATGTTTTTCGTTTACTTACAGGGGGCCCAATTCACAAAGGCCCTCTGTACATGTGAAGAAGGCCCTTCAGTCGTGACGGAATCTCTGCCAAGAGAATTCTCATTGCAGAGACTAGGGCTGGACGGGGAACAGAAACCAGACCTGGCAAACTGCTCAGCTGCCCCCACCCCGGGGTGAGGGGGGTGCAGCCGAGCAGTTTGTGAGAGCCGGTTTCGGCCAATTTTGTTACAGTGGGCCGATATTGCTGACCCCCGGTAACAAAACAGCCCCCCAAGGGCCTAAAACCGGCCCCCACCCTACCGGCCCTGGCAGAGACTCCCCCAGAGTGCAGAGACTCCCACACGACTGTGGGGCCTCCGTCACGTGCTCGGAGGCCCTTTGTTTATCAGATCCATAAAGTATGCAGTTACAACACGCTGATGAATTTGCTTAATGGGGATGCTGATATAGCACGCCATTGGATAGTGTTGCCTGCATGGGTTAACATAATTTGATGTATTGAGCACAGAGGACATCAGTAATATGGGGAATGCCTATGCGCAATATTGATTTTATGTGGGTTCACAATAGCTTTTCTCGGTTTTCTGGTGTTTTTGTCATATTGTTACTTACATAGATAGTGCCCTGAGTCAAGTCAAGTCAAATGGTCTTTATTCGGATATAGAATATCCATAAAAGTACAAGTCATCCCCACCAATAGAATACAATACACAATAACATAAAACACACATGTTAAAATAAGTTGAATAACGAATCAACATTATTAATAGCATGAACAAATGTGCAAAAATAGCAATAAAGTGCAGGTAAGTACAATGTGTGTAAATCACAAGACAGTTGTGCAAAATAGCGATAAAGTGCTAGCAGGTTCAATATATACATTATACAGACAACAGACCCAGCTATATCAATGTACAAATAGCCGTGCGTGAATATTGAACTAAGAAATGTTCATAGTATTTCTCGATCGTACCGCAGATTGCAAAAATGAGCTTACTCTGAAAATCATGTCATCACTTCCTAGCCGCAGTATTTCATCAAATGCCAATTTATAATCAATAATAGCATGTGATTTTAAATATGAGATCAAATACTGTTTAGTGTATCTGATATAAAAATTACAGAAAAACAGGAAGTGTAAAATTGTTTGTTTATGACCAGTTCCACATGGGCAGAGCAGGTTCTCTAGGTCTTTATTAAAACCGAGTGGGAAGCAAAGTGAGTATTTTATACTCCCATCCCTAAGAGGAAAGAGCAAGCTCCTATTCCATCTTCCGATATTTTTCTTAAGATAATCCTGTGGCGTGTCATTTTTATTGCCTGGGAATGTCAAAATGGAAATATATCTAACTATTGAAGGTTTGAAGAACTCCGTATGTCCTCTAGCCCTTCGGAATGAATCATACAATGACTCTCTCACGGTTTTTATATTCATACCGTCTGTATTTTGGGGATGGGAGAAAATATGTTCCAATTTCACACTGGCTAGACTTTTCTTAACAGCACTGAGCCAAGGTATGAAACTACCCCTGTCGCATTTAAGGCAGTCATTGATTATTTCCTGAGTTAAAATTGCTGCTGGGTTTCGCCAAATCTTTAGCCAGAACAATGCAGGCCGAGATTTGATAAAATCCTCGACATAATACAAACTTAGTTCTTCGTGACATATGTAGGTGGGTGAAGAGATTTGAGCCCCTAATACCTTTCTACAAAATCTATTTTCTTCGGTTTGGATACCACTGCAATTTGTGTACCCCTACACCTCGGCACCATAGGTTGCAGTTGGTCGACATTGTGATTTATAGATCTGTAGTAAAGGTATCACTACCTCAGCCCGCATTGGCTGTTGTAAACTAATAATTGAGTTAACTGCCTTCCCGAGTTTGTTTCTACCGTGGGCCACGTGTGCTGACCATGATCCAGAATCTGAAAAAACTAACCCCAGGTACGGAAAAGTGCCAGTGCTTTTTAAGACATTATCTCCTGACACTATATGATTAATACGATGTTTCTTGGGCCCACAAGACATAATGTATGATTTTTTAAAATTAGTACACAAGTCCAAATCTGCCATAAAAGAAACAAAATCCATAATTAAAACGCGGAGTGCTTTAGGTGTGCGGCCCATCAGGACCGCATCATCCGCATATAAGAGTACGGGAAGTAGTTTACCATTGATTTTCGGTACATCGCATGTTGACTTAGACAGGGATTTATTTAATTCATTTATATAGAGAATAAAAAGTAGGGGGGCCAAGACACAACCTTGCCTGACCCCCCTACCAATTAAAATATCCCCGGAGACCTCTCCCTCATTGTTTATCCTTACCCGAGCTTTTAGGTCTCTGTGCAAATGTGCCAAAAAATAAACAAGCGACTAATCCAGCCCGTATTTTAATAAAATCTCCCATAATCGTGAACGGTTAACAAAATTAAAAGCTGAAGATAAGTCCATAAAACCCAAATACAAGGGGACTTTTTTGGCGATGGTATATTTGCCTAATATAAGGTTTAGGTTTAGACACTGTTCTACAGTTCCCACATTGCTTCTGAATCCCAGCTGACATGAATTTAAAATTTGATTATCCTCTGCCCAATTCCTAATTTTATTAAAAATCACTCTGCCCAAAATCTTTAGTGTGTTATCTATTAAAGATATAGGATGGTAGCAACTGGGATTTGATCTATCGTCCTTCTTGAAGATGGGCACGATGATACTGGTTGACCAGGTTTTCGGAATTGTAGTGTTGGACAGATTATTAAAAACATTACAAAGTAAAGGGGACCAAAAATCGGGTTCGGATTTAATAAGGTCGATTGATAACCCATCAGGGCCTGGGGCTTTATTCCCTGCACTTTGATTTATGGCATCTTCAACTTCAGTTATAGTTATAACAACCTTATTAGCTGGATTGTGATAATCAATAGTTGCTGTTGGAGCTGTATATATTCTTGCAAAATGCTCCTCCCAAGACTTACTAGGTATGTTACAATTTATAGCTGTTACTTTTGATCCAATGGACCTCATAGCTTTCACCGCGCCCCAAAACCCAGTAACATCTTTAGTTGCAGCAGTACATGCAAGAGAGTCCCACCTCTCCTTCAATATCTCCTCAGTTCGTAATTTAATTGCTTTCTTATAGCGTCCTCTCAGGGTTTTAACCAAGGTCATGTCCCTGGGTTTTTCGGCCAATGCCTCACGGAGGTCACGGTTTGCCCGTGAACAGATGCCGTTAAACCATCTGGGGTTCTTACTTTGTATCCTAACAGGCTTAGAGATTTCCTGTTTAATGCCAACACATAACCCAGTAAAGGCCTGAATAATCTCTATATCAGGGCATCCACTAGACAGGCACGTCTCCACAAGTAAGGGATAAGATTTTATAATTTGTGCAAGTAGGGCCTTGTTATCTATGCCCTTCCAAATTACTTTGAGTTTGTCGGTGGATGCCACCAGATTCTGTGCCCCTATTTCTTTTCGTTTAGTAAATTTGTTAACAAAACTAATAATTGTCAGAATTGGGTTGTGGTCACTATAGCTAGTGCATAAAACTTCCGCATTAATTAAACAATTCTCAAGGGATGAGCATATAAAAACGTAATCAATGGTCGATGAGCAGCCACGACCTCTAAAGGTAGGCAGTGGACTTTTATCGGACATACAACCAACTTTCTCCATAACATTAACTAAATCCCTGGTCGATAGATGATTAAACAATTCTTCCCCTCTTTTGCACGAAATTAGCGGGACTGATGTAACTATAGTATTGTCCATTCTTTTGTGCAAATGCGCATTAAAATCACCTCCTAAACATATTCCGTCCAATTTACCAAACCTTTTTTCTTCCAGCATTTTATCAATAAAATCAAATAAAATAATAAAATTCCTATTGGGCAGTGATCTGAAATCGTTATTATAAAAATGTATAAAACATAACGTAATCCCATTCGAATAGAGTGTAGCCTGGAGGTGACTGTCATTTGTTTCCAAGGGTTTGGTACTACTTCCTGCAGTGATCTTTATCCATGTGGATAATCCCCCACTAGGACGGCCAACTTCAGGGCTTGGGACAGTACTATTATAGCAGACAAAACCCTCAAGAAACAAATTGCTAGTACTCCATGTTTCCTGAAACATCAAAACTGCTAACCATGTTAGTTCACTCTACGATGTTCATTTTGGATTTTAGACCAGCAATATTCCAGCTCAGTATTTTTAAATGTTGGTCAGTAGGCATGGGTTCACTGGTGACAGGGCAAAAGGGCAACAATTCAACCGGGCGAGACTTTTGAGGATTCCCGGCAGAGATGGGTTTGATCATGACCTGGTTACCCATTTGTGTATCCCAAGATTGTGCTACACTATTTGAGGGCTCGCTCGGTAGTCAGTCCTGCCCCTCTAAATCAGACAGGGCGGCAAACCGGTTATGTACAAAATGAGACAAAGTGTTTGAATGATGGGTTCTTTGCGGTGGTCTATAAAAAAAAGCCAAGTGGTAGTGAAGTTATGGCCGTTGGGGTACTAAAGAGGTTAGTGTTACGTTTTAAGATGCCTTTCACCATAGGGGGATGCCTAAAATTCACAACTATACAATCGCCCATAATATTTTTAGTTGAGGATCCTACCCATGCCACCCGTCGCACCATCAGGATTTCGTTAACAGTCTCCATGCCCATCCCCTTATACTTGGATAACCAATCAATGCACTTATTCTTGAGTTGATCCCAAGACTCACTTTGGTCTTCATACAGGGGGGGTACACTAGCTAAGACTAAAACATAATGACATGCTTCTGGCGGCAAATTAAGTACAGTATCGGCATGGTTTTTAACCCGAGTAACAAGAATAGGCTCGTTGTTTGGGTATGGCATTGATTTTGTATGTGCTGCCGCAGGTGGGGTAGGAGGGGCCACTATTGGCAGTGAGATGTGACAAGAAGGTTTGGTTGCCACAGGGGCATTTAACAAGGGTAATGTACTAACCGAGGTGCTAGGCATGGAATTACAAGGCAAGCTCTTCTTGTTACCATTACACTTTTCACATATATTGTCTGCACCAGGAATAATACAGTTGCTACTCCCCCCTATGATGCCTTTGTTAATTGTCTCCATATCTTTCAATAAACGTTCACCCCTGTTTTGGTCAATAATAATAGTCCCTTTTCTTTTTGTATCTTCTTTTTTCACCAGGCTTTCCAATCTATCCAAACGTTTAAAAATATGATTAAACTGTTTATCCATTAGACTTTTCAAATGCTTAAAAGTGGAGTCCACTATGGTGTCAATTAAGTTCTCATTTGGCCTCCCTTGCATGCCATTTACAAATATTGGCTCAGTTTGTGTGCACATAGAATTGGATTCTACTGTAGTTGTGGTCAGATCAACAGAACTGTTAGGTAGGTGTTGGAAAGCGGACCCCGAGGAGTCGGTGAGACCACCAAGGGGGGGGGCCCTCTCACTGCACGAAGTAGCCGAGCGCTGCCGAGAAGTCTCCTGAGAGATCCTTCTCCTATCCCGTACTAGCACAGTAACACCACCACACCGGACTCAAGGAGGTTGTCTCAAGACAAGCAATTCTTTATCATCAATAAAAAGGTTACGAGCTCAATATTTACACGAAGGGATCGAGGGATCCACCAAAAGTCTCAATGTCTCTTTGGAAGGGTAGGGGTAGCGGGACAGTCTTTGGCAGGAATGTGGTACGAGGGTACCTGGGGCCCAGTTCTTATCCTCACGCTGGAGGACCTCCGATCTCGGAGGGGTCGAGCCGCGACGGCGTCAGCAGGGCTCTGGCGTACAGTTCGTGGAGAGCCGCGATTCAATCAGCAGGGCTCTCAAGATGGTCTCTGTTCAGCTCGAGCCGCGACGTCGTCAGCAGGGCTCCGAGGAAGGTTCCAGCGAGGTTGGGCCGCGACAGCGTCTGCAGGGCTCCGATGTTCCAGGTGGTTCAGGACAGGGTTCACAGGAGGGAGCCGCGACGCAGTCAGCAGGGCTCGTGATGGTTCCGACAAGAGTTCTTCTCCGTAGGGTCAGCCGCGATTCAATCAGCAGGGCTCTCGACTCCGGGATACAACTGCCGAGCTGTGGTGGGGTCGCCCCAGATATAGGTCTGGAGCCCTTTGATGTCCGGACCGATGCGCCCGAGGGGGCGGAGTGGCCGGGTGGAGGTGGCCAGACGCCCAGCAGGAGAGGCGCCAGGCCCATGGGAGTTGCAGGGCGATCACACCTTGAGAGGGGAGGACAGTTGGGGGTCCCATCGATACTGTCCTCCGCCGGGGCGATGAATGGTTCCTGCGGCACCCCCTGGCTAGTTCGTGGTGCCTCGATGTCGGGGCTTCGCTGGGGTCGAGGCCGGGTTGAGCGGGGTCGCGCCGGCTGGTGCACGGTGTGACGTGGATGCCAACAAGATGGCGGAGCCACGAGGAGTATGCGTCCACGTGCAGCTCCGGGTGAAGGGCCTTGGTGCAGTTCAGACGGGTGGCCCGTGACGGCCGGGGCGGGGAACGGGCACAATCCAGGGGGTTAAGGACCACGCCACGAGGCCGGGTCCAACAGGCGTCCCCCCCAGCCGAAGGCATGGAGAGTCACCCATCTCCTTGGGGATTCTCCTCGTCAAGGCGGAAGAAGCGGGACAGGCCGTCGGCGTTGGCGTGGTCATTGCCGGGCCGGTGTTCGACGTCAAAGTCCATCCCTTGTAGCGAGATGGACCACCGCAGCAGCTTGGGGTTCTCGCCCCGCATTTGCATTAGCCATTGCAAGGGCCGGTGGTCGGTCTGGACCCGGAAGTGGGTGCCAAAGAGGTAGGGCCGGAGCTTCTTGAGGGCCCACACCACAGCGAAGGCCTCACGCTCAATAGTGCTCCAGCGTTGCTCTCGGGGCAGTAGTCGTCGGCTGATGAAGGCCACTGGTCGGTCGAGCCCCTTTTCGTCGGCTTGGGATAGGACGGCCCCGATCCCATACTCGGAGGCGTCCGTCTGTACCACGAACTCCTTCTGGTAGTCCGGGGCCTGCAGCACCGGAGCAGTACACATGGCTGTCTTTAGGGTGTCGAAGGCTGTTTGGCAGCGGGGTGTCCAGTGTACCTTCTTGGGCTGCTTTTTGGACGTTAACTCTGTGAGGGGGCCAACAATGCTCCCATAGTCCCGGATAAACCGCCGGTAGTATCCGGTGAGGCCCAGGAAGGCCCGGACAGCGGTCTGGGTAGTGGGGGGTTCCCAGGTCTGGATGGCATCTATCTTTGCTTGGAGGGGGGCCACCTGCCCGCTCCCCACTTGATGGCCCAGGTAGGTCATGGATCCGTGGCCGATTTGGCATTTGCTGGCCTTGATTGTGAGCCCGGCCCGCTGAAGGGCGGCCAGGACGGCCTTCAGGTGGAGAAGGTGCTCGGCCCAGTGGTTGCTGTACACGGCAATGTCATCTAAGTAGGCCGCGCTGAAGGCCTCAAGCCCGGCCAAAACCTTGTTCACCAGTCTTTGGAAGGTGGCCGGGGCGTTCTTCATTCCGAAGGGCATCACCCGAAAGTGGTAATGCCCATCCGGGGTCGAAAAGGCGGATCTTTCTTGGGCGCCGGGGGTGAGCTGGATTTGCCAGTACCCGGCGGTGAGGTCCAGCGTGCTCAAGTAGCGAGCGGCCCCTAGGTGGTCGATCAGTTCGTCGGCCCGGGGTATCGGGTGTGCGTCTGTCTTGGTTACTACATTCAGGGCTCGGTAGTCCACGCAGAATCGCAACTCCGGGGGGTGACCGGGAGCTGCGGCCTTGGGCACCAGGACGACAGGGCTGGCCCACGGGCTGTCGGAAGGCTCGATGACCCCCAGGGCCAGCATCTTCGCTACTTCGGCCTGGATGCAGGCCCGCACTCGGTCAGGCACCCGGTAGGCTCTGTGTCGTATGGGGGGGTTCTCCCCGGTGTCGACGTCGTGGACGCACCAGTGGGTCACCCCCGGGGTGAGAGAGAAGAGGGCTGCGTAGTCCCGCAGTAATCGCTGGCAGTCGTTGCGCTGCTCCGGGGTCAGGGACGAGGCGAGTTGGACCCCTTCGATCGATCCATCGTGACTGTCGGATTGCAAGAGGTCGGGCAAGGGCTCGGAGTCGTCCTCGCTCCCCTCGTCGGTCGCCAGCAGCAGGCTCAGTTCGGTCCGGGCGAAGTGGGGTTTTAGCCTGTTCGCATGTAGGACCCGGAGGGGGTTCCGGGGGGACTCCAGATCGACCAGGTAGGTGACGGGACTTTTCTTCTCCACCACCTTGAAGGGCCCGGTCCACTTGTCCTGGAGGGCGCCGGGTTCGACCGGGGCCATGACCCATACTTTCTGACCTGGCTCGAATTCTACCGTAGAAGTGTTGCGATCGTACCACCGCTTCATGTCCTCCTGGCTGGCCTCGAGGTTGGCTTCGGCTATGGCTCGGAACTTGCGGGTCTGGTTTCGGAGGGTCAGGAGGTATCGGTAGACGTCAGGAGGGGCGCCTCGGGGCTTCATCTCCCAGCCCTCCTTGACCAGGCTGAGTGGTCCGCGGACCGGGTGCCCATACAATAGTTCAAACGGGCTGAACCCCAGGGACTTCTGCGGGACCTCCCGATAGGCAAACAGGAGGCAGGGCAGCAGGACATCCCATTTCCGCCTGAGGGGTTCTTCCAGGCCCTGGATCATCCCTTTCAATGTTCGGTTGAACCGCTCAACCAGCCCGTTCCCCTGGGGGTGATATGGGGTCGTGAACTTGTATGTGACCCCGCATTGTTGCCACAGGGACCGCATGTACCTGGAGATAAAGTTCGTGCCACGGTCGCTCACCACTTCGCTGGGGAATCCCACTCGGGAGAAGATCCCCATCAAGGCCCGTCCTACCACAGGGGCCGTTATAGTTCTGAGCGGGACCGCCTCCGGGTACCTGGTGGCGTGGTCCACGAGGACCAGGATGAAGCGGTGGCCCAGGGCGGTTTGGGGGTCCAGGGGTCCCACAATGTCGATTCCGACTCGTTCAAACGGGGTGCTGAAGGGCGGGAAACGGCTGGAGGGGGGCCTTGACCCGACCCCCCGTCTTCCCGCTGGCTTGGCAGGTCTGGCAGGACCGGCAGTGGTTGTCCACATCTCTCCGCATCCGAGGCCAGTAGAAGTGGGTCACCAGACGACTGTACGTTTTGTCTTGCCCCAAGTGTCCGGCGAGGGGCACATCATGGGCCAGGTTGAGAAGGAACTCCCGGAAGCGGAGGGGGACCACCAACACGCGGCCGGCCCCGAGTTCTGCCACTTTCTGTTCACTGTACAACAGGCCCTCGGCCCAGTAGATCCAGTGGGTGCCGGTCTGGTCACCGTTGGCTTGCGCGGTCGCCTGCTGTCGGACCCCTTCGAGAGAGGGACAGGACTGTTGCTCTTGCTGGAACTGCTCTCGGGTGGGGCCCCCTTCATGTTGCCATTGCGTCAGTTCTGGTAGGGCGCTCGGAGAAGCCATCTCTTCGGGGGAGGATTCGCTGGGCCCGGGGTCGGTGTCCGCCTCCTCCTCGCTGCTGGCGGGAGGGGGTGTGAGCCCCTCGGGTCGGGCCGTCCCGGAGGTCGAGGAGGAGCGGGGGGCCTGGGCGGTCATGTACCGGGTGATGGCGCAGGCCCAATCAGCCAGTCCCAACATTCGGAGGTGCTCTCGTCGTTCTACTTGAGCCCAGGGGGAACTCTCCAAGTCGTTCCCCAGGAGGCAGTCAAATGTTGTAGACTTGTAAAGCGCACAGCTGCCCCAGCAACGGGGCGTCCCGGCGCTGTAGACCGCTGGGGAACCCGTCCTGGCTATCCCTGTGAGATGGTCCCTTTCTGGGTATCTCCAAGGTGAAACCAGGCATCCCCGGCGTCTGTGGGGGGCCGTTGTAGAGATGAGGCAAGCTTAATGCCCAGAGTTGCCGAGTGTGTTCCTGGTTAGAATAGGTACCGAGGCGAGAATTATCGAGTCCATTTTGACCCTGGTCCACGACCCTGCCGCGTCGGGAATTGAACCCTGGTCCCTGGCCGATTCTCTGCTTACGGGTCTGCCGCCTCTAACTAGTGAGCCACACCTCTCCACAACCGGGGCGTCGTCGCGCACCGTCACCTTCAGCAGGCCCGTCACCCCTCCCCACTCGAAGGGGACCAGGGCCATCTGGCATAGGCTTTCACTGTTGTCGGCCGTCCGCACCGGGCACAGCACATTTGGTAGAATCTGTTCAGGGGTCACCAGGTGGCAGCGGACAGCGGTGATACTGGCGCCGGTGTCGCGAAGGGCTTCGGCCCGTTGTCCGTTGACCGTGACCTGCTGCCGGTACTTCTGGGTGTTGGTTGGGATGGGGGTGCAGGGTACCATCTCTCGGCTACCCAGGCAGACCAGGGACATGGCTGCCGGCTCCCACTCAGTGTTTTCTTGGTCGAGGGCCTCTTCTTCCTCCTCTCCCCCCAAGGCGGCGGCTGTCAGCTGCCGGGGCGGGGGCCCGCCGGCCCCGTTTCTTCGGTTCAGGGGGCAGGCCGGGTCGCTGGCAAAGTGTCCGGTTTGTTGGCAGCCATAGCAGGTCACGGGTGGCCGTGGTCCGGGTCGGGCCGGGCCCACCCTTCGCGCTAGGCTCGGGGAGAGATGTGGCTGCGGTGGCCCTCGAGGGGGGCTCCTGGGGGCCCCAGCGGGAGGGTCTCGGTTCCTGTTCGGCCCTCCCCCCCCACCGCGCTGGCGTGGGGGTCCGTTGGGGTTCCTCTGGTACTCCCCCATTGAGCTCCGGGGGACCCGGGAGTTGACCCATCGATCGGCCTCGACGGCAAGTTTTCGCGGGTCGGTCATTTTGCTGTCGAGGAGGTGCTGCCTCAGTTCCACGAAGCAATTATTGGAAAGGTGTTCCCAGACGATGAGGTCGACCAGTTGTCCGTAGGTGGTTACTTTGCTGCCTTTGATCCACCCTTCTAGGGCCCGACTGAAAAAGTCCACATATTCCACCCATGTGGTACCCGGGATTTTCTTGCAGTCTCGGAACCGCTGGCGGTACATCTCCGCTGTTAGCCCGTATCGGGTGAGCAGGGCCTCCTTCATGTGATCGTAGGAGGTCATCACCTCCTCCGGTAGCTGGAGCAGCGTGTCCCGCCCTTCACTCAGGAATCGCCCCCACAGGCCTGCGCCCCAGTCTTTTCGGGGCACCCGATGGGAGGTCATGGCCACCTCGTAGGCCTTGAACCATTGTTGGATATCGTCATTCTTGTAATACTCCTTGACGACCTCCTTCGGGATATGCACCTTGGCCTCGGGGGGCGGTAGAGTGTCTCTAGTACTGGGGGTGTTGGTCCCTCCGTTCTTGGCCTTGATCTCGAGCTCCTTGAGACTGCGCTCGTGCTCAAGAGTTAGTTTCTTTTCCTCCAACTCCCAGTGTCGTCTCTTCTCTTCTATTTCTTCTTGAAGGCGTAGCTGCTCGAGGGCCAGTTTCTTTTCTGCCAGCTGGAGTTCGCCGTCCAGCCGCAGTCGGGCGAGCTCTAGTTCGTGGCTCCGGACCTTTTCCCGCTCTCGGATTTCTTCCTCGGAGAGGCCGGTTTCTAGGCTCTTTCTTCCTCCGGTTGCCGGGGTCAGTGCGGTTGCTGTGGTCTCCGTCAGGGGCAAGGGCCCCTCTTCCTGGGAGGGGCCTGCCCCAGCCTCCAACCATGCCCTCAGAGCTTTCTGCATCTCTTCCTTGGTACCGAGGCTGGTGGTTGCAATGCCTTTGTCTCTGCAGAACTGTTTTAATTCTTTGTGCGTATATTCTTCCAGCCGTTCGGGCTGGAACTCCATTGTCGCGTTGTTTTCCTGGCTGCTCATGATGCTATTCGTTTGGATGGGTAGCTAGTGGGTACTGGCTGGTACGTACTGCGTTCGGCTCGGATCCCGTCGCTGGCCACCAAATGTTGGAAGGCGGACCCCGAGGAGTCGGTGAGACCACCAAGGGGGGGGGCCCTCTCACTGCACGAAGTAGCCGAGCGCTGCCGAGAAGTCTCCTGAGAGATCCTTCTCCTATCCCGTACTAGCACAGTAACACCACCACACCGGACTCAAGGAGGTTGTCTCAAGACAAGCAATTCTTTATCATCAATAAAAAGGTTACGAGCTCAATATTTACACGAAGGGATCGAGGGATCCACCAAAAGTCTCAATGTCTCTTTGGAAGGGTAGGGGTAGCGGGACAGTCTTTGGCAGGAATGTGGTACGAGGGTACCTGGGGCCCAGTTCTTATCCTCACGCTGGAGGACCTCCGATCTCGGAGGGGTCGAGCCGCGACGGCGTCAGCAGGGCTCTGGCGTACAGTTCGTGGAGAGCCGCGATTCAATCAGCAGGGCTCTCAAGATGGTCTCTGTTCAGCTCGAGCCGCGACGTCGTCAGCAGGGCTCCGAGGAAGGTTCCAGCGAGGTTGGGCCGCGACAGCGTCTGCAGGGCTCCGATGTTCCAGGTGGTTCAGGACAGGGTTCACAGGAGGGAGCCGCGACGCAGTCAGCAGGGCTCGTGATGGTTCCGACAAGAGTTCTTCTCCGTAGGGTCAGCCGCGATTCAATCAGCAGGGCTCTCGACTCCGGGATACAACTGCCGAGCTGTGGTGGGGTCGCCCCAGATATAGGTCTGGAGCCCTTTGATGTCCGGACCGATGCGCCCGAGGGGGCAGAGTGGCCGGGTGGAGGTGGCCAGACGCCCAGCAGGAGAGGCGCCAGGCCCATGGGAGTTGCAGGGCGATCACACCTTGAGAGGGGAGGACAGTTGGGGGTCCCATCGATACTGTCCTCCGCCGGGGCGATGAATGGTTCCTGCGGCACCCCCTGGCTAGTTCGTGGTGCCTCGATGTCGGGGCTTCGCTGGGGTCGAGGCCGGGTTGAGCGGGGTCGCGCCGGCTGGTGCACGGTGTGACGTGGATGCCAACAAGATGGCGGAGCCACGAGGAGTATGCGTCCACGTGCAGCTCCGGGTGAAGGGCCTTGGTGCAGTTCAGACGGGTGGCCCGTGACGGCCGGGGCGGGGAACGGGCACAATCCAGGGGGTTAAGGACCACGCCACGAGGCCGGGTCCAACAGTAGGCCATCTAGTTGTGTGCTCGTGCTAGATAACACCCCGCTTAATGTTGTTTTTCCTCGTAGTCACATGCTCTGAGGGGTTGGTTGGGTTTTGTTATTGCGAGGGGGTTGTTTCCTCTTGCTGATAGGCATCTGGATGTTGCCTTTCTTCCTCCCCCCCCCGCAATCTTTAAGTTTTGGGCCGGGTTAGTGATGCTAAAATCAACTTCAATGACCTGCTGGGAGTCTGCAATGTCAACAATGATATTCTTATCAATCACCGAGGCCACAGATGGATTTTCGTGAGAGGTGGGATTAACGATTGTAATACTTGGTGATAACGGCACAGGGGCTGTGAGGTCATCGTTCTCAGAGCCACCAGGCATATGTAGGGACGATGCTGTTTGGCCCTGGGATAATCTCCGTTTAGTGTTTTCAATTTCGGATGTGACCAGCATGAAAGCATTTTCGAGCATGCTTTCAAAGGAAGGCGGAACGATGGAGGAAGTTCGAGAACCCTGGGCAGATGTAATGACAGTACGTTTTCCCATGATTAGGTTATGCACTCACCTCGCTACTTAGAGGGGTGGCCCGGCCCAGCCTCTTCCGGCCTCTGACGGGCGCAGACGGGCCCGTCACCGCTGCAGGGTTGCTGGGACTAGTAGTCCTCTGAGAGATGCTGGCTGTTCCCCTCACGGCTTTGGCAAAGGACGAAGCAAAGAAGTTAAGCCGTTCCCCTCACGGCGTTCGTAAGAGCAAGGACGATGGCAGAGAGGTAAGCCGTTCCCCTCATGGCGTTTGCGGGTCCCCTATTTCCCCATCTCCCTATGCTGCCTCCTCAGAAGGAGCTGTCGTCCGCAAGATAGGTTAAGATTTTTAGGTTTAAATTTGTGAAGCTTTTTGACAGTAATTAGGTTATAATTAAATTACAATTACGGGAGCTATGAGTCTGTGATTTTGAAATACGGTCGAGTGGGGCTCACAAGGCGAGACCGCAAGCTACTCCCGACCTAGTGTCCTGAGTCAGTACGCTAATGAATTATTTAAGTATTACTAACACTTGATGGATTGGGTATCATTTACCTTATTTTGATAACTTGTTTGTAGCACATTGGATTTTGTGACATTGTGAACTTGTGATTCCTTTGTAGATTTTGTGACTTGAGGCTGCAGACTTGCCTAACACAGTGGTTGTCAGCCACACAATAGGATTTGGTGAGATGTAATGATTAGTGTGAATTACCCCCAGAACGTATAGGTTCTCGGTTAAAACTAGGTCACATGATATATTCTTTTTTTTGTATAGGTTGTACTCAGATATAAACAATATACACTGGATGTAAGACCTGAGACATTTTCTTTGATGCACTGAGGTGAGTGGAATAGACTCCATGGTTGTTGTGTCACTGATTTCTGGACTTCATTTGCCATAAGGTTATGTTAATGATGTGGAAGCATGTTGTATGATCGCATGAGAATGAGATTTCTCCTCAAGCTTTATTCTTATGTTAAACCTTTTTTATGTTTCATTTCCCTATTAGAACACAGTTTGTTCGCACTTAACTTTATTTAGATCGGGACTCACACCGTAGTCTGCTGGATCTAAGAAGCTTTATCACAAGTGTATTATTAACTAGTATGCTGACACAGTTGGTTCGAACTTCTCGTTTCAGTTTAGGGTGCACCCTTCATGGACGTGTGCAAAATATGATGAACACTAGGTTTTCAGAGCAATTATTAGTCACCATGGTAGTATTTTGGGACTGATTTGGTACAACAGGAAAGTGTAACCGAGGTTGATTATTATTTGTTTTGTAGCCCTGTTGAAGTCAATGGTAGGTTCACCATAGAACGAAACTCGTGTTGGCTACGAGTTTATGCTGGAACATTAATGGACACGTGAAAATAGCAAATATAGTGGAAAAGAATGACATTAACTTCTAATGAATATTTGAACTTTGTACATGCTTTTGGTGCTCAGGATATTATTGATTGTATACTGAAGGCAGTTACGTCTTTGCTATTGGAAGGGTTGAGTGGCATCTTCTAATCCTTACAACACCTTAGACAATTAACGGGTTGGAAATTCTGATATACACGGTTTTGCACAGAGTTTACCCTGCCACTTTCTCTTCTGTATCTTTATAGTTCAGAGGCCCTTCTTGATGCCGCCTATCTCCGTTTGCCTTCCTTGACTGAGCAGGGTAGGCAGCTTCTGCAGGGAGAGATCACCATAGGGGAGATCTCAGAGGCTATCAGGAGCATGCCAAATAATAAAGCCCCAGGAGATGATGGTTTCCCTATTTATTTTTATAAGATAAATATAGAGTTGATGATTCCGTTTCTTTAAAGGCTTTATAAGGAGCTAGAGGGTGATGCTGTCATTTGACCATCATCAACCTAATCTTGAATCCCAACAAACATCCTACAAATTTGTGTGAGTCATCATCCTAGTTTACTTATTAATGCAGACATGAAGATACTCGCAAAGATCCTTGCAACCTGCTTCAAGAAAGTTCTACCTAGCCTGCTACATAGCTCTCAAGTGGGCTTAGTACCAGGTCATTCTAGAAATCTCATGTTTCTCTTCTACAATATGGTTAGTTCGGAATAACCCAGGTTGCCAACCGCTGCTTTCTTTGCATGCTGAAAAGGCTTTTGACAGGGTTGAGTGGAGTGGAGGTGTCTTTACCGTACCGTAAGCCGAGTAGGGATAGGTCCCGTTTTTTTTGTCCAAAATTCAGGGGATATACTCTGCCACTTCAGCGCAGATTGATTATGGGGGTCATTTATCAAAGCCCTTTCAAATTTCCCGAGGCACAGGTCAGTGGTGCCCGCTGTCGCCTTTGTTGTTCCTTCTAGCACTTGAGCCATTTGTAGTGGCAATACGTCAGTTTCCCCTTGTTCAGAAAGTGGAAACACCTGTTAGTGCTTGCAAGATGATATTATACGCAGATGATTTCTTACTGACTTTGAGTGAACCTGCCTCCTCTGTTCACCAACTCATGGCTTTAATATAGCTTTTTCGATCGCCTCATATCAGATAAATTGGTCCAAGTGTGAGGTGATGTCACTCACCTGTAGAGAACTTCACAAAACTATTTTGGTCTAACATGGAAGTGTTTGAAGTATCTGGGTCTGCTGATAAATAGAGGTCTGGATAATATGGTGATTGGTACAGGTCTCTTTCGGTGGTATAGATGATTTAAATGTTGACGGCTCCTAGATACAACTAAGTTTTTGGCATGCTGCCCTTAAGTATTCCTGCTCGTACCCTTCATGCTATAAATCAAAGTGTGAAGAGGTTTATCTGGGCAGACAGGAAACTGCAACTTAAATCGTCAAGGTTACATGCAGATTCCAAAGCAGGTGGTCTTGGCTCTCTGACATGCGTCTTTACTATTTGGTTCAACATCTATCGCAACTGGCTTATCTGTTGGCTCCTGTTACTGATCAGCCAAATTGGGTGATATGGGGAAGGAATATTGTAAAGGCTCCTGGGTGCTTAGGTATCTTGTACAATTCTTGTGTCTTAGCAACCACACTTTGTCCTCTGACCATTAAGGGCTATATGGGCTATTTGGAGGGTTTTGTACTGACTTTTGAGAGTGGATACTACTGTTCATAAGAACGCACCCCTTTGGCACATGAGGAAATCATTGTAGATCAGAAACTGTTTAGATAGGCTCAGTGGGATGAATGGGAAATGAAAACAATTGGAGACCTCCTTGATAGGAATTCACTTTGTTCCTTTGAGTCGTTAAGATCAGAATTATCTCTTTCCCAGTTGCAGCTTTTGAAATATTGGCAAGTGCTGCAGCGCTTGAGAGGTAAACTAGGGCAAGATCTAATTCAACTTTCAGCCTCGCTGGTCGTGGACTATCTTAGACTGTAGGACCTTTCTAAGGGTGGTGTGTCTAATATGTATCAAATACTAATTGACAATGTATACTCATGTGAAACTTGTCTTGCAGCTAAATCCTATTGGCAGGAGCTGTTAGCAGTGGAATACTCAGAGGGTGACTGGAAGGAAATTTTAGAGTATCATGATCACTCGCGAGCCTAAAGTTTGCTTATTTTAAAATTCTGCACAAGTGGTATTGGTCACCTTTCAAATTGTACAAAGCTCATCTAGCTCCCAATGCGGCATGCTGGAGGTGCTTTAGCACAGTGTGTGACATGCACCACATACTTTGGTCATGCCCTGCATTAGATACTTATTGGCGTTGTATATGGGAATGTAGGAGAGTAGGATCTGCACTTATGTTGCCCCCACTTTTTTTCTGATGTTTACACTGGTTTCTGGCTATAGTCTGGCTGGGTCCCGGCTAATCAGGGCCCCAGCCTCTCTGTTCTCTCTAAACAACTTGGAGTGCATATTAGATGCACTAGTGATTGGATAATGTGGTACCTTATGAGCACCGAGTATATGGTACCTTACGTACCAAGGGCATAGGTACTTCACAGGCCTACCAGGGGCTGAAGCATGTATTATGCCACCCCTGGGAAGCAGACTAAATCTGACACCACAGGCCTGCTACAGCAGCCTGGGTGAGGTAGTGTTAGCACTCCTCACTGAGGTATCGGTTCCCTATATCTCACCTTACACACACATATAAACCTATCAGTCACCCCTAAGGCAGGCCCTACCAATCCTGAGGGCAGGGTGCTTGGTTTACAATGTGAGGGGGTGCCTCTGCAAGAGCAGGGCCCCTCTGCAGCTGGCAAAGTCTATTCTCTGTGGCTGTTTGTGGATGCGGTTAAGCCATATACTCTTAAGTGCATTATGACCTAGCGGTAAATGCTAACTTTGGGATGGCTGCATCAAAACATGTTGTGTTTAGTGTCAAACGCCTTGGAATCATACCCCCACACCAGTAACTGGTGTGGGAGTATGATCCCACCCTTCTAGAGGGAAAGACTTGTACCTACTGTGGAAACACGGTAGAAATCTGAAAGAGCCTGGCATCACAAAATGGATGCCACCAGCACAGACACTGGGCTGCCCTCCTGCTGCTGACTGAAACTTGCAGTGGAGGAGGCCCAACAATAGGCATCCTGTCACAGGGAGGTGTCACCACCTTCCAGACAGGATTTAGTGTATTGGGGCTGGGTGGGTGCACTCCTAGAGTGCTTTGAAGTCCTGCACTGGGGGAGCAGTAGGCTCCTCTGTGCATATGCCAGCTCAAACCGGTTCAGGGGCTACCTGCCCCTGCTCCGGCGTGAAACTGGACTAAGGGAAGTGGGTGTAACCACCCACTCCCCTTACCCTCCCATAGGAGTGGTCATAGAGCTAGTCCCTCCCTTTCCTTTAGTATAAGATAGGGAAACCGTGCCATTGCAAACTAGATATCCCTGGACGATGCTCTACAAGAAGAATCCTGGACCTTCGACGTTCCACTACCTTTGGAAGACTGTAGAATCTCCATTGGAGTCAAGGAGTGACTCCCCTGCTTGGCAGGCACCAAAACTTTGAATCAACGGTTGCAAACTTTCCCGCTCCCGCCGGAGACCGAAGTCCCTGCAGCCCCAAAAGTGGATTTCCTGACTTCTCGATGGCCATTGTGAGTCCCCAGCAAACCTGAGTCGAGTGGACCCCACGAGTGACGAGGAACAGCAATACCCGGGTACCGTGCACTATTGTCAAGTGCAACCCCTTCACGACGTTCTACAAACTTGCGCATTGGACCACGTGTGGTCCAAGCCTCCAGCAGGATTTTCCTTGAAAATCAGAGGCCTACCTCGTCCCGAGTGACCGTGGGCTCCTGTGAAGTGAATCCTCACGAGGCGTCTTCGCGATCCCTTGCCGGTTAGCTTGTGGGTCCCCTGGAGACTTTTTCATCAAACCAAAGGGCTCCCCTGGTTGCTCCAGGCCTACCCTGACTTACCCTCGCTGGGTGAGTCCCTCAGACCTTGCTGGTCTGCACCGCTGACTTTCTTCACATTCCATGAGACTTTCTGTTGCCAAGGCTTGTTGGCTACAATCCGGTTGCCGACACCTCAGTAAGCTGCAGACTTTGTGGGACACTCTGAATCCAGCTCCTGGTCATCGTCGACACCTCCTGGACCTCGTGGCTGAAGAGTCAAGACACACATGAATCACCTGAACTCACCCGACTACCGTGGGCATCCATCTTCCTGGTCCCGGGTCACTGGCAAGTGGCTGTGAACACTGTCTCTTCTGCTTTCAGGTCTTCCTTCTTCTGAATCCAGCCTTGGATTCCACCGGACACTTCTCCAGTCTTCACAAGCAGCAAATCTTCTTCGGCTTCCATTGAAAACGACGCCGCGACCCGACACCAAAAGACACCTATGCACCCGGCTTCCCTGGGTGAGGTAACTCGTGCACTCCGGTGCTCCTGTGGGTGTTGGCCCTCGAAGTACTTACCTTGTAAGTGGCTTGCTTGTAGACTCTTCCGAAGTACCCTAAAACTTTAAAAATCCAACCGCGACTTGCTCCATTGAAATCAAAAGGGAAGCCGCGGCTGTGTTCTCACACTGCACGTGTCTTCCGTGGGTCCTTTACTTACCTGCCTTGGGTGGATTAGTGAGGCCCCAGCGATTCTAAAGGCCCTAAACCTTGTCCCTTTGCAAGTCGACATTCCTAAACCTCTTTTTTAGTATATGGTCTGGTACGCCCCTAGGGCCCCAGCCATATTAAGTGCTTAATTTGTTGTGAAACAGTGATTTGTGCATATGTTCCTGACTTCTAATCTCATAAAGAGATTAGTAGAGTGTGTCTAGAAATAAATACATATATATTTTATATATATAGCTGTGTGGTGTCCTTTCATTTGGTAATTCAAGAGATTATAAGGTAAAACAAGCTGCTTTACATTCCTCTGAGACTTAGCCTGAAGGCTGCTCTCCACAGCTACCACTAGGATAGCTTTCTTTAAATGGTTGTCTTAAACCTATCTACCTTAAGAGTCGAATTGGACTGGTGCAAGGTGGCCACGTTAACTAGTGACCAGCATATGCCAGGCCAACTTCTCACAGGGAAACACTAAGTTCAACTAGTTTTATTACTTTTGAGGAGTCAGACAAAGTGGCTCTGTTACATGACTATGTAGATTTGGATAACACAACTTCTCAGTGGCTTAGATGGATATCAACAGCTCTTATGGTGGCCAAGATCCGCGTTTGTTTTGATATCTGTGCCAAATAAATCCATACTAGCATTACCCCCGTGAGTGCCCGTGGTTTGTCTCGGACCGTGGAGATTATCTACGAGTCTGCCTTTGTACATGGGGCACCCGCCATCAAGTGCAGGACTACTGGCAGGTCTTGGAGCTAAGGAGATATATATATATTGAACCGCCCATTTCCAGTGCACCGCTTACCAGAATAACCTTTGTCAACACCTTTAGCACATTATCTAACAGCGTACAGAAGTCAGTTCGCAAACATTGGCGCATTCTCAATGTGGGTAATGAAAACATCCCGCTCCCTCTTTTTTCTTTCAAAAGAGGCACTAGCCTGCGAGATAATCTTGTGCATACGAGACCCAAAGTAAAACTGGGCACGAGAATATCGACATTATGGGATCTAGATTGGGCACCATTTAGTTCTTACTATTTGACTGAATTGAGTCACCCTAGTGTCTGTTACATTGTTCAGAGACGCTTGAACGTTCACTTAACTATGGAGTCTCACCGACGCCGGTTACCTCCCCTTCTAGCTCAGCACCAGTGAGGGGTACCGACAGAGAGGTGAGATGTTCACCATATTTTACGATTAATTATTCAGTTAAGGACGTGGTCTAACATACACGCCCGTGGTAGCAATGACGGTGCCTATAAGTTTAGATTTTGCACTTTACAAATGCACGCTCGGTATTCTTCATTTATGCTGTTAACAACTGCTTTCAGACTTTGTAAAGACTTTCGTCTTGCACATGACAAAAAGTATAACTATCAAGCTTTTGGCCCTGATAAACTACTACAGGTTCTCAGTAAGTTTGTCCAGGTATTTGCGGCATTCATTGGTATCTCAGCTAGCTCGCATAGTAGCAATTTTCTTCAGCCAAAGGGCTCCTGTGAACCTACCCCCATGTTTTTTTAATATGCGCTATACAAATCAAGTGTAAGACATTGAACGAACCATTTCTGAGGTTATGTAATGTTTTGCACTTATATTATATCCTAGAGCGGTGCCTCCTAACCTGAGCAGTTGCCAGGTGAGGCGAGGTGCACACCCAGAACGAATCGGGTAAGTGCCTAAAATCCTTTTACTATTTGATGTGACAGACTTAGAGTTGTCGAGTTACATATACAGTACTCGTATAATTGATACACTTGATCTTTATGCGTGTTTTTGACCTTATCATGACGCTATACATATGTGGTTTTGCTTTCTCTCTGAGTTTGTCCTGCTCTCGGTCTTGTAGGTAAACCATCTAGAACCACTCTCTATAGTTCTTCCTGGACTAAACAACAAGGTTCAGGTTGTATAGTTACCGATTTTTCTTTGTTAGATTTACATAATATACACTAAACTTTTGCAGTAGCTTTTTGGTCCTGACGAAAGCTTGGATAGAAATTATCCGCTAGCTGAAACATGTAGACCAGTTTTCTAACACAGTTATTTGTTTAAACTGTTAGAGCACTGTTTTTATCTTTTGGCATCAAGGTAGCACTCTATTAAACTACTTCTGTGCCTTGTTAGTAAATTTTAAATTGCACTTTTCTTTATTATTTGCACTGCAAACATCACCTTGAACCATTACTAATGTTTGTCTCCTTCATTAAATAAATAATACACTGTTATATGCATCTGGGACATACACTGAACCAGTATCTACATAATTCAGGTAGAGGATGGTTCTCTGGTATAGTTCCGGGTTCCCAGATGATGAAGCGAGCCACTTTGAGTGGGTGATGGGAATCCTTTTTCATATGTATGTATACACTTATTGATATATACACGTCAGCAGTCTGACTTGATTGAGCACCCACTTTGTAGCAGCGCTGAGGTTAAACACAGTACTTGACTCACAGTTTTCATTGTATATATGATATGTGGATTTGGGGATTGTAAACTGTTTGAGTCTTTAAACTACATCCCTTAGACCCCCACTCTTTTTTGAGATATCTTATTATTGATATATATATATATATATATACACACATATACATACATCTATATATATGAACTCCGATTTACGAATATATATATATATATATATATATATATATATATATATATATATATATATATATATATTAATCTTCTGGCGGTCGCCAGTAGGTAGATATAGTTAGGACCTATTTTCCATAGGAAATCCGCAACATTCTATTTGGAATAACGTTGGTGCCGATTGACGAATATTCGCAAAATTTTCCAAACTTTTGGCCAGCTCCGGTCCGCTCCTATCCTGAATATTTCACGGTGATTCGTCAAGCGGGGGCCGAGATAAAAGGGGGGTCCCAAAACGCGTTTTCCCCATGGATTTTCCCATAGGACCTGTTGACGCAGCTACAGCCCGAACTGCTGAACGGAATTACACCAAATTTGGCAAAGAGGTAGTCTTCAGTTCAGACTCGTGCCTTTTGCCTAAATGGTGTAAATCTGTTCAGTAGTTCCTGAGAAAATTAGAGTTAAAAAGATAGATATATCTATGGCCTCGGAGGATCCGCTCACCCTCCCCGCACCCAGTGCGCACCCTGCCGTGCACGAGCTGTATTCTAATTGGCTGTCAACACTCCAGATCAGGAAGTATTGGTAGCCATCTTGTGCCTCGGTAGAACCGAGGCACAAGAAACCTATAAAACAAACATGAAAAACGCGACAAGGGGCAGGGTAGAAACACCCTGACCCCCTAGGCCTGCTCAGGGGGTCCCACAAGGACCCCCAGGGCCAAAACAAGTATTTAAAAAAAATAAGAAGCGCGTGGCTCC
This sequence comes from Triturus cristatus, assembly GCF_964204655.1. Taxonomy (NCBI): domain Eukaryota; kingdom Metazoa; phylum Chordata; class Amphibia; order Caudata; family Salamandridae; genus Triturus; species Triturus cristatus. Next base: position 231,852,496 of record NC_140579.1, on the reverse strand, counting down.
CGCGCCTCTTTGGTAATTGGCCCACGGGGGGCCAAATCCCGGGGGCAGAATTAAAAAAGAGTGTGGGGGGTCCCAGTCCCCCCACACTGCCCCGGGGACCGCCACCCCCGGGGCTCAAAGATGCTATATGCGGAAGGGCTCACGGCCCCCCCGCAGCCCCGGGGACCGCCACCCCCCGGGGCTTATTGAAAATGGGTGGGGGGCTCGCAGCCCCCCTAGCTCCGGGGACCGCCACCCCCAGTGCTTGAAATTATTTGGGATGGGGGGCTCTCAAGACCGCCACCGCCCGGGGCAACTTGCCAGTGTGGGAGGGGGGGCACGTGGCCCCCCTCCTGGAGCCTTGAATAGGCCCTGGGGACCGCCACCCCCCAGGGCCGGCTCCTGCAGTGTCCCGGGGTGCCCACCCCCGGGACACTGTAGTTTGCAATGACAGGGCGGGAGCCTCGCAGCTCCCGCCCTCTCATTGCAAACTGCTTAGCTTCATTGAAGTGAGAGCAGGGAAACCTGCTCTCGCTTCAATGAAGCAAAGCGGATTGCTTTTCCACATGGGAAGCAGCATGATAGCTGCTCCCCATGTGGAAAAGCAATGCCGGCTCCCGCGGGGAGCCGGCTGGGACCGTGGGGGGGATTGGGGACCCCCCCACGGCCCCCAACAGAGGCCAGGCCCCGGGGGATGGGGTCCCCGGGGCCATAAGTGGCCTGGGAGGGGGGCCACGCGCCCTCCTCCCCAATTAAAAAATAAATAAATTTAAAAAAAACAATGGCCGGCCCCGGGGGATGGGGTCCCCGGGGCCTTAAAGTGGCCACAGGAGGGGGGCTACGCAGCCCCCCCCCATTTTTTTTTTAAAAAGGGGCCATGCACCGGGGGATGAGGTCCCCTAGGGGCCAACTAGCCCACCAGGTACCTCCAGGAAGCGCCACGAAGCTGCGTTGCAGAGTGTTGTAAAAAGGGGCGTGGCCTCTTGTGGAAATATGGATTTTTCTGATCAGTTATGTCCCCTATCTTGGACCCCAACGGTTCCATGTATAAATCACAAGTACATGTATGTTCCCTCCAGTTCCAGTTATGAAGACGCAAATACATGTGCGTCCACCGTTAACATGTCCTCTTTCAGATCCGCCATGAATGGGCCGGATATTCCATTCCTAAGTACGAAAGGCCACCGGCTTTATATGGTTCACTTATGCCATTTTACAGTTCAGGCGAGAAGGCCCTGATTCTGCCATCAAGCTTTCCCTGCCTTCTGCCTCTGAAGCTCCAGTCTGAGCCTGCATCTGTGACCATGAACTTTGTCTCATTCTCTGCGCGGCTCACGATGCCTGACATCAGCTTGCTGCCTGCCAAAAAACTGTATTTCACCTTCGAAATTATCTGCTCCGCTCCCTGCCCAATGCATTCCTGTCTAGTAGTTTAAGTAAACATTCTTCCAGCTACCGAGCAAAGGCCCGGCTTCTCTGTCTTTATGCAAGTAATTCATAGCCTTATTATTAGGGAAGACTTCTGCCCTCGCATCTAGTGTAGACACTTAGACGCTTGTACACGCACTAACAGTCAGTATAGTCAGTATAGAATAAGATTCTACTCTAAGAGACCTCTCTTTTGGATAACATAGTTCTTTAAACATAGGATGTTAGATATGATTCGGGATTAGGTTGACTTGACCCTCCAGACTTCTGTCGCCACATGTAGAGCTAAATGTCAAGTCCCCTTCACCCCCTAGTTGCACGTCAATCACACGTCATGCTGCTGCGCGCGCATTTCTGCCAAGTATTTCTGCTGACATTGCGAAATTCTTTCATGGAACCACCCTATTATGACATCACACTTAATGACGTTCTTTAGTCACACCCAGTTACGCCCACTTTTGCTACGCATGTATGTTTTATCTACACTATCAATTGTTACGCCTCTTGCATTTGCTTCAATGTAATGCCTATTGTATAAAAGTGATTACTTATCAATAAAGTATGTACTTCACTTCCTGAACCTCCGTGGTGATGGAACTTGGAGTCACCGATTCGAATCGTCCATTGGAATAAAGCCCATTCCGAACCTCTAATACCACGGATTCTGCCTCTTATTTACTGAGCTATATTTATTATGTTTCTGTATCAAATTAAGTCCCGGTAATTAAATTATTTACCACACTCTGAACACAGCTCCCTGACGCATACTGGAGGTACCTGGTGGGCTAGTTGACCCCCAGGGGACCGCAGGATTGAAGAGGAATTAATTCCCCAACTTAAAACGCGCCACAGGGCGTGTTTGCACACATGTCAGCTCAGGCCCCGCCCCCTTCCTTCACCATTGTGCAAATATTCCTCTAAAATCAGCCGAACTACGAATTCCGATTTACTCACCTGTTATCAGGAGAGAACCCAGGGCTGCATCTTTTAGATCAGCACTGACCCTGAAAAGTAATTCTAAGCGTACTTACCAGTAACTTGTATTTCTTTCCACTGTGTGGTTTTCAGCAGAAAAGTTTCTAAGTGTCCATTTTTGAAACGTACAAATATTCCTCTAAAATCAGCCGAACTACGAATTCCAATTTACTCACCTGTTATCAGGAGACAACCCAGTGCTGCATCTTTTAGACCAGCACTGACCCTGAAAAGTAATTCTAAGCGTACTTAACAGTAACTTGCATTTCCTTCCATAGGAATCCATTGTGTGCTTTTAAGTAGAAAAGTTTCGAAGTGTCTAATTTCACAAACTAAAAATATTCCTAAAAAATCGTCTGTATGACTTAAACACATTCTTTCAACTGTTTACAGGAGATTCACCTGTGCTGGATGCAGGATCCACCACTGAGTAAGAAAAAGTAAGGATAACACTACTTACCTGCTAAGGGAATTTTCTGCCATAGGATAACATTGGTGATTCTATGGGAAAAAGTTTCTAAGTGTCAACTTTTAAAATACAATAATAGTCCTTAAAAATCACTACTGTAACCAAAACGCGTTTACTCAACTGTTTACAGGAGATGTCCAAGGACTGAATCTAGCATCCAGTCCTGTGGTTAGAAAAGTAATCCATAAAGTAACTAATTGCATTTGACTAGAAATTCACATTGAGCTCAATGTTGCTTTGTGTTTGAAATTGTGTTGCCCATAGCAACAACTGTAACTACTGTACTTAAAAGTCTATTGCCTATTTGCAAAGTATTTAAACTAAAGTAATTCATTCTGAGAAAGTATATTTTGTATTGTAATGTATAATGTAAATAAAAAAATAAAATATCTAAAAATAAACAGTTTAAACAATGTAGTAAATCAGTATAAAAAAATCAGTATAACAATGAATACATTAAAAATTGTCATTTACAAAACCATTGAAATTCACTGAAAAAACCATAGGTTTCAGGCCTGATATAGTTAGGAAGGAGTAGTTTCTTTTCTGTAACTCCAGTTCTGTAGTAGGGGTTTCTCTGTTATAGTCATAATCTAGTGAATAGTCCCACCCATGTGCGGGGACCCCGTGTGAGAAGTTGGCCTGATATATGATGTCACTAATTCTAGTGTACACCTTGTATCAGTCCAAAGAACCCTTATGGTGATTGGTTGTAAAGTCAACCTTATAGACCAGTTATCCTAGTGGTAGCATGGACAAGAGCAGTCTTAAGCTAAACTCTGAATGGCATGTGAAGCCAGCTGTGATACCATATATAATCCCTTGAATACCAGATGAAAGGACACCACAACAGATATATATATATAAAATAAAGTGTATTTATTCTAGTCAAACCCTCAGCACTCTTTATGAGATTTGAGGTAAGTACAACACAGTCTTATTTAAGCATACATTAAGTCACACAGGTAAGTAATACAGTTAGGCCCTAGGGGCCACGCAAACCATATACTAAAGAAGTGGTATAAGGACCACTGTCACGGAAATAGGATAGGCCTAGGCTTAGGGAATCGCTGGGGCTACACTATACTACCAACAGTTAGGAAGTGGGAGGCCCACGGGATTCAGGTGCAGAGTGGAAACACTCACGCGTAATGCGTATAATCGATAGAAATAGTACAGTTTTGAAATAAGCAGTTTAAGGACACTTCTGAAGCAACTAGAGAGTCGAGACTTGGAAACTAGACCCTAGGATAGTCACTACCCTTGTGAGCACCGAAGTACCCAAGTTAGCTAGCCCACAGGCTGCGGGTGCATAGGTGTGAACTTGCGTCGGGTTTCGTCGTCGACTCCTATGGATGCCTGAAGGAACGATGCTGACAGGCAGTCAGTGAAGAGTGTCCGGTGGATCCCAAGGCCGGGATCAAGAAGGAAGGATACCTGCAAGCAGAAGGGACAGAGTCTGGGTCACTAGCCAGTGACCACGTGGAACCAGGAAGGAACCAGGCGATGTCGGGAGATTGCAGGTGAAGAGGTGAAGCTTGTCGCAGCAGCCACGGGTACCAGGAGACGTCGAGGACGACCAGGACCAGGAGGCGAGCTGTCCCACGAAGGCTCGTGCTGTCGGCGGCGTCGAAGTCGAACTAGGACTCACCAAGCCTTGGCAAGCGGAACCCACGAAGAATGGAGGACTTGCTTCTGGTGCAGACCAGGAAGGTCTGGGGTGCTTCTCTTTTACAGAGGAGCAGGAGCCAGTCTGGAGGAGCCAAACCAGCAGTGGAAAATTGAAGGTGTGTCGTCGCAAAGGTTACTAGCCAAAGGGCAAGCAACCGGACAGACGCGGCAAGCAGGGAAATGCAGAAGGGCCCCACGCAGGACTCGTGGAGTGTGGGGGGCTGATCTTCGGTGCAGATGGTGCTTGGGGTTGGGGCTTCTCAATCCTTGGTGCACAACCTCGAGGGTGCCTCAGAAGCTGCGCTGGAAGATACTCGCCACTTTTCCCAGGTAGCCGGTCCCACGTCGCTCGTCGCCTCCACGGATCTCAGCTCGGCTGTGGATGTGGATCAGGGTCGGAGAAGTCTGGAAGTCAAGGCTCTGGTCAGGCTCTGCAGTCGGTCCCTCGTAGAACTTCAGCAAAGCAAAGGGTAAGTCTCTTGATGGTGCCTGTTCGCACAGGGTGACCACTCCTTGGCCACAAGGGAGATTCTTCAGTCTTCTTCTTTCGTCGAATGTCGAAGGTCCAGAGTTTCTGTTCAAGTTGCAGGTTCAGGATAATCTAATCTCCTGGGGCCCAGCTACCACACTTATACTAATCTGGGGGGCTGGGTTGCCTGCTAGGTCACGCCTTATGGGTGGGACCTGGGAGGGGGGTGGTTACACCCCCTTCCCTTTCTCCAGTTTCGCGCCAGGACTGGGGCTTGAGTGCCCCAGCACCGGTTTGAACTGGACTATGCGTGGGACACCTTGTGTGCCCCAGGTAGTGTCTAGTTTCTTTCATCCCTCCCTGCCCCAATACACGAAGGCCTGTCTGGGGTGGTGCTCGCAAGGCAGGAAACCTATTGTCCAAGCCTCCCGTGCCGGGATCACTCCCAGCAGCAGGAGGTCAGACTTGTGTCGTGGCAGCAGCATCCATTTTGTGATGCTGGGGCTCTGGTTAACTTTAACCGGGTAAGTAGGTTTCAACATGTCTTCTCCCTCTAGAAGGGAGGGATAATATCCTCATCACCAGAAATGGGATGGGGGTATTATTCCAAAGTGTTAGACACCTTACACGACATGTTTTGATAAAGCCAAACCATAGTTACCATAACCGTTTAAGATTATAAGGCACTTTAAGAGTATATGGTAGGCTATATCATAGAACAGCTATAAGGACATGGTTCCGAAAGCTGCAGACAGGCTCAGCTCATGCTAGAGCACTATCTAACATGTTACCAAGCACTCTGCCTCCAGGATTGTTAAGGCCTTCCATAGGAGTGGCTGATAGGTACACATGTGTCTATATATAAGGTAGGTATAGGAATACTACACCTAAGCAAGGGGTGATTACACGACCTTGCCCCAGCTGAGTGATCAGCCAGTTGTGTCATAATGGAAGGCCAGGCCAGGGGTGGCATAATACATGCTGCAGCCCCTGGTAGGCCTAGGGTACACCTATGCCCTGGGTACCTAAGGTACACTGTACAGGGGCCAATAAGGTGATCCTATCCAATTGGGTTATGCACCTAAAGTACATAGTATTAATTTAGAGAGAGAACAGCAGGGCTGTGGGTCTGATTAGCAGGCCCACAGCCACATCTAAGTCGAAAACCAGTAAAGCAAAAGCAAAAAGTGGGGGTGAACATAGAAAGCAGACCCTACTCTCCTACACCCCGGAGCAATAAAAATAATCTCTTAAGTTGTCAAGCCATGCAGACCTGCATCTACACTTAAGAGAGAATTTCAAAGACAGATAATGCAGCCTATATCCACAGGCTACACTGTCCAGTACTTCAACTAGAAAATTCCACCAACATCCACAAAGAGCACTGCCTGCCCAGCTTTTTCCACAGAGAAAAACCTGCCTCTACCAGCAAAAGCCTCTGGAATGATAGAGAGGGAGGAATGGACAGACAAGGCTGCCATTATGTGGCTCAGAACAGGATACTGTGCCTTTAAGAAAACTTTCCAGAACTTTTCCAGTATCCCAGAATGCACAGCAGGTCCCTTTTACTTTCAGTTATTTTTGAAGGCGTAGCACGCCAGACCTGTAGCATTCCTGACGTTAACATTTATCTCTCCACCGGGGAGGAGGGCGGGCGCTTATGACTATAACAGAGATACCCCTACTACAGAACTGGAGTTACAGAAGGAATATGCTACTTACCAGTATGCATCTGTTCTTGGCATGTAGAGCTGCAGAGCCACACACTAAGGATAAGATCGCCATCTGGTGTTGGGCTCGGATGATTGCAGGTTGTTGTTGTCTTCGGAAGAAGTCTTTGGTCACGAGATTGGTGACTCCTCCCCTGGACAACAGTGCGCATGGGCATCCACTCCATCCTCAGATTGTTTTTCGCCATGATGGGAAATGATGGAGTGTGTAAGAAGTAAAGAGAAAGGATGTCCATGTGTAGTGTCTAATTAAGACAATGCTGGAACAGATACAGGTCCTGGGGAGGCGGGTGGGCGTGTGTGGCTCTGCAGCTCTACATGCCAAGAACAGATGCATACTGGTAAGTAGCATATTCCGTTCGAGGCATATGAGCTGCAGATCACACACTAAGGATAGACTATATAGCAGTGTCTCCCCTAGCGGTGGTCACCTGTATCAGTTGCAGCAGTTTGGAATAGAGTTTTTAGGACAGCTTGGCCTACTGAAGCTTGTTGTTTGGATTGCACCTCAACACAGTAATGCTTAGTGAAGGTGTGTGTAGTAGACCATGTGGCTGCTTTGCAAATGTCTTCTAAGGGGATGTTCCCTAAGAATGCCATAGAGGCCCCTATTTTACGCGTGGAGTGCGCCCTAGGGGGAACGGTAAGAGAACGTTTAGCTTTTTGGTAACATATTTGGATACATTTGACTATCCATCTGGCGATACCCGATTTGGAAATAGGGTTGCCTTTGTGTGGGGGAGCGAAAGCAACAAACAGTTGCTTGGTTTTCCGAAAAGGTTTGGTTCTGTCGATGTAATAGAGCAAGGCTCTTTTAACATCTAAGGTATGAAGTGCCCTCTCGGCTACTGAGTCCGGATTAGGGAAGAAGACTGGCAGTTCCACTGACTGGTTTGGATGGAAAGGGGAAATGACTTTAGGGAAGAATTTTGGATTCGTCCTAAGAACCACTTTGTTCCGAAGTAGTTGTAGGAAGGGTTCTTCGAGAGTTAAGGCTTGTATTTCACTTACTCTTCGCAGGGATGTGATTGCGATGAGGAAAGCCACTTTCCATGTTAGGAACTACAGTTCGCATTTGTGCATTGGTTCAAATGGTGGACCCATGAGCCTTGTTAGAACAATATTAAGGTTCCACACCGGGGAAGGGGGTAACCTTGGAGGAATAATTATTTTAAGACCCTCCATAAATGCTTTAATGGCTGGTACCTTAAAGAGGGACAGGTGTTGTCTATTTTGCAAATAGGCTGCTAATGCCGCTAGATGTAGACGTATAGAGGAATACACTAAATTGCATCTTTGCAAGTGCAATAAATAGCAAATGATGTTTTGGATGGAAGCATCCAGTGGTTGTATGTCATTGTTAGCACAGTAAATGGCAAATCGTTTCCATTATGCAGCATAGCATGCCCTAGTAGTAGGTCTCCTGGCTTCTTTAATGATATTCATACAGTCTGGAGGAAGGTTGAGGTATCCGAACTCTAAGACTTCAGGAGCCAGATTGCCAAGTTCAGTGTTTGAGGATCTGGGTGTCTGATTTCTCCATGGTTCTGGGTTAAGAGATCCGGGGAGAGATGCAGAAGTGTGGTGAACCAGGGTTGACGTGCCCAAGTGGGAGCCACTAGGATGAGTGTCAGCGACTGTTGTTTCAGTTTGCTTACCACAAATGGAATGAGAGGGAGAGGCGGAAAAGCGTACGCAAATCTGCCTGACCAGTTCATCCATATTGCATTGCCCTTTGACCGTGGGTGTGGGAACCTGGCGGCGAAGGTTGGGCATTTTGCGTTTTCTGGTGTGGCGAACAGGTCTATGTCTGGTTGTCCCCACCTTTGGAAGAATGGGAGTAAGACTTTGGGGTGTAGTTCCCATTCATGTATCTGCTGTGTGTGGCGACTTAAGAGGTCTGCCACCTGGTTCTGAACCCCTGGGAGGTGTTCTGCTAGCAGGTAGATGTTTCGGGGAATTGCCCATCTCCAAATTTGTTGCGCCAGTTGTAGAGAATGTGTCCCTCCTTGTTTCTGTATGTAATACATTGTGGTCATGTTGTCCGTACGGATGAGGACAGTTTTGTTTTGTAGATGCACTTGGAAGGATTTCAGTGCTAGGAACACCGCTAGAAGTTCTAGGTGATTGATGTGGAACTGTTTTTGTTGAGTGGTCCACCGTCCCTGAGTGGTGTGTTGAAGGAGGTGGGCTCCCCACCCCGTGAGAGATGCGTCGGTGGTCAGCACAACTTGTGGAAGGGGCTCCAAGAACGGCCGCCCTTTGGACAGGTTGATGGTGTTCCCCCATTTCAGTGAGCGAAGTGAGCGGCTGTCCATCAACACCAGATCGGTAAGTTGTCCGTGGGCCTGATTCCACTGTTGTGCTAAATGCAAAAACAACAATTGATGGACAGAATGCAGAACAATGTCATACATTCACCCCAGTACAGAGATCTGGGCCTAAATCCATCGTTTTTTTGCTCACAATGCCTTTCCAGTTTGAACCCAGCTATATGCAAATCAGTCTTGACCCTGTGCCTCATGGGAACAGTCCAGCCCTAACTGCCAAGCCAGGTCCTCCCTGTACTGGAAACAAGCATCCTAGGACCGGTTTCGGGGTTTCACCCCTCTTCAGCCAGGATAGCTTGACTTCCACTGTTGTGCTAGACATTCCTGTAAGGGACGCATTTGAAGGCGTGCGTAGGGTACTATGGAGATGCACGACGCCATCATGCCTAAGAGTTGCATGAACACTCTTGCAGGGAGAGAGTGTTGTGTTTGAAATGTTTTGATCAGACTTTGTATGTTGGCTATCCTGGCTATGCTGGGATAAGCTACGGCTTTGGCTGTGTCTATGGTGGCTCCCAGGTATTGTTGTACTTGGGAGGGTTGTAGTTGAGATTTGGGATAGTTGATGGTAAATCCCAAGTTGTGCAGGGTTTGAATAGTGCGGTGGGTGTGGTGAACGCATTTGTCTAGGGTATTGGCTTTTATGAGCCAGTCGTCCAGATAGGGGAAGACATGGATTTGTTGTCTCCTGAGATATGCTGCCACAACTGCCAAGCATTTGGTGAACACCCTGGGTGCAGTTGTCACTCCGAATGGGAGAACTGTAAACTGATAGTGCTGACCGTCTACCACGAATCGTAGATACTTCCTGTGAGCGGGATGCATAGGGATGTGAAAATATGCATCCTTGAGGTCTAATGTGGCAAGGAAGTCTCCTTGTTGAAGTAATGGAAGGACCTGTTGGAGAGTGATCATGTGGAAATGATCCGATTGTATGTACTGGTTCAGTAGTCTGAGGTCCAGTATGGGTCGTAATGTTTTGTCCTTTTTGGGAATGAGGAAGTATAGGGAATTTACTCCTGTGCCCTGATGTTGTAGTGGAACAGGTTCTATTGCGTTTTTCTCTAGCAAAGACTGTATTTCTTGTTTGAGGAGCGTGAGGTGGTGAGACGTCATGGGACGGTGTCTGGGTGGTATGTTTGGGGGAGGGTTTATGAGTTCGAGGCAGTAGCCAGATTGGATAATTTGTCTTACCCACCTGTCTGTAGTGATGGTATTCCAGACAGGTAGGAACTGTTGAAGCCTTCCCCCGACCGGAGTGGAATGGTCTGGGGGGAGTGGTGGCAAGTCACTGTTTGGTGGCTGTAGAGGTGCGGGTGTTGTTGTTGTTGCCCCGTCCTCGGCCTTTATTATTGTTTCCCCGATACCCTCCTCTAAAATATCCTCTGTTAGGGGATGTTTGACCTGATGCTTTGAAGGTGGAAGAGTTGTCAGTTCCCACATTTTTGGAAGCTCCTCTATAAAAGGAGCGACGAAAGGAGCCTCTGGGTTGAGTAGACTGCAATGCTCCCATAGATTTGGCAGTCTCATTATCCTTCTTCATTTTTTCTAGGGCAGTGTCTACTGCAGGGCCGAATAGCTGCTCCTGATTAAAGGGTTGAGCAAGAATGGAGGTTTGTACTTCCGGCTTAAAGCCGGAGATGCGCAGCCATGCGTGGCGTCTAAGCAATACGCTCGTGTTGACTGCCCTAGAGGCGGTGTCCGCTGCGTCTAATGCACATTTGATGGAGGCATTGGATATTAGTTTGCCCTCTTGTATGAGGTCAGTGGCCTGTGTTTTGAAAGGTTCAGGCAGGTGTTGCAAGAGATCCTCTAGTTGATCATAATGCGCTCTATCATAACGAGCCAATAGGGCTTGTGTATTTGCGATACGCCAGTGGTTAGCCGCTTGAGCGGCAACCCTTTTGCCGGAAGCCTCCAGGAGTTTAGACTCTTTGTCTGGGGGTGGCGTGTCTCCGGTTGTTTGGGAGTTGGCCCGTTTTCTGGCATTTGAGACGACTAGTGAGTCTAGGGGGAGTTGCGCCTTGATGTACGCAGGATCTTGTGGTGCCGGTCTGTATTTTTTTTCTATTCTGGGGTTGAGAACCCTGGCCCTGACAGGGTCTTTAAAAACCTCAGTGGCATGCTTTAGCACTCCCTTAATCATGGGTAGAATGTGGACTGTTTTCTGGGACTGCTCGAAAGTGTCGAGTAGAAAATCCTCCTCAGGAGTGTCGGTGTGCATGGTGACACCATGAAACGATGCTGCTCTGTTAATAAGCTGACCGAACCCCAAATGGTCATCAGGAGGGGAGGGTTTTGAGGGGTATGGAGCGGGGTCAGGCCCATCAGGCATAGGGTAAGTCCAGTCATCTACTGGTGCTGTGTCCGGGAGTGTAAAGGGATCAGTAGGATCAGTGGGATAAGTAAAGAAATCTGGGTCTCCCCCTCCCCCAAAATCATCATCATCCTGTGGAGGTGGTGTGTGAGTAGGAGACGGTAGAGGTAGAGGCGGTGGGGGTTGGGGGGATGGAATAGGAGGTAATGTAGGAGAGGAAGGACGTATGGGTGAAGTGGCACAGTCCTTCTTCTTTGGAGGTGCTGGAGGAGGTGTTGAGTCCAGCTTCCTTTTCTTGAAGGGCACCGCTGTGACATGTCCAGTTTTCGGATTTATGTAAATCCGTTTTTGCTTAGGATCAGGGCGAAAGAGTTCCTCAGTGTCCGAAGGCGGCTTTGGCGCCGACGTTTTTGGGTCTTTATGGACGTGTTTTGGCACCGAAGATGTTTTGGGTGCCGAAGAACTTTTCGGTTTCGGTGGATTTTTCGGTGCCGAAAAACCTTTCGGTGCCGATGAGCCTTTCGGTGCCGACGAGCCTTTCGGTGCCAACGAGCCTTTTGGTGTCGGTGGAGACCTCTGCCCCGAAGAACGTTTCGGTGCCGGTGGAGATGTCGGTACCGAGTGACGTTTCGGGCCCGATGCAGATTTCGGTCTCGAAGCCTGCTTTGGTGCCGAAGGTATTATAGGCACAATGACATGAGGTTTGCTCGAGCCCGAGCTACCTGTAGGCTTACTTTTCTTCGGAGCCGGGCCCGAGGGCGGGGCTTCAGAAGATGTTTTTGGATCGCGACTGGGCCCAGCTGGCAGAGTCTTGACCAATGTCTTTTTGGGTGTTGGGGTAGGGGGGCTGGTACTCACAGGCTGCCCCGGATCTGAATCGTCGGCCTCGGACACGATCTGGAGATCTTCGGAATCATCGTCAGGGACGTCCTGTGCAAAGATGTCTTCTGGTTCCGGAACCGGCTTGGCCATGATATGGCGTCGAGCCCTTTGGTCCCGGATGGTTTTCTTCGAACGGAATGCGGCGCAGGCTGGACAGCTGGATTCGTTGTGGTCTGGTAAAAGGCACAAATTACAGACCTCGTGGTGATCGCTATGAGGGAACTTTGCTCCACATTGGGGGCATTTTTTAAAAGGTGTCCTTTCCATCAGCCGCGTCCGGAGTCGGTCCGATATGGTTTTCGACGTCGAGTTTTGAAATGATGAGAGTTGTAGTGATTGCTATAAGTTTTCTGCTGGAGCGGAAAAAAGTTCATCCGAACCCAATGGCTGAAAAAAACAATCTGAGGATGGAGTGGATGCCCATGAGCACTGTTGTCCAGGGGAGGAGTCACCAATCTCGTGACCAAAGACTTCTTCCGAAGACAACAACCGAGCCCAACACCAGAGGGCGATCTTATCCTTAGTGTGTGATCTGCAGCTCATATGCCTCGAACAAGAAACTACTCCTTCTGTAGTAGGGGATCTCTGTGTATAGTCATAATCTAGTGAATAGAATGGCAAGCCCATCCCCACACCAAAACGGCGGTGGAGAAGACTACAAAATAATACCACTACTGTGCGAACAAATTTCGCAGCGAAGCCTGCCCAACCTGAGCATCTGCCCTGGCATCCGTGTCCAGACAGTAATGTTCAGCAAAGGTATGGACCGACTTCCAAGTGGCCGCCTTGCAGATTTCTGCAATCGGAACATTACGCAGCAAAGCAGTCATGGCCGCTTTGCCCCTGGTGGAATGAGCCTTAGGTTTACCCCCTAAGGTCTTATTAGCCTTTTGGTAACATAATTGTATACAGGACACAATCCACCGAGAGATGGACTGTTTGGAGGTAGCAAGATCGGTCCTGACTGATCCATAATTGATAAACAATTGGTCTGACCTACGAATATCTTTGGTCTTATCAAGATAAAACTTCAACACCCTCCTAACGTCCAGGGAATGTAGAGACCTTTCCGCTGGAGAAGAGGGATTCTCAAAAAACGTAGGTAAAGTTATGGTCTGGTTGACATGAAAATCAGAAATAACCTTAGGAAGAAATTTAGGGTGAGTACGCATGACAACCTTAGCAGCATGAAATACAGTATAAGGTTCTAGACAACATAACGCCTGAAGTTCACTCACCCTGCGGGCCGATGTAATGGCCGCCTTCCAGGACAGGTGCTGCAACGAAGCCTTGTGAATAGGTTCAAAAGGCTCCCTCATCAATCTGGACAGCACCACATTCAATTCCCAGGAAGGCGCGGGAAGTCTGACAGGAGGGAACACCTTCTTCAAGCCTTCCAAAAAATCCTTGACCACAGGGATCTGAAAGAAGGAAGTCTGTGAGGGGCATTTCCTGTAAGCAGTCAAAGCAGCGAGATGAACCTTAATGGAGTGGAAATTAAGGCCAGACTGCGCCAAATGTAAAAGATATGGAAGGATGACATCTTCCTTACAGGTCGTCGGGTCAAAGTTCTTGGACTTGCACCAGATGCAGAATCTCTTCCACTAGGAAGTCCTAGTGGAAGGACGTTTAGCCTCCTCAGTATGTCCATACAATCTTCTGGTAGATTCAAATGGCCATATTGCACTATCTCAGGAGCCATGCCGCCAAACTCAAAGACGAGAGGTTGGGATGCATCATCCGCCCCCCGAACTTCGTGAGAAGGTCCGGCCTGCACGGCAGCTGCATGTGAGGAAGGAGAGACCGGTGAAGTAGGTCCGTGAACCACCACTGCCTGGGCCATTCCGGGGCAATGAGGATCATCCGCGCCCCGGACTTGGACAGTTTGATGAGCACCGCCGGAATCAGGGGAATGGGTGGAAAAGCGTACAGAAAGCTGTTCGACCAGTCGATCCATAGCGCATTCCCCAGCGTCCCCCGCTGGTAGTACCTGGATGCGAAGTCTCGGCATTTGCTGTTTTCGGCGGTGGCGAACAGATCTACGTCTGGAGTTCCCCACCTCGCGAAGACCTCTCCTAGTACTTCGTCGTTTATGACCCATTCGTGGTTTTCCTGAAGCAGCCTGCTCAGTGCGTCCGCCTGAACATTCTGCACCCCCGGCAGATGCGTGGCCGTAATCATCAGTCCCCGGGCCAGAAGCCAGTGCCAGATCGCCTGTGCCTCCTGCGACAGAGTGCGCGATCTCGACCCCCCCTGCTTGTTGAGGTAATACATCGTGGTTGTATTGTCCGTCTGTATCAGCAGCGAGTTGGTCTGGAAGGACGGATGGAAGGCCTTCAATGCCAAGGAAACGGCTCTGAGTTCCAGGAAATTGATGTGGTACGTAGACTCCAACAGGGACCACTTTCCTTGTATCTGTAAGTCTCCGGAGTGCGCTCCCCAGCCTTGGAGAGATGCATCCGTCACGATACTCGTCGTGGGAATGTCCTTGTGGAAGGGAACCCCCCTGAGGAGATTTTCCGCCGAACACCACCATTTCAGAGACTGAAGAGCATGCAGAGACAGTCGTATCTTGTCGTCCCAAGAACCTGTCCTCTGATCCCACTGATCTTCCAAGCACTCCTGCAGTGGTCTCATGTGCAGCCGTGCGTGAGGAGTGAGGAAGATACAGGAGGCCATCGACCCCAGCAGCGAAGACACCTTCCTCACTGTCGTCGATGGAGCAGTCATGAGGTCCTGAGCCTTCCGAAGGAGCGATAACCGTCTCTCCTTCAAAGGAGACACGCTTGCTGACAGCGTATCTATGGAGGCCCCCAAGTACTGTATGCACTGGACCGGAGTCGGGACAGATTTGGACATGTTGACGTGTAACCCCAGCTTGGTCAAGAGAGCGCACGTCCTCCGGAAGTGCGCCTGCGCTTCCGAGAAAGATGAGGCCTTGATCAACCAGTCGTCCAGGTACGGGTAGACAAACACCTTGTTCCTCCGCAGGTGCGCCGCTACCACTGCCATGCACTTCGAGAAGGTCCTAGGCGCAGACTTTAGCCCGAATGGCAGTACTGTGTATTGATAATGATTGGCGCCGACTTGGAATCGCAGGAACTTCCTGTGTTTCCGTGCAATGGGCACATGGAAGTACGCATCCTGTAGGTCTATGGCACAGAGCCAGTGTCCCCGTTGCAGCTGAGGGTAAATCTGATGCAACGATAGCATGCGAAACTTCTCTCTGCGAATCCATTTGTTTGCTTGCCGCAAATCCAGAATGGGCCTGAACTCGTTCTTGTCCTTCTTGCGAACCAGGAAGAACCGAGAGTACAGACCTCTTCCCCTTTGAGACAGAGGTACGTCTTCCACTGCCTTTTTCCGTAACAGGATGTCCGCCTCCGCCTGGAGCTCTCGCAGTTGATACTGCGAGCCTACCGGCGGAATCGCTGGAGGCGATCTGATGAACCGAAGACTGTATCCATTGCAAACAATATTCAGCACCCACTTGTCCTGAGTAATTTTTCTCCACTCTGCCAGAAAAAATGTAATGCTTCCTCCCACTGGGTAACGGTTGCAGGGGAAGTAGATGCTCTGGGCCGAGACCCGGCCGGGCCCTTGGTAGCAGTAGCGGACTGCTGGCCCCCTTTACCCTTCTGGCGTTTCTGGAAGGGTTTCCGGAACTGCTGCTGCTGGTGTTGCTGCTGTCCTGAGGCCTGCCCACGCCCTCTGCCCGCAGACCCGAACCGTCTCTGGAACGGGCGCTTCTTCTTCTCGGGCTTCTCCACCCCGACAGCTGTCAGGGTCTCTGCCTCCGTCTTCATGCGGGCCATCTCGTCGTCCGCATGCCTGCCGAAAAGGGTTTCCCCCGAGAAAGGCAGATTGGCCACTTTATGTTGAGCCTCTGGCTTGAGCGAGGTAAGGCGCAGCCACGCGTGACGTCGTTGGTGGACGCCATGACAATACCCATGCACCGCCAGCAGAGACACATCAGCTGCCGCACTGATCACCTGGTTCGATACCAGCATCCCCTCGCGCAAAGTCTCCAAGAAGTCCTCCTTCTTGTCGCGAGGCAGCAGCTCCGCGTACTGCTGGAGAGACTCCCACAGGGCACGGTCGTAACGCCCCAACAGAGCCCCGGCACTTGCCGCCTTCATGGTGGTAGACCTTCCTGCCCGCTGAATCTAGCCAGCGGCTCTCCTTGTCGGGCGGAACCGTCGATGAAGGGGTGGTAGCATGCTGCTTCCTCGCCGCCTTCACAATGACCGAATCCGGCTTCGGGTCCATCCTCAAAAAAGTCGGGTCCGAGTCCGGCGCCCGATACTTCTTCAGGAGCCGTGAGGGGGCGGATTTCGTCACCGCTGGCGTGAGGAACAACTCCATAGCGGGCTCCACCAGTCCCGGCACTAGAGGCAGCAGGGGGCGAGACAGGTGCTTCTTGTGCAGCGTCTCGAATATCACGGACGTCGTAGGTGTCGGTACCGTCACCGTGATTCCCAACTTGGCTGCACCCCTCAGTAGTACCTCCTGGAAGGAGACTAGATCGTCAACCGGCGACACCCTCGTCCCTGGCGAGTCTGACAGCGTCGGTGAGAAGTCCCTGGCAGATCGCGTGCGTGATCTGGATCTGCGCCTCCTGCGGCGTCGCCCCGATGTTGACGACGAACGCCCACGGCTCCGCGATCTCCCTCTCCGTCCGGAGCGGGAGCGCGATCTCCTTGGCTTCGGTCTGTCCGCCGGCCTCGCCGGGCCCGGCGACGGTGGCTTACCCTGGCGCCGCGGCCTAGGAGTTCCCTGCGGCAGCGTCGGATGCCTGGGCAACGAGACCGACCGTGGCGGAACCGCGGGTGGACCCGAAGGCGTGCGAGGCGGAATAGAACGAGGAGGAGGAGGAGGAGGAGGAGGCGGTGGTGGTGTCGGTAGTGGTGGAGGAGTAGGCGGAGGAGATAGCGTAGGGATCCGCGGCACGGGCTCCCGTGGCAAAGGAGGGCAGGGCAGCGACCCCGGCCTTGTCGGCGTATACACCATGGAGTATACCGAGCCCGGGGACTTCCTGCGCCGCCTCGGCGTCGATGAATCCCTCTTCGACGTCGATCGCCTCCTTGACGGCGACCGCCTCCTTGACGTCGATAGCCTCCTTGACGTCGATCGCCTCCATGACGTCGATCGCCTCCATGACGTCGATCGCCTCCTTGACGTCGATCGCCTCCTTGACGTCGATCGCCTCCTTGACGTCGATCGACTCCTTGACGTCGATCGCCTCCTTGACGGCGAACGCCTCCTTGACGGCGAACGCCGCTTCGACGGCGAGTGCCCGCGGCTGGCCGGCGACGTCGGGTATCCTCTCGACGGCGACCTTCTCCTCTTTGCCGACGGCGACCTCCCCTCGACGGCGAGCGCCGACGCAGGGCCTGATCTCGACGTCGATGACTTGACGGCGAAGTCGACGGCGTCGACGAAGACGATGACGATTTCGTCGACGGCGGCCTGTTCAGCTCCCTCGACGTTGAGCGTCGACGCCGCTTCTCCCCAGAGCCCTGGGGAGAAGGTGAACAGACCGTAGTCATCCCCCGCGACGCCGTAGTCGACGCCATCGACGTCGGTTGAGAATGGGGACATTTGCCGGTCTTCCTGCCCCTGGGGAGCCCCCCAGAGGCCTCAGCATGGGCAGAATCAGCCCCTCCTGACCCACCTTGTGCCTTCAGCCTTCTGTCCTCCAGGACTTGGAGCCTGATCTTCATTCTTTCTCTCAAGGTCCTGGCCGAGAACGAGTGGCACATTTCACACTCCTCCGGCACATGGGACTGGGGAAGGCAGACGATGCACACCCTGTGTGGGTCTGACTTAGCCTTCTTCCTATCGCACTCTGGGCACTTGTCAAACAAGCCAGGCATGATGACAACACAAGAAGGAAGGCCACAACACTAAAAGCACTTGAAAAGTGACAAAATCACCAAATAAACCCCTGAAAAGGGAGAGCTCAATGCTCCAGGGTCCTGCTAGCAGGTGCCGGGAAAATGAACTGAAAGTAAAAGGGACCTGCTGTGCATTCTGGGATACTGGAAACGTTCTGGAAAGTTTTCTTAAAGGCACAGTATCCTGCTCTGAGCCACATAATGGCAGCCTATGGGGCTTGTCTGTCCATTCCTCCCACTCTATCATTCCAGAGAATTTTGCTGGTAGAGGCAGGTTTTTCTCTGTGGAAAAAGCTGGGCAGGCAGTGCTGTTTATGGATGTTGGTGGAATTTTCAAGTTGAAGTACTGGACAGTGTAGCCTGTGGATATAGGCTGCATTATCTGTCTTTGAAATTCTCTCTTAAGTGTAGATGCAGGTCTGCATGGCTTGACAACTTAAGAGATTATTTTTATTGCTCCGGGGTCCCCGCATATGGGCGGGACTATTCACTAGATTATGACTATACACAGAGATCCCCTACTACAGAATTAGCATTTAAAAAACAATAGTGATGTCATTTGAGATGTCATCAGTGATGTCACTGACCATGTCATGAATGATATAATATGTGACATCATCAGCAGTGGATTGCGGGCGCGCAAGGTATAGTTAGTACAACTAACTATAACGGAGGAATTTCACTGGTCTTGTTCGAGTGAAATGTCCAGCTAACTATAACACCCCTAAAACCTATTGTTTTTTCAGTGAATTTCTAAGGTTTTTTAAATGCTAATTCCTAACTATATCAGGCCAGAAACCTATGTTTTTTTCAGTAAATATATGCATATATATATATATATATATATTTTTTTTAAGACAAAGGTAGGAGCACTCACGGGTCTTTTCCCTTGATTTATTGAGCCAACAGACGCGTTTCAGCACACTTGCTTTTCTCAATGTTGGTTTCCTCAAAAAGAAGCACATGACCAGATTTAAATGCATACTGGTTATTTATGATTGGATGACTGCTTGAATAAGCACAAATGAAAAGTTCGATATTCTAACATTGTTCTGCCAGTATACATTAATTTGCTCGTAACAGTTTCAGTCTTTTAGTAAATATTCTCATTCCAGTAATTTACGAGCACAGCACATTATTTCCAAGAAAAATCCATCATGTCTTTTTAAACCAAAATCCAATTACCCTCGTTCTGCCGATATTGCCGTTTCACATCACATACCTGTTGGCATTGGTTTAGTAACCGTTTGGCTCCTCATTTGGTAATGAATTACTCCGTGGTAAAACAGGTATGTATTGCTAGCAGGCTACGGCGGTTCTGGCAGTCACTTAATAAACATGTACTTCAATGGCCACTGAATGCTGCCGAACACTTCACATAACGGGTGCTTCCTCGGTGAAAGTTGTGAGAAGTTGGCCTGATGTATGATGTCACTAGTTCTAGTGTACACCTTATATCAGTCCAAACAACCCTTATGGTGATTGGTTGTAAAGTCAACCTTATAGACCAGCTATCCTAGTGGTAGCATGGACAAGAGCAGTCTTAGGCTAAACTCTGAATGGCATGTGAAGCCAGCTGTGATGCCATATATAATCCCTTGAATACCAAATGAAAGGACACCACAACAGATATATATATAAAATAAAGTGTATTTATTCTAGTCAAACCCTCAGCACTCTTTATGAGATTAGAGGTAAGTACAACACAGTCTTATTTAAGCATACATTAAGTCACACAGGTAAGTAATACAGTTAGGCCCTAGGGGCCACGCAAACCATATACTAAAGAAGTGGTATAAGGACCACTGTCACGGAAATAGGATAGGCCTAGGCCTAGGGAATCGCTGGGGCTACACTACACTAGCAACAGTTAGGAAGTGGGAGGCCCACGGGATTCAGGTGCAGAGTGGAAACACTCACGCGTAATGCGTAAAAGTCGATAGAATTACTAGCAGTTAGAAATTAACAGTTTAAGGACACTTCTGAAGCAGCTAAAGAGTCGAGACTCGGAAACTAGACCCTAGGATAGTCACTACCCTTGTGAGCACCGAAGTACCCAAGTTACCTAGCCCACGGGCTGCGGGTGCATAGGTGTGAACTTGCGTCGGGTTTCGCCGTGGACTTCTATGGATGCCTGAAGGAAAGTTGCTGACAGGCAGTCAGTGAAGAGTGTCCGGTGGATCCCAAGGCTGGGATCAAGAAGAGAGGAGACCTGCAAGCAGAAGGGACAGAGTCAAGGTTACTAGCCAGTGACCACGTGGAACCAGGAAGGAACCAGGCGATGTCGTGAAGATTGCAGGTGAAGGTGAAGCTTGTCGCTGCAGCCACGGGGACCAGGAGACGTCGAGGATGACCAGGACCAGGAGGCGAGCTGTCGCATGAAGGCTCTTGCTGTCGGCGGTGTCGAAGTTGAACTAGGACTCACCAAGCCTTGGCAAGCGGAACCCACGAAGAACGGAGGACTTGCTTCTGGTGCAGACCAGGAACGTCTGGGGTGCTTCTCTTTTGCAAGGAAGCGGGAGCCAGTCTGGAGGAGCCAAACCAGCAGTGAAGATTTCAGGATGCGTCGTCACAGAGGCCACTAGCCAACGGGCAAGCAACCGGACAGGCGCGGCAAGCAGGAAAATGCAGAAGGGCCCCACGCAGGACTCGTGGAGTGTGGGGGGCTGATCTTCAGTGCAGATGGTGCTTGGGGTTGGGGCTTCTCAATCCCCGGTGCACAACTTCGAGGGTGCCTCAGAAGCTGCGCTGGAAGATACTAGCCACTTTTCCCAGGTAGCCGGTCCCATGTCTCTCGTCGCCTCCACGGATCTCAGCTCGGCTGTGGATGTGGATCAGGGTCAGAGAAGTCTGGAAGTCAAGGCTCTGGTTGGGCTCTGCAGTCGGTCCCTCGTAGAACTTCAGCAAAGCAAAGGGTAGTCTCTTGATGGTGCCTGTTTGCACAGGGTAGCCACTCCTTGGCCACAAGGGAGATTCTTCAGTCTTCTTCTTTCGTCGAATGTCGAAGGTCCAGAGTTTCTGTTCAAGTTGCAGGTTCAGGATAATCTAATCTCCTGGGGCCCAGCTACCACTTTTATACTAATCTGGGGGGCTGGATTACCTGCTAGGTCACGCCTTATGGGTGGGACTTGGGAGGGGGGTGGTTACACCCCCTTCCCTTTGTCCAGTTTCGTGCCAGGACTGGGGCTGGAGTGCCCCAGCACCGGTTTGAACTGGACTATGCACGGGACACCTTGTGTGCCCCAGGCATGTCTCATTCTTTTCATCCCACCCTGCCCCAATACACTAAGGCCTGTCTGGGGTGGTGCTCGCACCTCCCAAGGCAGGAAACCTATTGTCCAAGCCTCCCTTGCCGGGATCACGCCCAGCAGCAGGAGGTCAGACTCGTGTCTGTGGCAGCAGCATCCATTTTGTGATGCTGGGGCTCTGGTTAACTTTAACCGGGTAAGTAGGTTACAACATGTCTTCTCCCTCTAGAAGGGAGGGATAATATCCTCATCCCCAGAAATGGGATGGGGGTATTATTCCAAAGTGTTAGACACCTTACACGACATGTTTTGATAAAGCCAAACCATAGTTACCATAACCGTTTAAGATTATAAGGCACTTTAAGAGTATATGGTAGGCTATATCATAGAACAGCTATAAGGACATGGTTCCGAAAGCTGCAGACAGGCTCAGCTCATGCTAGAGCACCATCTCACATGTTACCAAGCACTCTGCCTCCAGGATTGTTAAGGCCTGCCATAGGAGTGGCTGATAGGTGCACATGTGTCAATATGTAAGTTAGGTATAGGGATACTACACCTAAGCAAGGAGTGATTACACAACCTTGCCCCAGCTGAGTGATCAGACAGTTGTGTGGAAGGCCAGGCCAGGGGTGGCATAATACATGCTGCAGCCCCTGGTAGGCCTAGGGTACACCTATGCCCTGGGTACCTAAGGTACACTGTACAGGGACCAATAAGGTGATCCTATCCAATTGGGTTATGCACCTAAAGTACATAGTATCAATTTAGAGAGAGAACAGCAGGGCTGTCGGTCTGATTAGCAGGCCCACAGCCACATCTAAGTCGAAAACCAGTAAAGCAAAAGCAAAAAGTGGGGGTGAACATAGAAAGCAGACCCTACTCTCCTACACAACCCCCCCCCCCCAAACTTAGGGACATTAAACTAACCTTGACCAGTTGAGTCTTCATGTTCTTAGTGGAAATATCTGAAGAGTCCATCTGCATTGGCATGGTCAGTCCCAGGTCTATGTTCCACTGTGAAGTCCATCCCCTGTAGGGAAATGGACCACCTAAGAAGTTTGGGATTTTCACCCTTCATCTGATTTAGCCACAAGAGGGGCTTATGGTCTGTCTGAATCTTGAAGTGAGTGCCAAACAAGTATGGCCTCAGCTTTTTCAGGGCCCAAACCACAGCAAAGGCCTCCCTCTCAATAGCTGACCAACGTTTCTCTCTAGGGGTCAGCCTTCTACTTATAAAAGCAATGGGCTGGTCTTGACCATCTACATTCAGTTGTGAAAGAACAGCTCCCACACCTAACTCAGAAGCATCTGTCTGGACAATGAACTCTTTGGAGTAGTCTGGACTTTTCAGAATAGGTGCACTGCACATGGCCTGCTTCAGGTCATCAAATGCTTTTTAACAGCTTACTGTCCACTGAACTTTCTTTGGCATTTTCTTGGAGGTCAAGTCATTAAGTGGTGTCACAATGGACCCATAGTTCTTAACAAACTTTCTGTAGTACCCAGTCAGGCCCAAGAAAGCTCTGACCTGAGTCTGGGTAGTTGGAGGAGTCCAGTCCTTTATGGTCTGGATCTTGCTCTCCAATGGTTGAACCTGACCCCCACCAACTAGGTGGCCCAGGTATACAACCTTGCTCTGCCCTATCTGGCACTTAGTTGCCTTGATAGTGAGGCCTGCCTTTTGCAGGGCCTCTAAAACATTCCTCAGGTGGACCAGGTGATCCTCCCAGGTGGAGCTAAAGACAGCAATATCATCAAGATAAGCTGCACAATAATCATCCAACCCAGTAAGGACTTGATTCACCAACCTTTGGAAAGTGGCAGGTGCATTCTTCAAACCAAAGGGCATTACCACAAATTGATAATGTCCTCCTGGGGTCGAGAAAGCAGTTTTGGCCTTTGCATTCTCAGCTAGTCTGATTTGCCAGTAGCCTGCTGTCAGGTCAAATGTGTTCAAAAACTTAGCAGCTGCCAGTTTGTCAATGAGCTCATCTGCCCTAGGTATTGGGTGGGCATCTGTCCTAGTGACAGCATTGAGACCTCTGTAATCCACGCAAAACCTCATCTCTCTCTTACCATCTTGGGTGTGAGGCTTTGGCACAAGGACTACAGGACTAGCCCAAGGGCTCTCTGAAGGTTCAATGACTCCCAGCTCCAACATCTTTTGTACCTCAACTTTTATGCAGTCCCTGACATGGTCAGGTTGCCTGTAGATTTTACTCTTCACAGGCAGACTGTCACCAGTGTCCACCTCATGGGTGCACCAGTTTGTCTGACTTGGGGTCAGAGAGAACATATGTCTGTAGGATTGCAGAACCTGTCATCTGTAGCCATGAGTAAGCCCATGTCTGCCCTGTCAACATATGCCTTCAATCTGTTGACATGAAGCACCCTGTGGGGGCTTCTGGGAGTCCCAAGGTCCACCAAGTAGGTGACTTCTCCCTTTTTCTCAACAATAGTGTGGGGTCCAGACCATTTGTCTTGGAGTGCTGCTGGGGCCACTGGCTCCAACACCCACACTTTCTGCCCTGGCTGGTAAACAGTCAGCACAGCCTTTTGGTCATGCCAAGCTTTTTGGAGTTCTTGGCTTGCCTCAAGGTTTTTAGAAGCCTTCTTCATATACTCTGCCATCCTGGAGCGGAGACCACGTACATAATCCACTATATCAAGTTTGGTTTGTCTGAGAGGTCTCTCCCATCCTTCCCTTACTAAACATAGGGGTCCTCTTACAGGATGCCCAAACAAAAGCTCAAAAGGGCTGTAGCCAACCCCCTTTTGTGGGACCTCTCTGTAAGCAAACAGAAGGCAGGGTAAAAGGATGTCCCATCTTCGCCTAAGCTTGTCTGGTACACCTTTTATCATTCCCTTTAGGGTCTTGTTGAATCTCTCAACAAGCCCATTGCACTGTGGGTGATAGGGTGTGGTGAACTTGTAGTTCACACCACACTCCTTCCACATTGCAGTCAAGTATCCTGACATGAAGTTGGCACCTCTGTCAGAAATGACCTCCTTTGGAAAGCCCACTCTGGAGAATACTCTAAGCAGGGCCCTTGCCACAACAGGAGCTGTTGTGGTCCTCAGGGGAATAGCTTCTGGATACCTGGTGGCATGGTCCACTATCACCAGTATGAATCTGTGCCCAGATGCTGTTTGTGGGTCCATTGGTCCTACAATATCTATGCCCACTCTTTCAAAGGGAACCCCCACCACAGGTAGTGGTATGAGGGGGGCCTTTGTGGTGCCACCTGATTTGCCACTGGCTTGGCAGGTGACACAGGAGCGACAAAACTCCTTGGTATCTTCTGACATATGGGGCCAGTGAAAGTGAGGGACAAGCCTGTCCCAAGTCTTGTTCTGGCCTAAGTGTCCTGCAAGGGGAATATCATGGGCCAAGGTAAGAAGGAAGCCTCTGAACTTCAGTGATATGACCAACCTCCTGGATGCACCAAGCTTGGGGTCTCTAGCCTCTGAATACAGTAGCCCTTCATCCCAATACACTCTATGGGTACCTTGAGCATTCCCTGCAGCCTCATCAGCAGCCTGCTGTCTGAGGGGTTCAAGAGAGGGGCAGTCTAATTGAGCCTGCCTCAGATCTGCCCTTGAAGGTCCCCCTGTCCCAAGAAACTCAACCTGATCAGGTTCAAGTTCTTCTAGGACAGTTCCTTCAGGGCTCTCAGAATCATCCTCCTGGGAGGGCTGATCCACCACCTGAGGCAGGGGGGAAGGCACAGCCTTAACCCTACTGCTCCTTCTCTTGGGTTGTGACTGGTCCATAGTTTCAGGATCCAGCACTTGTTCAGTGGTGCACTTTTTGGCCTGTGACCTGGTCACAGCAAGGACATGTGCATCTATCCCCAGCATTTCTGCATGGGTCCTATACTCCACTTCAGACCAAACTGAAGTTTCAAGATCATTTCCCAGTAAACACTCTACAGGAAGGTCTGAACTAACAACAACTTTCTTGAGGCCAATTACCCCTCCCCAGGAGAAGTTAACAATAGCTACACTATGGGAGGTAGTGGCATTGCTAGCGTTGGTCACTAGGTAATTCTCACCTAGTATGATCTGTCCAGGGTCCACAAAGGCAGGTGTCACCATTGTGACACTAGCCCCAGTGTCCCTGTAGGCCTGAGCCATTCTTTGGTTGATAAAAGGAGTCTGTCTGTACTTGCCCAGGTTACTGGGGCCTACAGTAGAGGACAAAGCTAAGTCCCCATCACAGATCAGAACAGCCTGAGTAGGTATTCTGACTAGGCCAGAATCCTCCTCAGTTCCCAGGGTTAACCCTACTACACCCTTTTGCTGGGAACCACCACTTACAGCTGGACTAGGGGGTACAGTTGCCTTAGGGGCAATGGTGGCTGGGGGCTTATCCTTTTTGGTGCACTCACTAAACCAATGTGAGTTGGACTTACAATAGTTGCACCATGGTTTCTTTTGGCCATCTTTCTTTTTATCCTTTTTGGGACCACCCTCCCCCTGAGCCTTTTGGGGGCCTGGTGAAGACTTCTGGTCTTTTTGTTTCTGATCATTACCCTTCTGGTCTGCCTTTTTCTGATCACTGCCCTGGTTCTGGTTTTTCTGCTTAACTCTAGTCCTGACCCATCTATCTGCCTTCTTTCCCAATTCTTGGGGAGAAGTCAGATCAGAATCAATCAGGTGTTGATGCAGTAGCTGGTTTTGACAGTTGTTAAGGATTTGTTCTCCCATGATCAAATTACGGAATCCTGTATAGTCCTTAACCTTACTTCCCACTAGCCAGCCTTCCAGAGCCTTAGTGGCACAATCTACAAAGTCAGTCCAGTCCTGAGTCTGTGTCTTCTGGGTATCCCTGAACAACAACCTGTATTGTTCAGTGGTTAGGCCAAACCTATCAATTAGAGCACTCTTCAGGACAGTGTAATTGTCTGCATCCTCATCACTAACTGTGAGGAGCTTGTCTCTACCTTTCTCAGAGAAGGAGAGCCACAAGATATCTGCCCACTGACTTCGGGGTACCTGCTGTACTTTGCAAGCTCTCTCCAAAGCAGTTATCCATTTGTGGATGTCATCCCCACACTTGTAGGGAGGGACAATCTTGCTCAGGTTTCTATTATCATAGTGCCTGTCTCTATCCCTAGGGATATTGCTGCCACCAGTGGGTTCTGACCCACTTAACTTTTGCTCTCTAGCCAGAGCAAGCTTCTGCTTGGCAAGGGCAAGTTCTTCCCTCTGAATCCTCAGATTAGCTTCCCTCATTCTGGCTTCATGCTCCTTTCTCTCAGGGGAAGTCATTCCCCTGTGAGAGGAAGCATTAGAGATGCTAGAGACATGGGAGTGGATGGATTCCCTTGAAGGGGATCTGTCCCTCCTGCTTCTCTGTGTAAGCCCACTTGGGGGTCTGTATGGGGGGACCCCATGCAAACTCCCATGTAAGCTTAGGTTAGCCTGGCTAAGTCTTCCTACTTGGCCCTGGCTGTCTACCTCTTCATCTGAAGTCCCATCTGACTAATCTGTGGTGGGTAGACCCTCCTTTGTACCTAGGGTACTGGCCTGTGAGGCCCTAAAAGTATCATACTCCTCTAGGAGTTGTACTAGCTGAAGGAGGGTAGGGTTTGCACCCTGTTTTAACTTTCTGGATGTACACAATTGTCTCATCTCCTGAAAAGTTAGGGTATCATATCTAGAGGGGGTCTTCTTCAGACCTGCCCCTCCTGAGAGAGCATCTACTTGATCTCCTCCCAGAGACATGATCTAGTGAGGGTGTGGTGTGTGCACCTACCTACACTAGTTGTTTCTACTAAACCTCTCTGGTAGTTGTAGTCAGGGTGTGTTACTCCCTTCAACCTACAACCACTAAGTCCAGTAGGACTTAAGTATTATAATCTATGTTATATGTACCTAAACAATATCTGTGTGATCTTTCAATTTAGTATCTCAAGATTACAATGGTATTACAACAGCAAGCTCGGATCCCAAACGCTGCTCACCAATGTGAGAAGTTGGCCTGATGTATGATGTCACTAGTTCTAGTGTACACCTTATATCAGTCCAAACAACCCTTATGGTGATTGGTTGTAAAGTCAACCTTATAGACCAGCTATCCTAGTGGTAGCATGGACAAGAGCAGTCTTAGGCTAAACTCTGAATGGCATGTGAAGCCAGCTGTGATACCATATATAATCCCTTGAATACCAAATGAAAGGGCACCACAACAGATATATATATAAAATAAAGTGTATTTATTCTAGTCAAACCCTCAGCACTCTTTATGAGATTAGAGGTAAGTACAACACAGTCTTATTTAAGCATACATTAAGTCACACAGGTAAGTAATACAGTTAGGCCCTAGGGGCCACGCAAACCATATACTAAAGAAGTGGTATAAGGACCACTGTCACGGAAATAGGATAGGCCTAGGCCTAGGGAATCGCTGGGGCTACACTACACTAGCAACAGTTAGGAAGTGGGAGGCCCACGGGATTCAGGTGCAGAGTGGAAACACTCACGCGTAATGCGTAAAAGTCGATAGAATTACTAGCAGTTAGAAATGAACAGTTTAAGGACACTTCTGAAGCAGCTAGAGAGTCGAGACTCGGAAACTAGACCCTAGGATAGTCACTACCCTTGTGAGCACCGAAGTACCCAAGTTACCTAGCCCACGGGCTGCGGGTGCATAGGTGTGAACTTGCGTCGGGTTTCGTCGTGGACTTCTATGGATGCCTGAAGGAAAGTTGCTGACAGGCAGTCAGTGAAGAGTGTCCGGTGGATCCCAAGGCTGGGATCAAGAAGAGAGGAGACCTGCAAGCAGAAGGGACAGAGTCAAGGTCACTAGCCAGTGACCACGTGGAGCCAGGAAGGAACCAGGCGATGTCGTGAAGATTGCAGGTGAAGGTGAAGCTTGTCGCTGCAGCCACGGGGACCAGGAGATGTCGAGGACGACCAGGACCAGGAGGCGAGCTGTCCCACGAAGGCTCTTGCTGTCGGCGGTGTCGAAGTTGAACTAGGACTCACCAAGCCTTGGCAAGCGGAACCCACGAAGAACGGAGGACTTGCTTCTGGTGCAGACCAGGAACGTCTGGGGTGCTTCTCTTTTGCAAGGAAGCGGGAGCCAGTCTGGAGGAGCCAAACCAGCAGTGAAGATTTCAGGATGCGTCGTCACAGAGGCCACTAGCCAATGGGCAAGCAACCGGACAGGCGCGGCAAGCAGGAAAATGCAGAAGGGCCCCACGCAGGACTCGTGGAGTGTGGGGGGCTGATCTTCAGTGCAGATGGTGCTTGGCGTTGGGGCTTCTCAATCCCCGGTGCACAACTTCGAGGGTGCCTCAGAAGCTGCGCTGGAAGATACTAGCCACTTTTCCCAGGTAGCCGGTCCCACGTCTCTCGTCGCCTCCACGGATCTCAGCTCGGTTGTGGATGTGGATCAGGGTCGGAGAAGTCTGGAAGTCAAGGCTCTGGTCGGGCTCTGCAGTCGGTCCCTCGTAGAACTTCAGCAAAGCAAAGGGTAGTCTCTTGATGGTGCCTGTTTGCACAGGGTAGCCACTCCTTGGCCACAAGGGAGATTCTTCAGTCTTCTTCTTTCGTCGAATGTCGAAGGTCCAGAGTTTCTGTTCAAGTTGCAGGTTCAGGATAATCTAATCTCCTGGGGCCCAGCTACCACTCTTATACTAATCTGGGGGGCTGGATTACCTGCTAGGTCACGCCTTCTGGGTGGGACCTGGGAGGGGGGTGGTTACACCCCCTTCCCTTTGTCCAGTTTTGTGCCAGGACTGGGGCTGGAGTGCCCCAGCACCGGTTTGAACTGGACTATGCACGGGACACCTTGTGTGCCCCAGGCATGTCTCATTCTTTTCATCCCTCCCTGCCCCAATACACTAAGGCCTGTCTGGGGTGGTGCTCGCACCTCCCAAGGCAGGAAACCTATTGTCCAAGCCTCCCTTGCTGGGATCACTCCCAGCAGCAGGAGGTCAGACTCGTGTCTGTGGCAGCAGCATCCATTTTGTGATGCTGGGGCTCTGGTTAACTTTAACCGGGTAAGTAGGTTACAACATGTCTTCTCCCTCTAGAAGGGAGGGATAATATCCTCATCCCCAGAAATGGGATGGGGGTATTATTCCAAAGTGTTAGACACCTTACACGACATGTTTTGATAAAGCCAAACCATAGTTACCATAACCGTTTAAGATTATAAGGCACTTTAAGAGTATATGGTAGGCTATATCATAGAACAGCTATAAGGACATGGTTCCGAAAGCTGCAGACAGGCTCAGCTCATGCTAGAGCACCATCTCACATGTTACCAAGCACTCTGCCTCCAGGATTGTTAAGGCCTGCCATAGGAGTGGCTGATAGGTGCACATGTGTCTATATGTAAGTTAGGTATAGGGATACTACACCTAAGCAAGGAGTGATTACACGACCTTGCCCCAGCTGAGTGATCAGCCAGTTGTGTCATAATGGAAGGCCAGGCCAGGGGTGGCATAATACATGCTGCAGCCCCTGGTAGGCCTACGGTACACCTATGCCCTGGGTACCTAAGGTACACTGTACAGTGACCAATAAGGTGATCCTATCCAAATGGGTTATGCACCTAAAGTACATAGTATCAATTTAGAGATAGAACAGCAGGGCTGTGGGTCTGATTAGCAGGCCCACAGCCACATCTAAGTCGAAAACCAGTAAAGCAAAAGCAAAAAGTGGGGGTGAACATAGAAAGCAGACCCTACTCTCCTACAAAAGTGGCCTTCACAATGAATTTTATAAGACAAAGGTAGGAGCACTCACGGGTCTTTTCCCTTGATTTATTGAGCCAACAGATGCGTTTCAGCACACTTGCTTTTCTCAATGTTGGTTTCCTCAAAAAGAAGCACATGACCAGATTTAAATGCATACTGGTTATTTATGATTGGATGACTGCTTGAATAAGCACAAATGAAAAGTTCGATATTCTAACATTGTTCTGCCAGTATACATTAATTTGCTCGTAACAGTTTCAGTCTTTTAGTAAATATTCTCATTCCAGTAATTTACGAGCACAGCACATTATTTCCAAGAAAAATCCATCATGTCTTTTTAAACCAAAATCCAATTACCCTCGTTCTGCCGATATTGCCGTTTCACATCACATACCTGTTGGCATTGGTTTAGTAACCGTTTGGCTCCTCATTTGGTAATGAATTACTCCGTGGTAAAACAGGTATGTATTGCTTGCAGACTACGGCGGTTCTGGCAGTCAATTAATAAACATGTATTTCAATGGCCACTGAATGCTGCCGAACACTTCACATAACGGGTGCTTCCTCGGTGAAAGTGGCCTTCACAATGAATTTTTTAAGACAAAGGTAGGAGCACTCACGGGTCTTTTCCCTTGATTTATTGAGCCAACAGACGCGTTTCAGCACACTTGCTTTTCTCAATGTTGGTTTCCTCAAAAAGAAGCACATGGCCAGATTTAAATGCATACTGGTTATTTATGATTGGATGACTGCTTGAATAAGCACAAATGAAAAGTTTGATATTCTAACATTCGTCTGCCAGTATACATTAATTTGCTCGTAACAGTTTCAGTCTTTTAGTAAATATTCTCATTCCAGTAATTTATGAGCACAGCACATTATTTCCAAGAAAAATCCATCATGTCTTTTTAAACCAAAATCCAATTACTCTCGTTCTGCCGATATTGCCGTTTCACATCACATACCTGTTGGCATTGGTTTAGTAACTGTTTGGCTCCTCATTTGGTAATGAATTACTCCGTGGTAAAACAGGTATGTATTGCTTGCAGACTACGGCGGTTCTGGCAGTCAATTAATAAACATGTATTTCAATGGCCACTGAATGCTGCCGAACACTTCACATAACGGGTGCTTCCTCGGTGAAAGTGGCCTTCACAATGAATTTTTTAAGACAAAGGTAGGAGCACTCAGGGGTTTTTCCCTTGATTTATTGAGCCAACAGACGCGTTTCAGCACACTTGCTTTTCTCAATGTTGGTTTCCTCAAAAAGAAGCACATGACCAGATTTAAATGCATACTGGTTATTTATGATTGGATGACTGCTTGAATAAGCACAAATGAAAAGTTCGATATTCTAACATTGTTCTACCAGTATACATTAATTTGCTCGTAGCAGTTTCAGTCTTTTAGTAAATATTCTCATTCCAGTAATTTTCGAGCACAGCACATTATTTCCAAGAAAAATCCATCATGTCTTTTTAAACCAAAATCCAATTACCCTCGTTCTGCCGATATTGCCGTTTCACATCACATACCTGTTGGCATTGGTTTAGTGCTGTGCTCGTAAATTACTGGAATGAGAATATTTACTAAAAGACTGAAACTGTTACGAGCAAATTAATGTATACTGGCAGAACAATGTTAGAATATCAAACTTTTCATTTGTGCTTATTCAAGCAGTCATCCAATCATAAATAACCAGTATGCATTTAAATCTGGTCATGTGCTTCTTTTTGAGGAAACCAACATTGAGAAAAGCAAGTGTGCTGAAACGCGTCTGTTGGCTCAATAAATCAAGGGAAAAGACCCGTGAGTGCTCCTACCTTTGTCTTAAAAAATTCATTGTGAAGGCCACTTTCACCGAGGAAGCACCCTTTATGTGAAGTGTTCGGCAGTATTCAGTGGCCATTGAAGTTCATATATATATATATATTCAATGAAAAAACCAAAGGTTTCACACACGTTATAGTTAGGAATTAGCATTTAAAAAACCTTAGAAATTAAATGAAAAAACCAAAGGTTTCACACATGTTATAGTTAGCTGGACATTTCACTCGTAAAAAACCAATGAAATTCCCCCGTTATAGTTAGTTCAGCTAACTATAACTCGCGCGCCCGCAATGCACTACTGATGACGTCACATATTACATCACTCATGACATGGTCACTGACATCACTCATGACATCACTGATGACATCTCAAATGATATCACTGATGACATCACTGATGACATCATCCAGTGAATGTGTGTTTTTCTGAAAATTAAATATGTTTTATATATGTATATCTCAAGGTCAATGGAAGACTAAATGGGTATATAAGTGTCTAAATGGATGCTTTGTTTTTGAAAAATTTATTGTGTAACTGACTGATTAAGTGTATCATAGTGAATACATGGCTTACTGAGTAATGTTTAAATATGAAAATATCTGTATCAGTCTCTCACTTTGTGTATAAGTGGCTGCATGGGTTGGTGATTAGCTTCATGGGTGTCTATATAGGTTATTAGTTGTTTTTTTGAGTATCAGTCTGAGTGTCTGCATGGTTCGGTGGGGGGTATTACGTAGTGCATAGGTGCATGAATGAGTGATTCACTCTTTGTATGTGTTGAAGACAGCATGTGTGCAGGACTGTATGGGTGGATGAGTGTGTGTATGGGTGTGTTAGTGAGTGAATGACTGTCTCAATAGTGTCTTTATGAGTAACTACATATCTATTAAACTAGTATATGTGACTATTGGTGTATATAAGTGAGTATATGTGAGAGTGAGAGATTGAAAGAGTTCCTGTATGAATAAGTATGTGTTTCTATAAGTGACTGTTTATAAGACTAAGGTGCCGATCACGATCCGGTAAAAAATGTCCCCGTACGACTCGTATCGGGTCTTTTTACCGTACGAATCGTACAAGTGCCGTACGAACTCGCAATCGCGATTCGCATGGTAAAAAGTCCATACGAACCGCACTGGGAATCATTCCCCACACGTCCTCGGGTCTGAAAATGTGTCCGACACGTCCTCGGACGATTTACCTTACAAACGTGAAAAGCCAAGTCCGACCGAGGAATCACGATCCATCCCGTGCGTCCGAGCGTACAACCGTATGGAAAAAACACCGTCCGCACCGAACTCCTATAGCAACCATGGAGACATGTGCCCGCATACGCGCCCAACACTCCCCCCAGCCCCCGTACGTCCGACACGTACCCCCCGTGCATGTATACCCCCACCCGTCTAGGTACACCCCAGTACGTTCCAGTCGTACCCCCACCCCAGTACGTGTCGTACCACCGTCTATGTACACCCCAGTACTTTCGAGCTCCACCCCCACCCCAGTACGTGTCATACCCCCCGTGTACCTACATCCCAGTACGTTCCAGTCGTACCCCCACCCCAGTACGTGTCATACCCCCGTGTACCTACACCCCAGTACGTTCCAGTCGTACCCCCACCCCAGTACGTGTCGTACCACCCGTGTACCTACACCCCAGTACGTTCCAGTCGTACCCCCACCCCAGTACGTGTCGTACCACCGTGAACCTACACCCCAGTACGTTCCAGTCGTACCCCCACCCCAGTACGTGTCGTACCACCGTGAACCTACACCCCAGTACGTTCGAGCCCCACCCCCACCCCAGTACGTGTCATACCCCCGTGTACCTACACCCCAGTACGTTCGAGCCCCACCCCCACACAAGTACGTGTCATACCCCCCGTGTACCTACACCCCAGTACGTTCCAGTCGTACCCCCACCCCAGTACGTGTCATACCCCCCGTGTACCTACACCCCAGTACGTTCGAGCCCCACCCCCACACCAGTACGTGTCATACCCCCCGTGTACCTACACCCCAGTACGTTCGAGCCCCACCCCCACACCAGTACGTGTCATACCCCCCGTGTACCTACACCCCAGTATGTTCCAGTCGTACCCCCACCCCAGTACGTGTCGTACCACCGTGTACCTACACCCCAGTATGTTTGAGCCCCACCCCCACCCCAGTACGTGTCATACCCCCCGTGTACCTACACCCCAGTACGTTCCAGTCGTACCCCCACCCCAGTACGTGTCGTACCACCGTGTACCTACACCCCAGTATGTTCGAGCCCCACCCCCACCCCAGTACGTGTCATACCCCCGTGTACCTACACCCCAGTACGTTCCAGTCGTACCCCCACCCCAGTACGTGTCATACCCCCGTGTACCTACATCCCAGTACGTTCCAGTCGTACCCCCACCCCAGTACGTGTCGTACCACCCTCTATGTACACCCCAGTACATTCGAGCCCCACCCCCACCCCAGTACGTGTCATACCCCCCGTGTACCTACATCCCAGTACGTTCCAGTCGTACCCCCACCCCAGTACGTGTCATACCCCCCGTGTACCTACACCCCAGTACGTTCCAGTCGTACCCCCACCCCAGTACGTGTCGTACCACCGTGAGCCTACACCCAGTACGTTCCAGTCGTACCCCCACCCCAGTACGTGTCGTACCACCGTGAACCTACACCCCAGTACGTTCGAGCCCCACCCCCACCCCAGTACGTGTCATACCCCCGTGTACCTACACCCCAGTACGTTCGAGCCCCACCCCCACCCCAGTACGTGTCATACCCCCCGTGTACCTACACCCCAGTACGTTCCAGTCGTACCCCCACCCCAGTACGTGTCATACCCCCGTGTACCTACATCCCAGTACGTTCCAGTCGTACCCCCACCCCAGTACGTGTCGTACCACCGTGTACCTACACCCCAGTATGTTCGAGCCCCACCCCCACCCCAGTACGTGTCATACCCCCGTGTACCTACACCCCAGTACGTTCCAGTGGTACCCCCACCCCAGTACGTGTCATACCCCCGTGTACCTACATCCCAGTACGTTCCAGTCGTACCCCCACCCCAGTACGTGTCGTACCACCCTCTATGTACACCCCAGTACGTTCGAGCCCCACCCCCACCCCAGTACGTGTCATACCCCCATGTACCTACACCCCAGTACGTTCGAGCCCCACCCCCACCTCAGTACGTGTCATACCCCCCGTGTACCTACACCCCAGTACGTTCCAGTCGTACCCCCACCCCAGTACGTGTCGTACCACCCGTGTACCTACACCCCAGTACGTTCCAGTCGTACCCCCACCCCAGTACGTGTCGTACCACCGTGAACCTACACCCCAGTACGTTCCAGTCGTACCCCCACCCCAGTACGTGTCGTACCACCGTGTACCTACACCCCAGTATGTTCGAGCCCCACCCCCACCCCAGTACGTGTCATACCCCCGTGTACCTACACCCCAGTACGTTCCAGTCGTACCCCCACCCCAGTACGTGTCGTACCACCCTCTATGTACACCCCAGTACGTTCGAGCCCCACCCCCACCCCAGTACGTGTCATACCCCCGTGTACCTACACCCCAGTACGTTCGAGCCCCACCCCCACCCCAGTACGTGTCATACCCCCTGTGTACCTACACCCCAGTACGTTCCAGTCGTACCCCCACCCCAGTACGTGTCATACCCCCCGTGTACCTACACCCCAGTACGTTCCAGTCGTACCCCCACCCCAGTACGTGTCATACCCCCGTGTACCTACATCCCAGTACGTTCCAGTCGTACCCCCACCCCAGTACGTGTCGTACCACCCTCTATGTACACCCCAGTACGTTCGAGCCCCACCCCCACCCCAGTACGTGTCATACCCCCCGTGTACCTACACCCCAGTACGTTCCAGTCGTACCCCCACCCCAGTACGTGTCATACCCCCGTGTACCTACACCCCAGTACGTTCCAGTCGTACCCCCACCCCAGTACGTGTCGTACCACCGTGAACCTACACCCCAGTACGTTCCAGTCGTACCCCCACCCCAGTACGTGTCGTACCACCGTGAACCTACACCCCAGTATGTTCGAGCCCCACCCCCACCCCAGTACGTGTCATACCCCCGTGTACCTACACCCCAGTACGTTCCAGTCGTACCCCCACCCCAGTACGTGTCGTACCACCCTCTATGTACACCCCAGTACGTTCGAGCCCCACCCCCACCCCAGTACGTGTCATACCCCCGTGTACCTACACCCCAGTACGTTCGAGCCCCACCCCCACCCCAGTACGTGTCATACCCCCCGTGTACCTACACCCCAGTACGTTCCAGTCGTACCCCCACCCCAGTACGTGTCATACCCCCCGTGTACCTACACCCCAGTACGTTCCAGTCGTACCCCCACCCCAGTACGTGTCATACCCCCGTGTACCTACATCCCAGTACGTTCCAGTCGTACCCCCACCCCAGTACGTGTCGTACCACCCTCTATGTACACCCCAGTACGTTCGAGCCCCACCCCCACCCCAGTACGTGTCATACCCCCCGTGTACCTACACCCCAGTACGTTCGAGCCCCACCCCCACCCCAGTACGTGTCATACCCCCGTGTACCTACACCCCAGTACGTTCGAGCCCCACCCCCACCCCTGTACGTGTCGTACCACCGTGTACCCAGTACGTTCGAGTCCTACCCCCACCCCTGTACGTGTCGAACCACCGTGTATGTACATCCCAGTACGTTCGAGTCCTACCCCCAACACAACCTCCTAACTACGGAGCGCACCCCAGGCCCCAACATCACAACCGCATGTACGATTCGTACCAAGCCACACACAAGGACAGCACCGTACAACCAAATGGCCCATGTACACACCGTACACACGCTCAAAACGCACGGACACAACCAGGACAAAACAAAACAACACAACAATACACCATTCGAATGGCACAAAGCCACTAAACATGGCCAAAAAACACCAAAACAACACCTTCACTGACCTGCAACTGCCAAAAACAAACAGAGGCCCAATACACCACCACTCCTTATAACCAACCCACCCACAATTCAAACACAGCCACACCCACCAATGGACCAATAAAAAGGGCCCACACACACAAACCATGAGCCTTTGCAACAGACCCACTGCTGCCAGACCCCACAGACAACCCACAGCACCAGACCTCAACCTTTACTACACCTTACACTTGCACACCTTCACACAACCACCTTCACAAACACACCCTCATCACATTCACACACACACGCACCTGCACAACCACACCCACACACCCACAACCATCCACACACCACCCCCACCATCCACACCCCCCCACCATCCACACCCCTCATCATGCCCACTACCAAGAATCCAAAGTTCAGTAACCGAGAGTTGGAGGTTCTTGTTGATCAAATCCTCAGAGTCGAGCCACAGATCTTTGGAACATTGGTCAGAAACACCAGCCAGGCAGCAAAAACAGCCATGTGGCAGACCATCGTCGATGCTGTGAATGCTGTTGCGGACACCAGACGGACCAGGCAGGAATGCCAGAACAGGTGGTACGATCTGCGGAGGAGGGTCCGAGCCAAGAGGCAGGATGAACACGACCAGGCCAACGCCACCGGAGCAGGGCCCTCCCACAGACCCGTACACTACCATCCCTGGGAGGAGAGGGTGATGGCCATACTGCCGGTGGAGGCAGTCGAAGGATTAGAAGGACTCCGAGACCCGGGTGAGTACACAAACAACGCACCTCACATGGGGGGAACGGCATCCACAACCAACATCACTAACAGGCACGCAACCACCACAAGCCATCGCATGACTCAACCACACTCCATGAGCACGCACATGCCACTGCTGCCACCATGCCCCATGCACCCAGCTGGACAATGTCAAGTCACAGGCCACAGAAGACAACAACACATGACACGGTAACCCGGATGGCGGGAGGCTGGGCCCAAAAAAGCAC
The DNA here is from genome assembly GCF_964204655.1 of Triturus cristatus. Taxonomy (NCBI): domain Eukaryota; kingdom Metazoa; phylum Chordata; class Amphibia; order Caudata; family Salamandridae; genus Triturus; species Triturus cristatus. The sequence goes on along the minus strand of NC_140579.1, from coordinate 231,814,590 downwards.
ATAGTGCAACTCAGAAGCAGACAACAATTCACTCTACCCATATGGCCTAGGTCACAGCCAGACAAACAGTGTGTCCCAACACAGGAATGACTTGCCAGCAAATGGCGGACGCCTTGCATCAACACATGGGGGTGAAGGCACTGTTTTGCACATGACAGCAGCTAATGAACAGCCAACATTGTGAAAGAGTGGCAGCACACACCACCACAGCAGCAGCGCACAGAAAAACATCACACCCAATGGGTGCCTGGAGATCAGAAACAAACTCACATCAACAAGCCAAGGGCCACTCAAAGATCTGCTAACAGTGTGTGCCCAGGAAGCTGGGCCGAGGTGACAGAGGGTGACACACGGAGGGAGGGAGAGGGGGACAGAGAGGGAGGGAGAGGGGGACAGAGATGGAGGGAGAGGGGGACAGAGAGGGAGGGAGAGGGGGACAGAGAGGGAGGTAGAGGGGGACAGAGATGGAGGGAGAGGGGGACAGAGAGGGAGGGAGAGGGGGACAGAGAGGGAGGGAGAGGGGGACAGAGAGGGAGGGAGACGGACAGAGGGAGGAGGCTGACACACGGAGGGAGGGAGAGGGGGACACAGAGGGAGCAAGACACAGGGAGAGCTAATCAGCCGTGTTGCGTGTGTGAATGTCTGCTCGTCAGCAGGTAGACTGCGTGCATGTAGACAAGGGTGGCCAGTGCCAGAACCCCCCCTCTTCACCATGGCAAAACACAGGGCCATGTCACAACCTGTACACGGGAACAAGGACAGCTACCTGGATCATATAAGTGTGTGGATCCCCTCCATGTGCGCATGTACAGTGCTACACGGAAGGCGCCAATGCATGGCTCGCCACACCTGCCCACTCCACTGCTGACTGCAGTCACACTTGACGCAGCAAGTAAGACTGTGCCACACATAGTTAAAGGGGCCAAAGTGGTGGCCAAGGGACACACCCATGCACAAGTGCACTGTGAGTGGAATGCAAGACAGATCCTAATTCCAAGAGGAAATGTGCCAACTTTGAAACGGATGAAACATGGATGTTGCATGGACCAAAATTAACATTGTCTCTCTCACACACAGGTCAACGTCGTGGTGCACCCCCCAACACTGGGGGGGAACACTCACAGGACCCGGATCTGCAGGAGCCCGATCCCACCGGCAGCGACCACTCTCACCACTCTGCGGACGACCCCGACCGACCTGGCCCCTCTGGTGTCCAACCACCTGCAGCACCTGCGTCAGGTACAACTGTGCCAACCACCACCCCCACTCCTGCCACATCCCAGGAGACACCCAGGATCCCTGCCCCAACACCACAATGCAGCCAGGCTCGCCAGGAGGGACACGGTGTCCCGGGCACCCAGGAGGAGGCAGGCGACAACGCCAATGCCACCCCTCAGGGGTCCCGGAGACCCCATGTGCCCACAAGTGCAGGCCAGGCGCAAGTGGGCAGGGGTGGTGGGAGTGGAGGACGGCGGAGGCGCGAGCCTGACCAGTTGGCTGGGGATCCGGTATTTTCCCATGTCCGTAACATCCTGGACTCATACCGGCAGGACACCACGGGCATGGCCCAGGTTGTGTCCGTCCTCGAGGGGATCAAGGCCCAGCAGGCCCAGCAACATGCGGAGCTAATTGCCTGTCTACTGGTACACCAACGGAGGATGGAGGACAGACAGGCTGAGCAAGTGACGGCATTCCAGGGGATTCACGCTACACTCCGTCGGATGGCCGACACCATGGCCGACCCTCCCTGTGCCAGAAGGCGGAGAACATCACCACCCACAGGGAGGGATCAGGAGGAGGAGGAGGAAACATCCGACGGAGCATCCCAGACGTCGTCAGGGCCTGCTGGTGAGGTTCCCCGCAGGAGGCGGGGTCGTCCACGGAAAGGACCGTGAGGGTGGCTGCTACATCACCATCTCCCAGGACACCTGGCCTGGCACCTGGCCCACTGGAGCAACAGCATCACAGCATCAAGAGACATTCTCTGCCACATGGCCCTGCTGGTCACTGGCTGACCAATGTTGACAAAGACTGTGGCATGGACTCTGAGGATTTCCAATGGCAAGGACACCAACTCCCCTACTGAACTTTGGATTCCCTAATCCCGGAAAGCCCCTCACTTTGTCCCCTCCCCCCCCCCCCCAATAATAAATCACACTATGAAGAGTAGATGCCTGCTGGTAGCATTATTACCTAACATGTGTCTTGTAAAGTCTAAACATGCCTGAGTCATCTTTTCTCTTCAACCATCCACACCCTGGGGCCTGAGTCTGGCACAGGACACATGGGTCACAGTTTATTAGGCAAGACAGACATGGAGCACCATACACACCCGTGATGGGCACAACCAGCTGAGGGGGTGGCCGAACAACCGTGCTGACACCCACATTGAGTACACCAACAGTCATGCGCAGAGGTCAGGGATCCAGTCCAGTGTCCTGGTTGGCACCCAGGTATGTGTAGACAGGTGGCAGAACCATGTCCTGCAAGCTTGAGTCCGGTGGATGCAGAGAATGGGGGCCTGGCCAACGTTGGATGCATGGGGATGGCACATGTCACAATACCCACGCAGTCATGGACATCATGCCCAATACACAGTCTCAGCCCACACACACAGCTTACATATTGCGACTCGACACATTGACACATAGCCACAATCAGGGAATACCATGCCAGACATGCAGGATGCACCGTGCCAACACACCAGCATTGACTGAGAAGAGGCACCTTGGAGGCATAGGGACACCTTTATTAGTCATGTATTCGGGTTTGCAGAGGCAACTCGAAGTACACATGAACACATCATGTGGAGTGACATGTGGGTCCAACACTGGCACCACCCTTCTGCAGCACAAATGCGTGATAGCCATGGTACTGGCACACAAGCGTCGGCTAACAGCTAAATACCCACAGCTGCACACAGAGAGCCTGCCATACACCATAGATCCGCTGATGTGGAAGTCCCACACCATGTCAAGCCAATGCTAACCGTATGTGTCCGAGGGCAGTGTCACACACATTGATGCCATCATCACAATCCACTATCCCATCACTGATGACTGTCAAACAGGCAGCCCATCTATTCAGGTGTACACAGCTGCATGTTGTGTCCCATGGGGATGCAACATGGCTGCAGAGGAACCAAACCCCGACAGGGGCAGTGTGCACACATCGTGAACAACTGCCACACCCAATACACCCCAGATGCATCCCTTACCCCATGGAGACTTCCAAACGTGTCCGTGCCTGTAACGCTGAGTCAGCCCACGATGTCATGTCCATGAGGAATAGCAGTGCCACAACAATGCAACCAGCAAACGGCATGCGCAGGTACCTGGGGAAGAGAGACACACAAGAAGTCAGCCACAAAAAGCACAGCCACTTGCATGTGCATTTACTCGACACATGTATGGATGACAACATGCTAGGTCACAATTATGACTGGGGAAATACTACCATCACTGCCACCATCACTCCAGTGACACACCCACACACACCTCTGACCCACGTGCCATACATGCAGGTGGAGACACACATCACAACGCATGCCACACGGGGACCAATGCGTGCACACTCAGACACTGGTACTCACCACTAAGCAAAGAAGTCGCGTATGAGCCGAGTCCGGATGTCCTCTTGAGGCTCCACATCCTCCACATCACTAGCCCCATTGCCAAGCCCTTCGTCCTCCACGGGTGGATGGTCCTCGTCATGTTGATTCAGGATGAGTGGCACAGCTCTTTCAACTGCCATGTTGTGCAGCATGCAGCAGACCATGAAGATCTTGCAGACCTTCGCCGGGGCATAAGGGAGTGCACCGCCGGTCTTGTGGAGGCACCGGAATCGGCTCTTCAGCATGCCAAACGTCCTCTCTATCACTCGCCTTGTCCGGCCATGGGCGGTGTTATAGCGGAGCTGGGCCGGCGTGATGGGGTTGCGGAGAGGTGTCAGCAGCCAAGGCATGTTGGGATAGCCAGCATCCCCTACATGGGAAGCACATGGACATCGTTAGAACTGGTGAAGCGGTCGTGCTGGTCGGCTACACAGAATACAGGACAGACAGACTGTACCCACCAACAACACATGCCCGTTCGTTGCGCAGCTGCATCATCATATCAGGCATCCCGCTACGCCTCATGATGTAGGCATCGTGTGCTGATCCTGGGAAACGAGCACAGACATGTGAAATCACCATATTGGACAGACACACCACAAGGGCATTGATGGAGTGGTAGTGCTTCCGATTGCGGTACGCCACCTCCCGTGCGTGTGGTGGTACCAAAGCTACATGTGTCCCATCTATGGACCCAATGACATGGGGCATCCCTCCCAGGGCATAGAATCCACGCTTGACCTCAGTCATCTGTTCAGGGGTTGGGAACTTGATGAAGTCATCCAGGTGAATCAACATGGCCTCCAAGAAATCATGCAGCACACCGCTGAACATGCTCTGGGACATGCCACCAACATGAGCTATGGTATATTGGAAGGTACCCGTGGCAAGAAAATGTAGGGCAGCCATTACCTTCAGCTGGGGTGTCAGTGCCGTAGGATACCTGTGCTGCGGTTGCAGGTGTGGTGCCAGTCTCGCCGTCAGCTCCAGGATCAACGGTTGGGTGAAGCGGTAGAGCCGGATGCTGTCATTCTCCTGCATGGCAGCCAAGTCTGGAATTCTTCGGGCAAGAGGCGGCGCTCTGCAGTAATTTGGAAGTGACAAGGAAGAGTGAGTGCACTACGACAACAACTCATGTCTACTGAGCACATGTAAATCTGGCAATACACACATGCTACATAGGGAGTCAGGTATGTGCTACATGCCCAGGACACGTATGGATGCAAGGTGACACTCCTTCCAAGACCCAGCTACACACGGAGATTGAGAACCTCCCCATGCCACGCCGTGGGAATAGCTGTGTCCCAGTGCAAGTGAACAGCCCGACGCAAGACAGGAGTGACATACACCCACACATCAGCAGAAGTGGGATGCCGATTGCAGAGACTGGTTGCGGAACACCGGAGCCACAGGTCACATGACATTACACTAGGCCTGCCCACACACCTTGCCATGAAGGTGCACATGTCATGACTCACCACACATTCCTTGTGAGGATGCTGACATGGCCTTGTCACGCTACTCCGTGTCCCATGCATACATGTGCACCTCACATCCGATAACACATGTGGCATGGTGTGCGGGACAGTGTGCAATGACAATCTACACACAGACACATGTTGGTTGCTGCAACGGCTGCAGCTTTTGAGGGTGCTACAACATCAACCTGATGAAAATCCCGGACACATAAATGACATAGTCACATTGTGCACTGTGGGTAGTGACAAGTCATGTGTCATGACCCCTGTACCGGGCATCATGGGACACTTCCATGTGTTGGTGTCCGTGCCATGCCAGTGACGCTCACCCCAAGTGCGCAGTCCGACATGCACACATGTCAAAGGAGTCAAGGGCATGCCTGGCACACATTGCACCGTCACACAGTACACCTATACACATCTCATCATACATCTGGTGCCTTCTCCACTCAGGAGGCATGTTCCACATCACAGCCTGTCACACCTGTGCCCCACACATGTAGTAATGCACAGACGATGCCTTGATGTCCATTCCTGGACAAGTATGGACAAGTATGTCCATCCATGGACAAGTATGTCCGCCCTATTCCTACCTGTGTGTCGCCTATCACCACTGTGATGTGTAAAAACCGCCGTACTGCTGCTAAGAGGGCCTGTGTATGTTCCCAAATCACTGTGGGAGTGCTGCCGTATGTGTACCCATCGTGATAGTGAGCGTAGATGCGTGTGTACGGTCCGTACCACTACGGGTACGCATACGCGTGCAGACCCATTGTGATAGTGAGCGTAGATGCGTGTGTACGGTCCGTACCACTACGGGTACGCATACGCGTGCAGACCCATAGTGATAGTGAGCGTAGATGCGTGTGTACGGTCCGTACCACTACTAGTACGCATACGCGTGCAGACCCATAGTGATAGTGAGCGTAGATGCGTGTGTACAGTCCGTACCACTACGGGTACGCATACGCGTGCAGACCCATAGTGATAGTGAGTGTAGATGCGTGTGTACGGTCCGTACCACTACGGGTACGCATACGCGTGCAGACCCATAGTGATAGTGAGCGTAGATGCGTGTGTACGGTCCGTACCACTACGGGTACGCATACGCATGCAGACCCATAGTGATAGGGCCGTACACACGCATCTACGCTCACTATCACTATGGGTCTGCACGCGTATGCGTACTCGTAGTGGTACGGGCCGTACACTCGCATGTACGCTCACTATCACTATGGGTCTGCACGCGTATGGTACTCGTAGTGATAGTGAGCGTACATGCGAGTGTACGGCCCGTACCACTACGAGTACGCATACGCGTGCAGACCCATAGTGATAGTGAGCGTAGATGCGTGTGTACGGCCCGTACCACTACGAGTACGCATACGCGTGCAGACCCATAGTGATAGTGAGCGTAGATGCGTGTGTACGGCCCTATCACTATGGGTCTGCACGCGTATGCGTACCCGTAGTGGTACGGACCGTACACACGCATCTACGCTCACTATCACTATGGGTCTGCACGCGTATGCGTACCCGTAGTGGTACGGACCGTACACACGCATCTACGCTCACTATCACTATGGGTCTGCACGCGTATGGTACTCGTAGTGATAGTGAGCGTACATGCGAGTGTACGGCCCGTACCACTACGAGTACGCATACGCGTGCAGACCCATAGTGATAGTGAACGTAGGCATGCATGTACGGGCCGTTGCCATGCATTTGGGGTGCCCTAGGGCCCCGAAACGCACCGTACCTGTGTGTGATGCTCCAAATTACATAGGGGACAAGTATTAAGGGCTACATGCATGCTGGTTGTCATGGAGACCAAGTTCAAATTTCGAAATTGTTCTGGAAGGTGCACAGCAGAAGTCAGTTGGAATTATTCTACTTTGTTGCAATGTGTTTGTGGGGCTGACATCATGCAGGAGAATGAAACCGATAGAGAACCCACAGACTGCTAGGTTTGAAGGGATTGGGGGAAACATAGGATGTAAATGTGAGTGACCAATCACTCTGTACTCCTGTGCATGAGACTGGGCAGAAGGGCACATATAAGGCAGCCAGGTCCCATGAGGGAGTACTTGCCTGCACATCTTTGCATTCGTCGACCCAGCTGCTGCTACTGATTCCCTGGAACCATGTCAAGGGCTGTGGAGAGGACACAGCCATTCACCCTGGAGGAGAACATGGCTCTGCTGGATGTGATCCTCCCACAGTACTCCATGCTGTATGGGCGACCAGGGTATCAGGTGAGTGCATAGGCCACTGCCACAGACTGTCCCTATGTTGTGACTGTGACTTCAGGCATTGTGTCCTGGTGTGACACACATGCCATGTACTGTCGGGGGGGTCCCAGGGGGGGGGGTGCCTGATGTCTCCCAGCAGTGCCCTGAGACAGGAGGGGTGGGGGCCTATCACTCACAGCAGTGCCCTGAGACAGGAGGGGTGGGGGCCTATCACTAACAGCAGTGCCCTGAGACAGGAGGGGTGGGGGCCTATCACTCACAGCAGTGCCCTGAGACAGGAGGGGTGGGGGCCTATCACTCACAGCAGTGCCCTGAGACAGGAGGGGTGGGGGCCTATCACTCACAGCAGTGCCCTGAGACAGGAGGGGTGGGGGCCTATCACTCACAGCAGTGCCCTGAGACAGGAGGGGTGGGGGCCTATCACTAACAGCAGTGCCCTGAGACAGGAGGGGTGGGGGCCTATCACTCACATCAGTGCCCTGAGACAGGAGGGGTGGGGGCCTATCACTAACAGCAGTGCCCTGAGACAGGAGGGGTGGGTGTGATGCACAGTGTGAGCCTTGATCATTGATTGTGACATTGCCATCATTCCACCTGTGTACCCACTGTGGCACGTACTGCTTTTTCCCTCACCAGGGGATGATGTCCCTATGACAAAGGTGCAATGCGTTGACTGCATGACATGCCTTGTTGTAACCAGCTAATTTGTACCCATATGTCTCTCTGTGACATGTGGCTGGTGTATTGATGTGGTGTCACTTGTTCCTCCTCACAGGTAGGCGCCACTGCCAAGGAGCAGATCTGGCTGACCGCCGTCAGTGCCGTGAGGGGTGTGGATGGTCGGAGGCGGAGGTGAGGAAACGCTGGCAGGATATCCGGTGCTGGACGCGGAGGATTGCACGGCTCCTGCTGGGGGACTCACCTGAGAGCCACAAGAACCGCGGCCGCCGCCGTCTGAGCCACCTCCACAGGCGTGTGCTGCCGGTGGTCTTTCCAGACCTGGAGAGGCGCTTACAGGCGATGCAGCAGCCGGAAGGGGGTAGGTACATGTGTGTTTGTTGTGTGTCACCGGCATTTGTAAGGGCACAGTAGCATGAATTCACTGGCAGGGTTTAAAGGTGCTGTGCAGATCCTGTTTGCCCCAGTATAGCGCTGCGCCCCTGCCACCCTTCCCCTCCTTGCAATGTGTTCCCTGGTCTGTGTGTAGTCACTCCTTCACAAGGTAATGTAGGCTGGCGCTTTGTCCACGAGAACAATGACTGTAGCATCATGTGTGGGGGTGGTGTGTAACAGGTTGTGGGACCTTGCCTGTGCACTGTCAAGTTCACTGCATGTGGGTTCCATGTCAGTTGGCACTGATGCTGACTCCAGACATGGGAGTTGGTCTCTCATGTGTCATGCCTTACAGCGCGCATGTCCTATGTAGTGGCCTGTGACATGATGTGCATGAGTGTGCGATACACATAGTGCAGGGATGGTGACGTGTGTTGCAGTCATTACCATTCAGTAGCATGTAGTTGCGTGCCCACTACTGTCCCCTGGGGCACCTTTTCCTCAGTGGTGTATGTGTCATCATAAACGTGGACAATCTCAGTGTCTACAGCGTAGGTTGTGCTCTGTGCCATTGTCCCCTGTCACCATGTATATAGACGTGCTATTTTGTACAGGTGTCCACTGTGCAGCCTGACCTGATTGTCCTTCTTCATACTCACAGTTGCCAGTGCCTGTGTGTCTTGTTATACTCATCTGAGGATGGGCACTGGTACCTCATTATTTGTACAGGCGCACCTTGGCTGTTTGGCGTCCAATCTTGCTTTTTGCCTGCCCCTGTGTGTATCACCCAGACTATGAGATGTTGGTGCCACCTGTGTCTCAACAATTTGCCTCGTGTAGGGTCTTGTTGGGGCGGGCAATGCCTATGTGTCAAATCCTGATTTCTACTTGCTGGGTCTGGGCAGTGTGTGATGTTTCTGGACACACACGCAATGTGCAGTGACCGAGTCATGTTGGGCATGTTTTCAGCATTACCTATGCAGCATGTGTCTCAAGTTCATGGATATGGTCCCTGGTCATCGGTATTTTCGCCAACGCTGTGTGGTGCAGATGCAGTGCTGGATTGTCCCCAGGGCCTGGGTGCTATGTCAGACTCCGTTTCCTGTGTTTAGCTATTGTCTCATGCTCTCCATGGTATTTCAGTGGCATGGTGGCTCAACCAACTGTGTGTTTCATGCCCTACATCGGTACCTTGTTTAGTAGATGTTAGGGATCTTCCTTTTCAGGCTATGCAGTGTTACCTATGTCGATTGGACTCATGTGACTGATGTGTACAGCTGTCTGATTAATTTCTGTCTCTCCACCCTGCCCACAGCATCGTCGGGGGACACAGAGGGAGACATGGACACAGGCAAGGCGGAGGGACCGAGCACCAGTGCCAGCCCTGACATCGGGGCTGGCACATCGAGTGGGACAGAGGTGGAGGATAGTGCGGCCGAGGACCTGTCGACTGGCACGTCAGAATACGAAGCTGACAGGTCCGAGGAGGATGTCTCCGAGTGGGCGGTGGCTGCACCAGCTGCTGACAGCGGAACAACACCTCGCACCGCCCCCTCAGTTCCCATCAGCCGCCTCCCACTTGCTCGTGTCCCTTCCCAGCGTGCCCGGTCACAGCATGTCTCCTTCCTGCCAGGCACCGCACCCCCTGCCCCTGTCTCCACTGCTGCCGCCAATGCAGAGTCTGTGGACATCCAGCGGCAACTGCAGGTTGGTCAGGCTGCGATCCTTAATGTCCTCCATGCCCACGGCAAAACCCTCACCAACATCGAGGCTTTCTTGGAGGGCATTCATTCATCGCAGGCTGACCAACGCAACTTGCTGAGGTCCATAGACTCCACACTGACTGCAGCAGTGGGTCTCCTGCAGCGCGACCTCCCCCCACCTACCCCTGCCCCATCCACACTTCCCACTCCCATGCCTGTCCCACGCACACCCAGACGTCGGCATGCACCCACATCAACGGACACGGGCACCACACCAGCATGGAAGGTCCACCGCACTCCTCCTGACACGCACACACAGGGTGAGGTAGGCACACCCACTGGGTCGGGGGGCAAATGTGTGACACGCAGCCATAGTGGGAGTCCGCATTCCGCCCAGTCCACTCCCTCCAAATCCCCTCCCCTCAGCTCTCCTGGCCACATCTCCCCCAAGGACTCCTTCATGGCCGCTCTGTCCCTGAGCCCCACAGTTACACCACCACGCAAGCGGTCAAGGAGGTCCCCGGTCAGGGTGGTTGAGTCTCCCCCCCTGTCTCCACCCTCCCCCGGTGGCGCTGCGACCCATCCCTCTGACCCCCCCCCTCCTTGGGGCCTGAGGTCCCTTCGGGTGCAGGGGACTCCCTGGAGGACCTTGCAAAGGTGTGTAGTGCCATCCTGGCCTCCGCCTTTGGCACTGACCCACCCCCTGTGGTGGAGTCCTCCATCCCTGCACCCACAACGCCGCCCCTTTGCCCTGATGTCCCTGCGGTGCCTGTTGCTTCCCCCCCCCTGATGCCCTCACCAGTGTGGAAGACGATGCCATTTGACTGTGCAGGCAAGGTAGGGGACACGCATCCCACTGTGTCCCCCATCCAGCTGAGAATCATTGACTGCCCTATGGGATTTGTGAATATTGAACTGCCTGCGATCCACGGACATTGTGCTCATGCTGAATAAAGCTTAATTTTGTTTTCATCATCACACTACTGCTATGCTGGTATTGGTGTTGGTGGGGCTGCTACATGGTTTTGGGTGGTGTGTAAGGGTTTCGGTGTGTGGGATATGTAGTAGTGTACTGCTCATTGGTGGGACCCTGGGATCTGTGTGCCATCACAAGGTGTTGGCTAACTTTCTTTGTTCATGTAAGCAGTTACTGCATGGTGCACTTGTCCCAGGGTGTATTCCTTCCTCTGTGTACCCAGCTTTCTTCCCTGCAGGGTGTTCCCAATGTTTAGCGCAGAGCTGTGTCTACATGAGCTGTGTGTGTGACGGAGCCCTTCTACTTTGGCCATGCATGCAGGGCCATGTCTCCACCTGCAACAATCGTGGCATCCTTGGTGATCACTGTACTTGTGTGTGGAGTCTGTTGACATGAGTTCATGGGGACATGTTCCCTTGTAGGCAGTATGCATGTGGATAATTCTGGCCTCACACACATGTGTTACACCCCTCCTGTCTCAGGGCACTGCTGGGAGTGATAGGCACCCACCCCTCCTGTCTCAGGGCACTGCTGGGAGTGATAGGCACCCACCCCTCCTGTCTCAGGGCACTGCTGGGAGGACTCCACACCCACCCCTCCTGTCTCAGGGCACTGCTGTTAGTGATAGGCACCCACCCCTCCGGTCTCAGGGCACTGCTGGGAGGACTCTGCACACACCTCTCCTGGCTCAGGGCACTGCTGGGAGGACTCCACACCCACCCCTCCTGTCTCAGGGCACTGCTGGGAGGACTCCACACCCACCCCTCCTGTCTCAGGGCACTGCTGGGAGGACTCCACACCCACCCCTCCTGTCTCAGGGCACTGCTGGGAGTGATAGGCACCCACCCCTCCTGTCTCAGGGCACTGCTGTTAGTGATAGGCACCCACCCCTCCTGTCTCAGGGCACTGCTGGGAGGACTCTGCACACACCCCTCCTGGCTCAGGGCACTGCTGGGAGTGATAGGCACCCACCCCTCCTGTCTCAGGGCACTGCTGGGTGGACTCTGCACACACCCCTCCTGGCTCAGGGCACTGCTGGGAGGACTCCACACCCACCCCACCTGTCTCAGGGCACTGCTGGGAGGACTCCACACCCACCCCTCCTGTCTCAGGGCACTGCTGGGAGGACTCCACACCCACCCCTCCTGTCTCAGGGCACTGCTGGGAGTGATAGGCACCCACCCCTCCTGTTTCAGGGCACTGCTGTTAGTGATAGGCACCCACCCCTCCTGTCTCAGGGCACTGCTGGGAGGACTCTGCACACACCCCTCCTGGCTCAGGGCACTGCTGGGAGGACTCCACACCCACCCCTCCTGTCTCAGGGCACTGCTGGGAGGACTCCACACCCACCCCTCCTGTCTCAGGGCACTGCTGGGAGGACTCTGCACACACCCCTCCTGGCTCAGGGCACTGCTGGGAGTGATAGGCACCCACCCCTCCTGTCTCAGGGCACTGCTGTTGGTGATAGGCACCCACCCCTCCTGTCTCAGGGCACTGCTGGGAGGACTCTGCACACACCCCTCCTGGCTCAGGGCACTGCTGGGAGTGATAGGCACCCATCCCTCCTGTCTCAGGGCACTGCTGGGTGGACTCTGCACACACCCCTCCTGGCTCAGGGCACTGCTGGGAGGACTCCACACCCACCCCTCCTGTCTCAGGGCACTGCTGGGAGGACTCCACACCCACCCCTCCTGTCTCAGGGCACTGCTGGGAGGACTCCACACCCACCCCTCCTGTCTCAGGGCACTGCTGGGAGTGATAGGCACCCACCCCTCCTGTCTCAGGGCACTGCTGTTAGTGATAGGCACCCACCCCTCCTGTCTCAGGGCACTGCTGGGAGGACTCTGCACACACCCCTCCTGGCTCAGGGCACTGCTGGGAGGACTCCACACCCACCCCTCCTGTCTCAGGGCACTGCTGGGAGGACTCCACACCCACCCCTCCTGTCTCAGGGCACTGCTGGGAGGACTCCACACCCACCCCTCCTGTCTCAGGGCACTGCTGGGAGTGATAGGCACCCACCCCTCCTGTCTCAGGGCACTGCTGTTAGTGATAGGCACCCACCCCTCCTGTCTCAGGGCACTACTGGGAGGACTCCACACCCACCCCTCCTGTCTCAGGGCACTGCTGGGTGGACTCTGCACACACACCTCCGATTTCAGGATATGTACGCTTGGAACATACACGGTGGGGGTACGCTCAATGCATTCGAAGTGAGGGTACGAGTCTACTTACACTGGTGTGGTGGGGGTACGCTCCATGCATACGCGGGTGAGGGTACGGGTCGTACTTACACTGTTGGGGTGTGGGGTACGCTCCTTGCATACGCGGGTGAGGGTACGGGTCGTACTTACACTGTTGGGCTGGGGGGTACGCTCCTTGCATACGCGGGTGGGGGTACGGGTCGTACTTACACTGTTGGGGTGGGGGTACGGTCCGTGAGTCCGCGGGTAGGGGTAGGAGTCGTACTTACACTGTTGGCATGGGGGGTACGCTCCATGCATAGGCGGGTGGGGGTACGGGTCGTACTTACACTGTTGGCATGGGGGGTACGCTCCATGCATACGCGGGTGGGGGTACGGGTCGTACTTACACTGTTGGCATGGGGGTACGCTCCATGCATACGCGGGTGGGGGTACGGGTCGTACTTACACTGTTGGGCTGGGGGGTATGCTCCATGCATAGGCGGGTGGGGGTACGGGTCGTACTTACACTGTTGGGGTGGGGGGTACGCTCCTTGCATACGCGGGTGGGGGTACGGGTCGTACTTACACTGTTGGCATGGGGGGTACGCTCCATGCATACGCGGGTGGGGGTACGGGTCGTACTTACACTGTTGGGGTGGGGGGTGCGCTCCTTGCATACGGGGTGGGGGTAGGGTCCGTACATATACGTCCCCACGCTATGTGATGCTTGTGCGGCCCGTACCCAGGCCTTTGCCACGTGGGTGCGATCCGTCCCGCCATTGTTGGGGTGACGTGTGTGGGCGTGGTACGACTCGTACCCACGCTCTTCAGGCGTGGGTACGGGACGTACCTGTCTGGTTGTGTTGCCGGTTCGCGTGGTGACGGACTTCCGTTGTGGCGGTCGCTGGCTTATCAGGACACGCCCCCACCCCCTCGTGGTGACCAGGGCATGGGAGTCAGGTATGTCCAGGCCATGTGTGGTGTGTGACTTATGTGGTTGTTTTGTGGCCTGCCCTGGTCCTGCCACCCCCACCCCACCCCACTTTCCCCCCTCCCTTAGTTATTCTGACCTTCTGCGGCGTCTGCGTCGTAACCTGTAGAGGAGGTGGACTGCTATGAGGGCAGGGATGACTCGTAGGTTCGGGTCCATGTCTGTCCGTCGCGTACTGGTACTCCTTGATCGCGTCGTCCTGTCGCGTACGGGTCCTCCTTGATCGCGTCGTCCTGTCGCGTACGGGTCCTCCTTGGTCGCGTGGTCCTGTGTGTCCGTCGCGTACTGGTCCTCCTTGTTCGCGTCGTCGTCTGTCCGTCGCGTACTGGTGGTCCTTGTTCGCGTCGTCCTGATTTCCCGGCAGTTTTTGGCTGCCGCAAAATATTCACCGTGCGGGGTGACGTCGGTGCGAATCGTGATTCCTGGGTCGTGAATGGCTGGCTGCGAGCGTCCCGACGTCAGGTCGGCGCTTTTCCGGATCGCATTGGTAGGTTTTTTTTGGTCGGTCGGGCTTTTTTACGATTCGTACGGTACTGGTGTACCCGTGCGAATCGTAATTCCTTGTTTGTAAAAATTGACGACCGGGTACGCGTCGGACGGAGATTATGCTCCGTCCGACGGTTCGTACCCGGTTTTTGCCGGATCGTGATCGGCACCTAAGTATGTGTAAGTTTCCGTAGAAGTAAGTGTGGTGGTGTGTGTATAACTGTATATGCAAATACATGTATGTTTGTTTCTTTATTAGCATGAGTGAGTATGTGTGAGTAACTCTATGGATGAGTGGCATTGTGTAACAGGATGTATAGGTGTATGAGTACATATGATGAGTGAGTACATGTATGAGTGACTGTATAGGACTGTTGGTGAATGAGTGGATGTGTATGTGGTTCTTAGAATTACTGAAGAGGTTGTTGTAACTGGTATTGGTATGTCCATTGTTTTGAAAATTTTAGTCTCTATTTTTGAATGTGTGTATCAAAGGTTATATTAGGGTGAGAGGAGGTCTGCCACTCTATCACAAGGATGATGTCTTCAGTGATGTCATCAGTGATGTCATTTGAGATGTCATCAGTGATGTCATGAGTGATGTCAGTGACCATGTCATGAGTGATGTAATATGTGACGTCATCAGTAGTGCATTGCGGGCGCGCGAGTTATAGTTAGCTGAACTAACTATAACGGGGGAATTTCATTGGTTTTTTACGAGTGAAATGTCCAGCTAACTATAACATGTGTGAAACCTTTGGTTTTTTCATTTAATTTCTAAGGTTTTTTAAATGCTAATTCCTAACTATAACGTGTGTGAAACCTTTGGTTTTTTCATTGAATTTCTAAGGTTTTTTAAATGCTAATTCCTAACTATAACGTGTGTGAAACCCATGGTTTATTCAGTGAATTTGCAAGGTTTTTTAAATGCTAATTCTTATATTTACCTTTTTTTTTTTTTTTCAATTTTTTTTACATATTTTTATTTTAATTTTCTATCCTTTTTTAAAGACTATGGGGTTAAATTTTAAAAATTCTACAATATATTTTTTATTTTTACCATTTTTTTAAACTAAACAGGTAAGATTTATTAGTATAACATAGTGGTTTTTTTTCCCCTTTTTTTTTTTTTTTAGTATTTTTTTAACGTGCGCGTACAGTAAGCGCACGTCTTGCTTTTATAACGTTAGATTTCTACGCTGTTTGCGTTCATTTACGCAATTTGCGTAGACGTACGTCACGCGCGCGCAGCGCGTAACGCATACGCTGCACGCGCATGTTACGCGGAAGTGAAGGGGCGTGCCTGTTTTGCGCATGCGCGCGTGAGCGTGTCTTTTTTACGCGCATGCGTACTTTTGCCGTAAGCGCTCCGTAAGCGCACCGTAAGCGTAACGTGCGCGCACGGTAGGTCATGTGATCAAGAAACAAAACTTTTGATTGGTTTAAAGTACTTTCAGTTCTAGAACTCTCCTACACCACACCCATTCCCCTAATTTCTGCTTGTGATCCCTTAGGAGAAGGAGCTGAGTTGTCTTTGTGATACGATGGCAGAACAGCAGACCTCTTCTGAGAGTGAGGCTAGCAGCACTACCTTGAGGCAGAGAAGGAGGAAACAAAAGAGCTCTTTCATATGGGAGTATTTTTCTTTTCCAGAGGGCAAGAAAAAGGTAAATGCATCCTTAGTGACTTGTAAGCTTTGTGACCGTGTACTTTCAAGAGGGAATCCCAACATGAAGTATTCCTTCGGGAATCACACCATGTTGAGACACCTTCATGATGTACACGGTAGGACATATGCTCGACATACTAAAGGTAACCCTTCAGTAAGTCAACCAAGCACATCCACAGCAGCTCAGCCTGGTCCATCATCTGCAGGGCCGAGTCCATCTTCGGCAGGTCAGCTGAGCCCTTCATCTGGGGGGGGAGCATCTCCTTTTTCTGGTCCTCTGGAAACCAACCATCGGTTTGCGAGGGTTTTAATTCGGTGCGCCACTTGTCATGATCTAATTTGTCATAGGGAGACCAGTGTTGCCCTAGTGAACAATTTAATAGATCAGCACATTTGTCGTACCGACTAATATTCCCATTCTTTCTTTCCTCTGTCCCTGCATGAACACAACGGCTCTTTTAAGAGCCAACCTTACCTTTCAACTTTTTTTATATATTTTTTTTAACTTTTTTTATTTATTTTTTTACCGTACGCGTACGGTACGCGTAATTATTATTATTTTTTTTTAAAACACTAAAAATCAATTATCACATTACAAGGTCCTTGAGAGACTACAATGAAAAACTGAAAATGTGATTGTGGAGAAGTGGAAAAAAGGGACCATGAAATTTTTGACTTACCATACCCACTCAAAAAATTATTTATTAATTAAAATTTAATTTTAATTGCTTTAAAAATGGTTCAAGTTTTCGAAAATTTTCTATCTCAATCTGAAAAAAAAGAAAAAAGTATTAATATTTAATAAAACATTTTATAATACAGTACACATATTTACATATTTTCCCCAAAAAATTTTTGCCTTTTTTTTGCTGTTTTCAGAATATATTGCATTTCACTATAAATTGTGAAAGCAATTGCATTCATCATTTAACAGCGGGCAAAAAAAAAATAACAATCTCAAAGATTGTTTTAAAAAAGCCCAGAATCTCTTTTTACTTAAACATAACATTATAGAAATGCATAATATTCTAAAAAAATATCATCTAATATCAATACTTATTTCTTTAAAATACCGTCTGACATTTTTGTTTCAGAAGTATAATCACAAAAATATATCTCAAATAACTCCACAATACATCTGGTTCCATTTCCTTTAGGCCAAATAGTAATTTTAAAATTCTTTTTTGATTAAATTTCCAATGTTAATCCAATAAAATTCTAAAGTTTAAATTGTACAGATCTCACCGATTCTCTGTAACATTTTGGTTTCCGAAAGATTAATTAATAATTAAATAAGTCCACAATACAATTGTTTACCTTTCCTCATGGCCAAATAGTAATTTTAAAAATCTTTTTTGAATAAATTTCCAATGGCAATCCAATAACATTCCAAAATTTAAATTGTGCAGATGTTACCGATTTTGTCTAAATTTTTGGTTTTCCAAAGTTTCATTAAAAATTTAAAAAGTCCACATTACAATTGGTTACCTTTCCATTAGGCCAAATGATAATTTGTAAAATCATTTTTTTTGAAAATTCCAATGGTAATCCAATAAAATGGTAAAATTGTTTTGTACAGATCTTGCCAAGTCTCTCTAAAATTTAGGTTTCAGGAAGATTAGATAGGAATTTGCTAAATCAAAAGGCAAACGTTGCTTGAAAATCAATTGGGAATCATTACACAGTGTCCAGCCTTTTTCACATTTAAGATAAACTGTGTAATGTCCAGAAGTAACAGTAGGTCCTTCATGGAAAATTATTGCAACTGTTACAAAAGTTTTTCCTGAAATTGATAATTGCTGTCCTGTAAACTTCTTTATTAAAGTATCCAATTTTGAACCATCAGCTTTACATCGTTGCATCATTAAAATTACATATTGTCTGTATTCCTTTAAAATTAACGTTGAAAACATTTCAGATTGACACTCACCGCATTCCATGCTATGATTAGCATCTTTAACTAATTTAGCAAAAGTGACTGTTTTACTTTCTGGCAATGTTAAATAAATAAACCTTTCAGAATCAACATTAGAGCCACATGTATTGTAACAGTTTTCACAACTATGTTCCCATTTATAAGAGACACCAAACATATTTTCAATGGGAACCCCTTCTTCTTCCAGTACCTGAAGAAAAAACATCAAGAATTCCTGTGCGTCTTGCTGTACATTTTGAGAAAACTGTGTTCGTCCTGAACATACATCTAAAAGTTTTCTAATTTCAGTAGCACTTTCTATTTGAGTTTTATCATTACTCAGCTTTTGAAAAAGGAGACTCAACTCAGAACAGAATCTTTTTCTCTGATTTACTATTATCTGCTCTTGCACACTTTCCAGATAAAATGCAACATTCAGCACTACATTAGCGTAGCAGTTGACACCAGAGCTATTTTCAAAATGACATCCTACAACCTCTTCTTCATTTTCCTTTTTCTTTTTGCTTGCAATTACATCACTCCTCTTTTTTTTCCTCCTCTCTACATCTTCATTACAGATATTCTCATTCCTCCTTTTACGAGAAACTACACGTTTCTCCAACACAGGATACTGACCTAAACGAGGAGCATAGGTTCTTCTTAATCTATTATACTCCTTTACACAATTTGTATCAGCACTAACTTTTGAGTCATCAAAGTCTATCATGAATAAACCAGATAATGTTTTCACTCGTGACAAAGCTACATAAGCCATACCTTCTTTGAACACAGTTGAACCAATGTTCACAAAAGCACAATCTACAGTCAATCCTTGAGACTTGTGAATAGTTACAGCATATGCTAGAGAAAACGGAAACTGCTTCCTACGTACATATAAGTCTTTCACAAGCATGAAACGAACTGAACAACGACAAATGTCTTTAACTTCTTCTATCTGATCAAATTTTATTTTTAAACATTCAATTCCATCTTTTTTCTGATAATTAATAAAACCCACAACTCTTCCCATAGCTCCATTAACTAAACCTTTTTCAACATCCAAATTTCTCCTTAAAAATACTCTACAGTTCATGCAAACATATAGATTTTTTTCTAATCCAGCTGTTTTGGAAATGTTCTTCTCTAATGAATCCAATTTATTTTTCAGTGTGCCTGTTAATGTGATAGTAATTCTTCCATCCTCAATTTTGTCCACTGCTTCCAATTTCCTGATATCTTCCTTTTCCAATTTTAAAAGCTCCTCATTGAATATTGAGCATTCACGTAGAGTTGGCATTAAGCAGATGACACTTTTCTTTTCTGCAATGTTCTTGTATATCTTCTCTGCAACTATTTCTTCCTTTGGAAATAAATTATGTAGCAGCCGACTCTGTAATGCTTTTTTGCCAACTTCTGTGAGTAGTCCAATTCTGATATCTTTCAGAATACTTCCATATTCTTCATCGTTTGCTTGCCTCATATTAGTAGTAAGTTCCTTGTACTCAAAGAAGGACCAAATATTTGCATTACCGATGCTTCCCAATGACTTCTTTGTGTCTTCATGTGTCACAGTATTAAACACTGGTTGTCCTTTAACTGGAGTAAGTTGTAGAAGATCACCAAAAACTATGACATGTTTTCCACCAAATAACACGTCATAGTCTGTCCTTAGAATTTGCTGCATTCTTAAATGCACAAAGGCAAGCATTAAGTTTGATACCATGCTCACCTCATCAATAATGAGAACTTGCATCTTCTTCAATACTCTTGAAACTTCCAAGCATGCTTCTCCAGTTAGCTTGTTGTATTGTATTTTGTTCTCATGCTCCACTGGTAACATTAGCAAACGATGTAAGGTGATTCCTTTTATGTTATATGCTGCTAACCCAGTTGGAGCAGTAACCACACAAGACAAAGTAGAATCCGTTTTTTCCTGTAGGTAGCTTCTGATGACTTTTATTAAGAAACTTTTTCCAGTTCCAGCTTGTCCGCTTACATACATCCTGATTGGATGAAATGATGTGCATGAGCACTCTTTTTTTTCATGTAGAAATCCGTGATCAATTTTGCTTCTGATCTCTTCATAAATTTGTTGCTGCTCTTCATTCAGTTGTCTTTCCAAATTTTGTAAGTCTATAAATTCTTCTTGAGCTTGATTCATAGCCGTTTCCACTTCATTCATGGCTATTGATGCTTCATTTTCAACGATTGGTTGTCCTAGGGGATCTTGACTGAGTGTTCCTGAACTTTGGCTGTCTTGAGAACTGTCTCTAGCTACTTCAGCT
Source organism: Triturus cristatus (assembly GCF_964204655.1). Classification (NCBI taxonomy): domain Eukaryota; kingdom Metazoa; phylum Chordata; class Amphibia; order Caudata; family Salamandridae; genus Triturus; species Triturus cristatus. The sequence goes on along the minus strand of NC_140579.1, from coordinate 231,793,983 downwards.
GCAATTGTAGTTTCCTGTTCAATTTCTTCATTTAACATTTGCAGATAAGTTGAGAATGTACTGCATTGTATGCTGTCTTTGCAAGCATTAAAAGAATCTTCATAGCTTTGAAATTCTCCCAGTAGTTCATCCTCTGTACGCCATGGTTTAAACAGCTGTAAAAGAGCCAAGTAGTAAAATTCCTTTTTGTCAGTAGTGTCGCAACTCAGCTTCCTGTGATTTATCAAACTTCCTTTTGTTTGCTTCACCAAACATCCTTCCTCACCAATGACTTTATATTTTCCATTGTTGATGTCTTCTGCGGCTTTCCGTGAATAAATGTAGTTCTGCAGCACTTCATAGAGACACATGTTCTCCAGATGATGACTTCTTTTTGGATAATATGTGTCCAACATGTTTGATTTCAAAATATCTGTACTTTCTGGGTCATTCTCGGCCAAATATTCAATTTCTCCAACAGATTTCAGTACCCGATTTCTCATTGCTGCAAGGCCTAAACTTGCCCAAATTATTCTTCTTGATTTCGAGTAGAGACTTGCAGAAGATAACCTATCTGAACATTCGTAGGATCCAATTTCTCGATGCGATAACATCTTTAAACTGAAACTGTACAGCTTCTTACTGACAGTCTTCTCGTGAGAAATCTCTTCCCACATTTCTTTCAATTCAGTTTTTTCAGATTTAGTAATGTAAGACGTTACATATCAAGCAACAGCAATGGAATTGTCAGCTACATACTGTATATCCATGTTAGCATTCCACATGGATAAAATGACTGGGTTGTAGTCATTTATATTTTTTGATTCTTCTTTTCTTTTTAGGTTGTAGGTATTCTTAGGTGATTTTCTTGTGATAGTATGTCTCACAGATGACATAAAACTGTTTACTCTTCCATTTGAAAGAACAGGTCTAGGAAATCCAAATCGACATTTAGTGTAGTATTTATCTTTGCTCTTGTATTTCCGTCGACAGTATTTTCCACACCGATGACTTTGGAAACGTAAAACTTGCTCCTTTAACTTTTTCTCTTCTGTGCTTTTTGGTATAGCACATGTTGCATATTCTTCAATGTAAGATAACACTGCTTCATCAGTATCTGTTCCAAACTTTGGGGCATCCTTGATCCACAACAGCATATGAATATGAGGAGCACCTCTTGCCTGGTACTCTTTTCTCCAAAAGAAATCCACTACTTCTCCAAGGGGTGGATTTTTTTTACTGCAGATGAAGGACATCATAGCCTCAAATCTATGATTGAAATATCTGCAAACATTAACCGGATCCAATGAGCACAGTTCTCCTGCTGTCTTGTATTCATTGTTTTTAATGTTTGAATTTGCCTCTCGTAGAAAATCCAGTAAATCATCCCAAGCGTACTCAGCACAGCTTAGGGTAAGGAACCATGTTGGTGTTCCTAAATTCCGTAACATGCATTTTAATTCACCATGGCGTCGGTACCAATATTCATTTGTCCCACGCTGACAAGCCATCAGATTGATCAGTTGTGTTTCCAAATGATCATCTCGGTGCTGCACTTTCTCCATAAAATCCTTAGCAGACACATTTTGTAAATGTACTCCACTTTTTAAAATGTGATTTACTGCATAAGATAGTGCAGACAAGTCGCTTTCAAATAAAAGATGGAACAAATAAGGAATACTTTGTCGAAATCTGGGATCTTCTGCATATAGTCTTGTAGTCCGATACTCAGAAGCTGGAATCTGTTCTGGACGTTCATCGTATCGTCCTCCTTTTCCTTTAGGAAACAGCTGGGGCAAACATCGAGCTTCCAAGCTCTCCTCCCATACACTCACGGGAGTTCCTTTTGCTTTCTTCATCTGAAACAAATCAATATTGTCTCCCATAACTTCTTTTGAATGTAGAGGATGTATGCTAAAATGTTCATAAATATCTTCTTCCTTTGACTTGTCCACTTTTTCAATTTGTCCAGTTGGTGTTTCTGTGTCTTCTTGTAAATCTTCTTCTTCTTCTTCTATATAAATTGATTCATACCATTTGTTATTCCTTTTCAAATACAAATTTGCTCTTTGTACTTTCCGTACATCTACCAGCTCCTGCCAAATCTTCTTATTCTTTGTAGGTACACCATTAACCAGAATAACTAATGGTTCAGTTTCCAAAGTATCTGCATCAATAGTTTCCATATTTTTTTTCAAATCCAAGGGCAAATACACCACTCTACCTTTTAAACCTCTCAGTAAATCTGAAGGAGGTAATTTACCAGTTTTGGGCTCCATACGTACTATGGTCTGGAACGGATGAACACATTGAATAAGTATAGACTCATATGTTTTTAATTCAGAAAGTTCGGCAGGAATAACATCCAATTCTAAATTATTATGTACAGCTCTGGTTGGCATTCTATTTTCCTCTAACTTGTTGTAACAGTATTTACAAATACGCTGATCTTCACCCAATTCAAAACAATTTTCAAGAAATATATATGTGGCAAAATCCTTCCACTTATAATTATCTTCATTTTCACTCTTTCTGTAGAGATCAACATTCCTAGTTTGTTTTCTATGATGAGTTCTGCGGCAACAAATACAAGTTATATTTGGTCTTTCATTAGAGATTATTGCAAATTTTGTTATGTGATCATTAAATGTTTTACTTACAGAGGGTTCTACATTCTCTTCCACTTCTTCCTCATTTACTGTGTCCTTTTCTGCACTGTCTTGTTCAGGACCAAAGTAACAAAACTGAATTTCATCAACAACATTCTCTACATCTGATACCGATCCACGGAACAGAGCCCTATTCAATTCATCTAACTTTATTGCTGGACTTTTAGCAAAATACAACCGTCTCACAAACTTTCTCATTTCAGTATGATGAACAGCCAGCATCCTAAAATGATGGAAAACACTATTACACACTTTTCTAGATAGACAAGCCAGAGAATGACCCTGCAAACCAGTATTCTCTCTCACTCTGCATGGATCTAGACTTTGAAGCACCTTAATCTTCTGTTTTACACTTTTTTTACTATATTCTCTTAGAAACTCACGAAATTTATCAATAGATTCCTGACGCACAGTGCAAATACTACTACAATTCCAAGTGTACACTGGGGCTTTAGGACGTCTCCCCATAGCCTCATCCGCCATCACTTGTACCTCATCTCTTGGAACCATTTTCTCCTTCTCCATTATACAACCATTTTTCACTTCGTAAGCACGACCTCTGGTGTCAACTGCATGCAGCAAACTATTACTTTGAAAATAACTCTCTTCATTAAAAAAAGGTTCACTACTTGAACTATGCATCCATTCTCCTAAAAACACTTTACAAAAGTTTGTTCTTTTCACTACTCTTTTCCTTTTGCTTTGTGATTTCAGTACATTGACCATTTTATCTAATGTACGCATCCTATTCAAAATTAAAATGAATAGTTTTCTTTTTAATTCTAATGCCTTTGCTGCAATGCCTTCAATTTCTTTTTTTCTCTTGTAATATTTTGCCTTTTTCTTATATTTCTTCACATCCTTTATCAAATTGGACATAACTCTTCTCTGAAACATTTTTCTACGTGTCTCTTTAAACGCTGTTTTTCTGTTTAAGTTAATCTTTGTTCTTGCAGAAGGTATATTTGCATTAACTAAATTCTCAATTTTTTCCTGTTCTTTTCTATTGAAAACATTCTTTCCAGTACAGACATTTTGTACATTTTTCCTTTTTTTGAAGATGTTCTTCAAAAAATCTTTTGTCTGCTTACCAGAAGACTTTCTCTTTTTCCCAACATGAGCATCTCCAGCTAACTTAGGTCCTCCAGTTGTCTTCAAATATAGATTTTTTTTGTGGTTTTTCCTTTGTCTGGATTTTGTAGGCATCTTAAATTTTGTTCACTGCTCTTCAGCCATACCTGAAAAAAACTAAAAAAAAATTCCTTTATTTTATTTAAATATATTACTACATTTTTTATGATCTTTTCAAATCTTAAAATACTATGTACCCCTTTCCTACAAGTGAAAATCACAATAACACCATCACAAATTAAATATCTAAAAACAATTCCTCTGTGCACACAGAGTCATGGTTTGAAATTAGGCAGAAAACGAAATTTCTTTGCCATTTTGAAAGCACACTTACTACTCTTTTTTTTGGCAAGTAATAAGTACTTTTACAGTCTGACACATTTTGAATCCACTTTTCAGATTCTGATAAAAGCACATGTCCAAACTGCTTTTTGAGACCAGCACCATGTGTAACCTGGGTGACTGACTACACTCCAGCAAGGGCAACCAGCCTTAGTGATGCTGAATGTATTTGCATTACTGACTGCAACCTCAAACCCAACTCGGTTGTGAATACTGTGCATGATTCCACAGGATAAGCAGCTGGGTGTGTGCTAAGAGTCTGCTTCGGCATAAAAAAATAGCTCCCCCTTTCCATCTAATGCAAATGTAAAATCACCAGAGCAATACCAAACAGATTTCTGAGACCAGCAACATGTGTAACCTGGGTGACTGACTACACTCCAGCAAGGGCAACCAGCCTTACTGATGCTCAATGTATTTGCATTACTGACTGCAACCTCAAACCCTAAAAGTATTCCTCATTTATACCACTACACCTTAATTTATGGTGAAAACATAGTCCATATTATTTTACATGTTTTTATTTGCATTATTAAGTGCAACCTCAAACCCCACTCAGTTGTGAATACTGTGCATAATTCCACAGGATAAGCAGCTGGGTGTGTGCTAAAAGTCTGCTTCTGCATAAAAAAATAGCTCCCCCTTTCCTACTAATGCAACTGTAAAATTACCAGCGCATAACGCAATAAATCTCTGCCTGTAATTCCTCTTTGCACACAGAGTCATGTTTTCATATTAGTCTGAAAACGTAATTTCTTTGCCAATTTGAAATCACACTTACTACTCTTTTTTTTGGCAAGTGATAAATACTTTTACAGTCTGACACATTTTAAATCCACTTTTCTGATTCTTAAAAAAGCACATGTCCAAACTGCTTTTTCAGACCAGCAACATGTGTAACCTGGGTGACTGACTACACTCCAGCAAGGGCAACCAGCCTTAGTGATGCTGAATGTATTTGCATTACTGACTGCAATCTCAAACCCCACTCGGTTGTGAATACTGTGCATGATTCCACAGGATAAGCAGCTGGCTGTGTGCTAAGAGTCTGCTTCTGCACAAAAAAATAGCTCCCCCTTTACATCTAATGCAAATGTAAAATCACCAGAGCAATACGCAATAAATCTCTGCCTGTAATTCCTCTTTGCACACAGAGTCATGTTTTCATATTAGTCAAAAAACAAAATTTCTTTGCCAATTTGAAAGCACACTTACTACTCTTTTTTTTGGCAAATGATAAGTACTTTTACAGTCTGACACATTATGAATCCACTTTTTAGATTTTTAAAAAAGCACATGTCCAAACAACATTTTCAGACCAGCAACATGTGTAACCTGGGTGACTGAGTACACTCCAGCAAGGGCAACCAGCCTTAGTGAAGCTGAATGTATTTGCATTACTGACTGCAACCTCAAACCCCACTCGGTTGTGAATATTGTGCATGATTCCATAGGATAAGCAGCTGGTTGTGTGCTAAGAGTCTGCTTCTGCATAAAAAAATAACACCCCCTTTCCATCTAATGCAAATGTAAAATCACCAGAGCAATACCAAACAGCTTTCTGAGACCAGCAACATGTGTAACCTGGGTGACTGACTACACTCCAGCAAGGGCAACCAGCATTAGTGATGCTGAATGTATTTGCATTACTAAGTGTAACCTCAAACCCCACTCGGTTGTGAATACTGTGCATGATTCCACAGGATAAGCAGCTGGGTGTGTGCTAAAAGTCTGCTTCTGCATAAAAAAATAGCTCCCCCTTAACATCTAATGCAAATGTTAAATCACCAGAGCATAACGCAATAAATCTCTGCCTGTAATTCCTCTTTGCACACATTAGTCATGTTTTCATATTAGTCTGAAAACGTAATTTCTTTGCCAATTTGAAACCACACATACTACTCTTTTTTTTGGCAAGTGATAAATACTTTTACAGTCTGACACATTTTAAATCCACTTTTCTGATTCTTAAAAAAGCACATGTCCAAACTGCTTTTTCAGACCAGCAACATGTGTAACCTGGGTGACTGACTACACTCCAGCAAGGGCAACCAGCCTTAGTGATGCTGAATGTATTTGCATTACTAAGTGCAACCTCAAACCCCACTCGGTTGTGAATACTGTGCATGATTCCACAGGATAAGCAGCTGGGTGTGTGTTAAGAGTCTGCTTCTGCATAAAAAAAATGCTCCCCCTTTACATCTAATGCAAATGTAAAATCACCAGAGCAATACGCAATAAATCTCTGCCTGTAATTCCTATTTGCACACAGAGTCATGTTTTCATATTAGTCTGAAAACGTAATTTCTTTGCCAATTTGAAACCACACTTACTACTCTTTTTTTTGGCAAGTGATAAATACTTTTACAGTCTGACACATTTTAAATCCACTTTTCAGATTCTTAAAAAAGCACATGTCCAAACAACATTTTCAGACCAGCAACATGTGAAACCTGGGTGACTGAGTACACTCCAGCAAGGGCAACCAGCCTTAGTGATGCTGAATGTATTTGCATTACTGACTGCAACCTCAAACCCCACTCAGTTGTGAATACTGTGCATGATTCCACAGGATAAGCAGCTGGCTGTGTGCTAAGAGTCTGCTTCTGCACAAAAAAATAGCTCCCCCTTTACATCTAATGCAAATGTAAAATCACCAGAGCAATACGCAATAAATCTCTGCCTGTAATTCCTATTTGCACACAGAGTCATGTTTTCATATTAGTCACAAAACGAAATTTCTTTGCCAATTTGAAAGCACACTTATTACTCTTTTTTTTGGCAAGTGATAAGTACTTTTACAGTCTGACACATTATGAATCCACTTTTCAGATTCTTAAAAAAGCACATGTCCAAACAACATTTTCAGACCAGCAACATGTGTAACCTGGGTGACTGACTACACTCCAGCAAGGGCAACCAGCCTTAGTGATGCTGAATGTATTTGCATTACTGACTGAAACCTCAAACCCCACTCGGTTGTGATTACTATGCATGATTCCACAGGATATGCAGCTGGCTGTGTGCTAAGAGTCTGCTTCTGCAGAAACAAATACCTCCCCCTTTCCATCTAATGCAAATGTAAAATCACTAGAGCAATACCAAACAGCTTTCTGAGACCAACAACATGTGTAGCCTGGGTGACTGACTACACTCCAGCAAGGGCAACCAGCCTTAGTGATGCTGAATGTATTTGCATTACTGACTGCAATCTCAAACCCCACTCGGTTGTGAATACTGTGCATGATTCCACAGGATAAGCAGCTGGCTGTGTGCTAAGAGTCTGCTTCTGCATAAAAAAATAGCTGCCCCTTTCCTACTAATGCAAATGTAAAATCACCAGAGCAATACGCAATAAATCTCTGCCTGTAATTCCTTTTTGCACACAGAGTCATGTTTTCATATTAGTCAAAAAACAAAATTTCTTTGCCAATTTCAAAGCACACTTACTACTCTTTTTTTTGGCAAGTGATAAGTACTTTTACAGTCTGACACATTATGAATCCACTTTTCAGATTTTTAAAAAAGCACATGTCCAAACAACATTTTCAGACCAGCAACATGTGTATCCTGGGTGACTGACTACACTCCAGCAAGGGCAACCAGCCTTAGTGATGCTGAATGTATTTGCATTACTGACTGAAACCTCAAACCCCACTCGGTTGTGAATACTATGCATGATTCCACAGGATATGCAGCTGGCTGTGTGCTAAGAGTCTGCTTCTGCAGAAACAAATACCTCCCCCTTTTCATCTAATGCAAATGTAAAATCACCAGAGCAATACCAAACAGCTTTCTGAGACCAACAACATGTGTAGCCTGGGTGACTGACTACACTCCAGCAAGGGCAACCAGCCTTACTGATGCTGAATGTATTTGCATTACTGAGTGCAACCTCAAACCCTTAAAGTATTCCTTATTTATACCAGTACACCTTAATTTATCGTGAAAACATAGTCCATATTATTTTACATGTTCCTCACATTTAAATTTCTCCCAAAACAGAAAATGATAAACACAACTTCAACAAAAGGAATTCCAATTCTATTATTCATTTCTTAATTTACCATATACATCCCCTCTCAAACTCTAAACTCACCTTTAAAATTGGTTAGTTGTGAAAGAAATTTGGCACTCAAACAGCAGATTATCAGAGCCAGGATCTCTGTTCTGTACACCTCTCTCCTCTCAGCAGAACCAGATAATGGCAAAGTTTCCCTCTCTTTTTCCACACATATACATGTAAGTTTCAAATCTCAGTGCTTCCCCCTTTTTTTCAAATGTAATCACACATTTCTATTGGTTGAAAACCAACCCTTTTCCAAAAGTACCCTTCCCCCAACTTGACTTCTGCCTAGTACCCTTCCCCCAACTTGACTTCTGCCTGCTACCATAGCAAAAGTTCATGGAACACTGCTGTGTGGAGTTAGGTCAGAAGTTCACCAAACAATGTTTCAATTCCACAGAGACTTTTCAAACCTAACAGCAAATCCATAGTACTGTTCTTTGGTAACACATTTTTCTGTACCAATTCAAAACATGCTTCTATTAATTTACACATACAGCCTAGTTTTTATTCTAGAATGGTATGAAACAGCCAATCAGTTCTTTTTTTTGTTGAAAAAAATATGTATGCCTCCATTTCCAAACTGTCTTTCTTTTCATATTGCCATTCTACTGAAAGACACCTCCTGAGTGCATCCAGTTCTCCTTTGAAGATGTTCACAGTGTGGATTGTAGGGCACAGCTATGTCTTCTGGAGTGAAAAGTATGCAGAGAAAACAGATATGGTGAGAGACCTTGCTTTGCCAAATGTAGACATTAAATGGATTGGTCAGAGAGGGTTAAAGTGGCACCAATTGATGCCATTGGTGAAATCCTTCATGCACATCCAACACCCTGACCTCATAATAGTGCACTGTGGTGGCAATGACCTAGGCACTTTGACTGGGGTAGGTCTGGAAATGCTTATGAAGGACACCTTTGCACAACTGTTTTCACTTTTCCCTAAAACTGCCTTTGTGTTTTCTAACATATGCCAAAGGCAAAAATGGAACTGGTCCAATCATTTCTGTCCACAGATTGACAAAGCAAGAAAGCACGTCAACAAATCTGTTTCTGCTTTCCTCCGAGACTATGGTATGGGTTCCATTTACCACAACAACTTGCGTTACGACATGCAAGACATTTATAGAGGAGATGGTGTGCACTTCAATGATGAAGGGAACAGAGTCTTCCTCTTGAACCTTAGACTCTGCATCGGTACTTACTTGTAGGTACCACTAAAAAATCACTTCATGGACATGTGCTTTTTAAAAAATCTGAAAAGTGGATTCATAATGTGTCAGTCTGTAAAAATGTTTATCACTTGCAAAAAAAAAGAGCAGTAAGTGTGCTTTCAAATTGGCAAAGAAATTTCGTTTTGTGACTAATGTGAAAACATGACTCTGTGTACAAATAGGAATTACAGGCAGAGATTTATTGCGTATTGCTCTGGTGATTTCACAGTTGCATTAGATGGAAAGGGGGAGCCATTTTTTGGTGCAGAAGCAGACTCTTAGCACACACCTAGCTGCTTACTATGTGGAATCATGCACAGTATTCACAAGCGAGTGGGGTTTGAGGTTTCAGTCAGTAATGCAAATACATTCAGCATCACTAAGGCTGGTTGCCCTTGCTGGAGTGTAGGCAGTCAACCAGGTTACACATGGTGCTGGTCTGAAAAAGCAGTTTGGACATGTGCTTTTTAAAAAATCTGAAAAGTAGATTCATAATGTGTCAGTCTGTAAAAGTGTTTATCACTTGCCAAAAAAAAGAGCAGTAAGTGTGCTTTCAAATTGGCAAAGAAATTTCGTTTTGTGACTAATGTGAAAACATGACTCTGTGTGCAAATAGGAATTACAGGCAGAGATTTATTGCGTATTGCTCTGGTGATTTCACAGTTGCATTAGATGGAAAGGGGGAGCCATTTTTTGGTGCAGAAGCAGACTCTTAGCACACACCCAGCTGCTTACCATGTGGAATCATGCACAGTATTCACAAGCGAGTGGGGTTTGAGGTTTCAGTCAGTAATGCAAATACATTCAGCATCACTAAGGCTGGTTGCCCTTGCTGGAGTGTAGGCAGTCACCCAGGTTACAAATGGTGCTGGTCTGAAAAAGCAGTTTGGACATGTGCTTTTTAAAAAATCTGAAAAGTGGATTCATAATGTGTCAGTCTGTAAAAATGTTTATCACTTGCAAAAAAAAAGAGCAGTAAGTGTGCTTTCAAATTGGCAAAGAAATTTCGTTTTGTGACTAATGTGAAAACATGACTCTGTGTGCAAATAGGATTACAGGCAGAGATTTATTGCGTATTGCTCTGGTGATTTCACAGTTGCATTAGATGGAAAGGGGGAGCCATTTTTTGGTGCAGAAGCAGACTCTTAGCACACACCTAGCTGCTTACTATGTGGAATCATGCACAGTATTCACAAGCGAGTGGGGTTTGAGGTTTCAGTCAGTAATGCAAATACATTCAGCATCACTAAGGCTGGTTGCCCTTGCTGGAGTGTAGGCAGTCACCCAGGTTACAAATGGTGCTGGTCTGAAAAAGCAGTTTGGACATGTGGTTTTTAAAAAATCTGAAAAGTGGATTCATAATGTGTCAGTCTGTAAAAGTGTTTATCACTTGCCAAAAAAAAGAGCAGTAAGTGTGCTTTCAAATTGGCAAAGAAAGTTCGTTTTGTGACTAATGTGAAAACATGACTCTGTGTGAAAATAGGAATTACAGGCAGAGATTTATTGCGTATTGCTCTGGTGATTTCACAGTTGCATTAGATGGAAAGGGGGAGCCATTTTTTGGTGCAGAAGCAGACTCTTAGCACACACCCAGCTGCTTACCATGTGGAATCATGCACAGTATTCACAAGCGAGTGGGGTTTGAGGTTTCAGTCAGTAATGCAAATACATTCAGCATCACTAAGGCTGGTTGCCCTTGCTGGAGTGTAGGCAGTCACCCAGGTTACAAATGGTGCTGGTCTGAAAAAGCAGTTTGGACATGTGCTTTTTAAAAAATCTGAAAAGTGGATTCATAATGTGTCAGTCTGTAAAAATGTTTATCACTTGCCAAAAAAAAGAGCAGTAAGTGTGCTTTCAAATTGGCAAAGAAATTTCGTTTTGTGACTAATGTGAAAACATGACTCTGTGTGCAAATAGGAATTACAGGCAGAGATTTATTGCGTATTGCTCTGGTGATTTCACAGTTGCATTAGATGGAAAGGGGGAGCCATTTTTTGGTGCAGAAGCAGACTCTTAGCACACAGCCAGCTGCTTACCATGTGGAATCATGCACAGTATTCACAAGCGAGTGGGGTTTGAGGTTTCAGTCAGTAATGCAAATACATTCAGCATCACTAAGGCTGGTTGCCCTTGCTGGAGTGTAGGCAGTCATCCAGGTTACAAATGGTGCTGGTCTGAAAAAGCAGTTTGGACATGTGCTTTTTAAAAAATCTGAAAAGTGGATTCATAATGTGTCAGTCTGTAAAAGTGTTTATCACTTGCCAAAAAAAAGAGCAGTAAGTGTGCTTTCAAATTGGCAAAGAAATTTCGTTTTGTGACTAATGTGAAAACATGACTCTGTGTGCAAATAGGAATTACAGGCAGAGATTTATTGTGTATTGCTTTGGTGATTTCACAGTTGCATTAGATGGAAAGGGGGAGCCATTTTTTGGTGCAGAAGCAGACTCTTAGCACACACCCAGCTGCTTACCATGTGGAATCATGCACAGTATTCACAAGCGAGTGGGGTTTGAGGTTTCAGTCAGTAATGCAAACACATTCAGCATCACTAAGGCTGTTTGCCCTTGCTGGAGTGTAGGCAGTCACCCAGGTTACAAATGGTGCTGGTCTGAAAAAGCAGTTTGGACATGTGCTTTTTAAAAAACCTGAAAAGTGGATTCATAATGTGTCAGTCTGTAAAAGTGTTTATCACTTGCCAAAAAAAAGAGCAGTAAGTGTGCTTTCAAATTGGCAAAGAAATTGCGTTTAAGGGCCTAATGTGAAAACATGACTCTGTGTGCAAATAGGAATTACAGACAGAGATTTATTGCGTATTGCTCTGGTGATTTCACAGTTGCATTAGATGGAAAGGGGGAGCCATTTTTTGGTGCAGAAGCAGACTCTTAGCACACACCCAGCTGCTTACCATGTGGAATCATGGACAGTATTCACAAGCGAGTGGGGTTTGAGGTTTCAGTCAGTAATGCAAATACATTCAGCATCACTAAGGCTGTTTGCCCTTGCTGGAGTGTAGGCAGTCACCCAGGTTACAAATGGTGCTGGTCTGAAAAAGCAGTTTGGACATGTGCTTTTTAAAAAATCTGAAAAGTGGATTCATAATGTGTCAGTCTGTAAAAGTGTTTATCACTTGCCAAAAAAAAGAGCAGTAAGTGTGCTTTTAAATTGGCAAAGAAATTTCGTTTAAGGGCCTAATGTGAAAACATGACTCTGTGTGCAAATTGGAATTACAGGCAGAGATTTATTGCGTATTGCTCTGGTGATTTCACAGTTGCATTAGATGGAAAGGGGGAGCCATTTTTTGGTGCAGAAGCAGACTCTTAGCACACACCCAGCTGCTTACCATGTGGAATCATGCACAGTATTCACAAGCGAGTGGGGTTTGAGGTTTCAGTCAGTAATGCAAATACATTCAGCATCACTAAGGCTGTTTGCCCTTGCTGGAGTGTAGGCAGTCACCCAGGTTACAAATGGTGCTGGTCTGAAAAAGCAGTTTGGACATGTGCTTTTTAAAAAATCTGAAAAGTGGATTCATAATGTGTCAGTCTGTAAAAGTGTTTATCACTTGCCAAAAAAAAGAGCAGTAAGTGTGCTTTCAAATTGGCAAAGAAATTTCGTTTTGTGACTAATGTGAAAACATGACTCTGTGTGCAAATAGGAATTACAGGCAGAGATTTATTGCGTATTGCTCTGGTGATTTCACAGTTGCATTAGAAGGAAAGGGGGAGCCAGTTTTTTGGTGCAGAAGCAGACTCTTAGCACACACCCAGCTGCTTACCCTGTGGAATCATGCACAGTATTCACAAGCGAGTGGGGTTTGAGGTTTCAGTCAGTAATGCAAATACATTCAGCATCACTAAGGCTGGTTGCCCTTGCTGGAGTGTAGGCAGTCACCCAGGTTACAAATGGTGCTGGTCTGAAAAAGCAGTTTGGACATGTGCTTTTTAAAAAATCTGAAAAGTGGATTCATAATGTGTCAGTCTGTAAAAGTGATTATCACTTGCCAAAAAAAGAGCAGTAAGTGTGCTTTCAAATTGGCAAAGAAATTTCGTTTTGTGACTAATGTGAAAACAAATGTAGTAATATATTTAATTAAAATAAAGTAATTTTTTTTTAGTTTTTTTCAGGTATTGCTGAAGAGCAGTGAACAAAATTTAAGATGCCTACAAAATCCAGAGTAAAAAAAGACCACAAAAAAAACCTATATTTGAAGACAACTGGAGGACCTAAGTTAGTTGAAGATGCTCATGTTGGGAAGAAGAAAAAATCTTCTGGTAAGCAGACAAAAAATTTTCTAAGGAACATATTCAAAAAAAGGAAAAATGTACAAAATGTCTGTACTGGAAAGAATGATTTCAATCGAAAAGCACAGGAAAAAATTGAGAATTTAGTTAATGCAAATATACCTTCTGCAACTAAAAAGATAAACTTAAACAGAAAAACAGCGTTTAAAGAGACACGTAGAAAAATGTTTCAGAGAAGAGTTATGTCCAATTTGATAAAGGATGTGAAGAAATATAAGCAAAAGGCAAAGTTTTATAAGAGAAAAAAAGAAATTGAAGCCATTGCAGCAAAGGCATTAGAATTTAAAAGGAAACTATTCATTTTAATTTTGAATAGGATGCGTACATTAGACAAAATGGTTAATGTACTGAAATCACATAGCAAAAGGAAAAGAGTAGTGAACAGAACAAACTTTTGTAAAGTGTTTTTAGGAAAATTGATGCATTGTTCAAGTAGTGAACCTTTTTTTAATGAAGAGAGTTATTTTCAAAGTAATAGTTTGCTGCATGCAGTTGACACCAGAGGTCGTGCTTATGAAGTGAAAAATGGTTGCATAATGGAGAAGGAGATAATGGTTCCAAGAGATGAGGTACAAGTGATGGCGGATGAGGCTATGGGGAGACGTCCTAAAGCCCCAGTGTACACTTGGAATTGTAGTAGTATTTGCACTGTGCGTCAGGAATCTATTGATAAATTTCGTGAGTTTCTAAGAGAATATAGCAAAAAAAGTGTAAAACAGAAGATTAAGGTGCTTCAAAGTTTGGATCCATGCAGAGTGAGAGAGAATACTGGTTTGCAGGGTCATTCTCTGGCTTGTCTATCTAGAAAAGTGTCTAATAGTGTTTCCATCATTTTAGGATGCTGGCTGTTCATCATACTGAAATGAGAAAGTTTGTGAGACGGTTGTATTTTGCTAAAAGTCCAGCAATAAAGTTAGATGAATTGAATAGGGCTCTGTTCCGTGGAACGGTATCAGATGTAGAGAAGGTTGTTGATGAAATTCAGTTTTGTTACTTTGGTCCTGAACAAAACAGTGCAGAGAAGGACACAGTAAATGAGGAAGAAGTGGAAGAGAATGTAGAACCCTCTGTAAGTAAGACATTTAATGATCACATAACAAAATTTGCAATAATCTCTAATGAAAGACCAAATGTTACTTGTATTTGTTGCCGCAGAACTCATTATAGAAAACAAACCAGGTATGTTGATCTCTACAGAAAGAGTGAAAATGAAGATAATTATAAGTGGAAGGATTTTGCCACATATATATTTCTTGAAAATTGTTTTGAATTGGGTGAAGTTCAGCGTATTTGTAAATACTGTTACAACAAGTTAGAGGAAAATAGAATGCCGACCAGAGCTGTACATAATAATTTAGAATTGGATGCTATTCCTGCTGAACTTTCTGAATTAAATACATATGAGTCTATACTCATTCAATGTGTTCATCCGTTCCAGACCATAGTACGTATGGAGCCCAAAACTGGTAAATTACCTCCTTCAGATTTACTGAGAGGTTTAAAAGGTAGAGTGGTGTATTTGCCCTTGGATTTGAAAAAAAATATGGAAACTATTGATGCGGATACTTTGGAAACTGAACCATTAATTATTCTGGTTAATGGTGTACCTACAAAGAATAAGAAGATTTGGCAGGAGCTGGTAGATGTACGGAAAGTACAAAGAGCAAATTTGTATTTGAAAAGGAATAACAAATGGTATGAATCAATTTATATAGAAGAAGAAGAAGAAGAAGATTTACAAGAAGACACAGAAACACCAACTGGACAAATTGAAAAAGTGGACAAGTCAAAGGAAGAAGAAATTTATGAACATTTTAGTATACATCCTCTTCATTCAAAAGAAGTTATGGGAGACAATATTGATCTGTTTCAGATGAAGAAAGCAAAAGGAACTCCCGTGTTTCCCCAGCTGTTTCCTAAAGGAAAAGGAGGACGATACGATGAACGTCCGGAACAGATTCCAGCTTCTGAGTATCGGACTACAAGACTATATGCTGAAGATCCCAGATTTCGACAAAGTATTCCTTATTTGTTCCATCTTTTATTTGAAAGCGACTTGTCTGCACTGTCTTATGCAGTAAATCACATTTTAAAAAGTGGAGTACATTTACAAAATGTGTCTGCTAAGGATTTTATGGAGAAAGTGCAGCACCGAGATGATCATTTGGAAACACAACTGATCAATCTGATGGCTTGTCAGCGTGGGACAAATGAATATTGGTACCGACGCCATGGTGAATTAAAATGCATGTTACGGAATTTAGGAACACCAACATGGTTCCTTACCCTAAGCTGTGCGGAGTACGCTTGGGATGATTTACTGGATTTTCTACGAGAGGCAAATTCAAACATTAAAAACATCGAATACAAGACAGCAGGAGAACTGTGCTCATTGGATCCGGTTAATGTTTGCAGATATTTCAATCATAGATTTGAGGCTATGATGTCCTTCATCTGCAATAAAAAAAATCCACCTCTAGGAGAAGTAGTGGATTTCTTTTGGAGAAAAGAGTACCAGGCAAGAGGTGCTCCTCATATTCATATGCTGTTGTGGATTAAGGATGCCCCAAAGTTTGGAACAGATGCTGATGAAGCAAGTTCAAGAAAACTTTATTTCGGAGTAACTCCATAAAAGTGCATAAAATCAATAAAAAAACATTTGACAACAATAGATAAAATCTTTAAAAATAATGCATCCACACAGCTAATACATACTAATTACATACATAAATCAGATTGACATTTTTAAATATTTTTTCCGTTTGTGCCAGAAAGCCCCCAAGAATTTTGCCACTGCAAACACAATGTGCGCGGCCGTTTCGCTCTTGAGAATTCTAAAGGCTTTATGACACCTTGTGAAGCCCAGGTTCCTACAGATGGGAATAATCCACTTTCTGCGGGGCTCAGTGTATCCCGTGCAAAAAAATATAAAATGCAGCTCAGTTTCCTCACTTGTACTGCATGCCGGGCAAATACTGGGTGTCGACAGGGACCAGGAGCTAGTGAAAGCACGAATTGGCAAAGACCCGTGCCTCCATTGCAAATAGAGCTTCCTGATTATTACAGGGTAAACATTATCCAAGGCCAATTCAAAGATGTATGTACTCTTCATAAGAAGGAATTGATTTGTTAGAGACCCTAGGGATTTGGAGGGTCAGAGTAAAGGTGCCTTAGAATCATGATACACTTTTGTTAAAGCTTTTTTAGAAAGCTTAGGACAAGCATTGCAAGGGTCATTCCATAGTGCATCTAGACCTAGGCTCATCAAACTATTCCTTACGAATTTAAGCCAGGGAATGTTCCCCGAATTTGGGAAGCTGAGAACTTCCTGGAGACCCTGTCTATAGTGGATCAGTTCAGGCACCGTCCACAATCTGCGCCAGTAGATCACGGGACGAAGTGCCAACTCTTCTTCCAGTGGTCTAATGCCTAAGTCAAGTCGAAGAGGCACTAGCGGTGTACTCGGAGGAAGAGCTACTAGACACCTGAGGAATCTGTTCTCCTCCTTTGTCAAGCTGTCCAGGATTTTATAACCCCATAATTCACTCCCATAAGTAACTGCTCCTCTTGCTTGGACCCTATAAATATGGAGAGGAGGACCTATGGGTTTGAGGGTTGACCTATTCTTCCCCACCATTGCTAATATTCCACCAATATGTTGCACTAGCTTCAACCTCGTTTTCTCCTGATGTTGACCCCACCCCAATTCCTCGTTGAGTGTAACACCAAGGTATTCAAAGGTGCTCACTCGGTCGAGTACATTTTCCCCAATGCGAGGAATACGATGGAACCTGGGTGGCGGATTGAAGGCCATGAATTTGGTCTTTGTGGTGTTTATTTCCAATCCATGCTCTCTACAGAAGTCCCCAAAACCATCCAGAACACACTGGATTCCCATAGGTGACTTGGAGAGAAGGAGGGTATCGTCAGCAAACATAATTGCTGGGACCCTCCTTCCTGCCAACTTCGGGACATCCGAATTGGGGACCCCGTTGAGGTGGTCAATGACCCCGTTGACAAAGAGGCAGAACAGGGTCGGTGCAAGTACGCACCCCTGTCTTACCCCTCTCTCAACGGGAAACTTGTTTGAGAGTGCACCCTGCCCACCGCACCTCACACGGGCATAGGTGTTTGTATGGAGGCGGATGATCATATTCAGGAGATCAGCTGGCATCCCAACGTTCGCCAGGACTTCCCAGAGCTTACCACGTGGTACCAGGTCAAACGCAGCCCTTAGATCTACAAATACAGTATAGAGGCTGCCACCCTCCAACTGTATTGTTTTCCAATGTAGAAGGGACAGCCTAAAGACCTGGTCCACAGTAGAGATCTTCTGGCGAAACCCGGCCTGAAGAGGGCTCAGAACATCCCTCTCCTCGATCCAGTCCAAAAGTCGATCCAACAGAAGCCTCGCAAAGAGTTTCTGTGGAACGTCTATCAGACTGATCGGTCTATAATTGGCGGGGAGCAAAGGTGAGCCCCTTTTAAAAATGGGCACAATCTCCGCCCCAAGCCAAGTTGGGGGAAGTGCCATCCCACGAATGATTGCGTTGAACAGTACCAAAAAGTATGGTGCCCAAATTCTAACTTCGTGCCTTAAGAGGTCGCCTGGGATCTTATCTAAGCCTGGCGCTTTTCCTAAGGAAAGGCAAGTAATTGCCCTTTCCAATTCCTCCAGCTTAAAGTCTGCCAACTCAATATGATTATCGATGGGGACCACTAAGCTCTCAGGCGGAGTTCCCATTTGGTCTAGGCCAGCTCTGCTATAAAGCGATGAGAAATGTTTTTCCCAGACTTCAGGTGCAATATTGCCTTCTATTGCCGTAACAGGCTCAACAGAACCATGTCTGACTATGTGCCAAAATTTTCTGGGATCTCTAACTTTGAGAGCAGATGTTATTTCTGTCCAGTTCTCCCAGTCCCAGTCTATTTTAGCAGCTTCAAGAAGGAACTTATAGGCCAGCCTCTTTTCCCTAATCACATGATGAAGCAGTGTTATCTTACATTGAAGAATATGCAACATGTGCTATACCAAAAAGCACAGTAGAGAAAAAGTTAAAGGAGCAAGTTTTATGTTTCCAGAGTCATCGGTGTGGAAAATACTGTCGACTGAAATACAAGAGCAAAGATAAATACTACACTAAATGTCGATTTGGATTTCCTAGACCTGTTCTTTCAAATGGAAGAGTTAACAGTTTTATGTCATCTGTGAGACATACTATCACAAGAAAATCACCTAAGAATACCTACAACCTTAAAAGAAAAGAAGAATCAAAAAATATAAATGACTACAACCCAGTGATTTTATCCATGTGGAACGCTAACATGGATATACAGTATGTAGCTGACAATTCCATTGCTGTTGCTCGATATGTAACGTCTTACATTACGAAATCAGAAAAAACAGAATTGAAGGAAATGTGGGAAGAGATTTCTCACGAGAAAACTGTCAGTAAGAAGCTGTACAGTTTCAGTTTGAAGATGTTATCGCATCGAGAAATTGGATCCTACGAATGTTCAGATAGGTTATCTTCTGCAAGTCTCTACTCGAAATCAAGAAGAATAATTTGGGCAAGTTTAGGCCTTGCAGCAATGAGAAATCGGGTACTGAAATCTGTTGGAGAAATTGAATATTTGGCCGAGAATGACCCAGAAAGTACAGATATTTTGAAATCAAACATGTTGGACACATATTATCCCAAGAGAAGTCATCATCTGGAGAACATGTGTCTCTATGAAGTGCTGCAGAACTACATTTATTCACGGAAAGCCGCAGAAGACATCAACAATGGAAAATATAAAGTCATTGGTGAGGAAGGATGTTTGGTGAAGCAAACAAAAGGAAGTTTGATAAATCACCGGAAGCTGAGTTGCGACACTACTGACAAAAAGGAATTTTACTACTTGGCTCTTTTACAGCTGTTTAAACCATGGCGTACAGAGGATGAACTACTGGGAGAATTTCAAAGCTATGAAGATTCTTTTAATGCTTGCAAAGACAGCATACAATGCAATACATTCACAACTTATCTGCAAATGTTAAATGAAGAAATTGAACAGGAAACTACAATTGCAGCAGAAATAGCTAGAGACAGTTCTCAGGACAGCCAAAGTTCAGGAACACTCAGTCAAGATCCCCTCGGACAACCAATCGTTGAAAATGAAGCATCAATAGCCATGAATGAAGTGGAAACGGCTATGAATCAAGCTCAAGGAGAATTTATAGACTTACAAAATTTGGAAAGACAACTGAACGAAGTGCAGCAACAAATTTATGAAGAGATCAGAAAAAAAATTGATCACGGATTTCTACATGAAAAAAAGAGTGCTCATGCACATCATTTCATCCAATCAGGATGTATGTAAGCGGACAAGCTGGAACTGGAAAAAGTTTCCTAATAAAAGTCATCAGAAGCTACCTACAGCAAAAAACGGATTCTACTTTGTCTTGTGTGGTTACTGCTCCAACTGGGTTAGCAGCATATAACATAAAAGGAATCACTTTACATCGTTTGCTAATGTTACCAGTGGAGCATGAGAACAAAATACAATACAACAAGCTAACTGGAGAAGCATGCTTGGAAGTTTCAAGAGTATTGAAGAAGATGCAAGTTCTCATTATTGATGAGGTGAGCATGCTATCAAACTTAATGCTTGCCTTTGTGCATTTAAGAATGCAGCAAATTCTGAAGACAGACTATGACGTGTTATTTGGAGGAAAACACGTCATAGTTTTTGGAGATCTTTTGCAACTTACTCCAGTTAAAGGACAACCAGTGTTTAATACTGTGACACATGAAGACACGAAGAAGTCATTGGGAAGCATCGGTAATACAAATATTTGGTCCTTCTTTGAGTACAAGGAACTTACAACTAATATGAGGCAAGCAAACGATGAAGAATATGGAAGTATTCTGAAAGATATCAGGATTGGACTACTCACAGAAGCTGGCAAAAAAGCATTACAGAGTCGGCTGCTACATAATTTATTTCCAAAGGAAGAAATAGTTGCAGAGAAGATATACAAGAACATTGCAGAAAACAAAAGTGTCATCTGCTTAATGCCAACTCTACGTGAATGCTCAATATTCAATGAGGAGCTTTTGAAATTGGAAAAGGAAGATATCAGGAAATTGGAAGCAGTGGACAAAATTGAGGATGGAAGAATTACTGTCACATTAACAGGCACACTGAAAAAAAAATTGGATTCACTAGAGAAGAACATTTCCAAAACAGCTGGATTAGAAAAAAATCTATATGTTTGCATGAACTGTAGAGTATTTTTAAGGAGAAATTTGGATGTTGAAAACGGTTTAGTTAATGGAGCTATGGGAAGAGTTGTGGGTTTTATTAATTATCAGAAAAAAGATGGAATTGAATGTTTAAAAATAAAATTTGATCAGATAGAAGAAGTTAAAGACATTTGTCGTTGTTCAGTTCGTTTCATGCTTGTGAAAGACTTATATGTACGTAGGAAGCAGTTTCCGTTTTCGCTAGCATATGCTGTAACTATTCACAAGTCTCAAGGATTGACTGTAGATTGTGCATTTGTGAACATTGGTTCAACTGTGTTCAAAGAAGGTATGGCATATGTTGCTTTGTCACGAGTGAAAACATTATCAGGTTTATTCATGATAGACTTTGATGATTCAAAAGTTAGTGCTGATACAAATTGTGTAAAGGAGTATAATAGATTAAGAAGAAGCTATGCTCCTCATTTAGGTCAGTATCCTGTGTTGGAGAAACGTGTAGTTTCTCGTAAAAGGAGAAATGAGAATATCTGTAATGAAGATGTAGAGAGGAGGAAAAAAAAGAGGAGTGATGTAATTGCAAGCAAAAAGAATAAGGAAAATGAAGAACAGGTTGTAGGATGTTATTTTGAAAATAGCTCTGGTGTCAACTGCTACGCTAATGTAGTGCTGAATGTTGCATTTTATCTGGAAAGTTTGCAAGAGCAGATAATAGTAAATCAGGGAAAAAGATTCTGTTCTGTGCTGAGTCTCCTTTTTGAAAAGCTGAGTAATGATAAAACTCAAATAGAAAGTGCTACTGAAATTAGAAAAGTTTTAGATGTATGTTCAGGACGAACACAGTTTTCTCAAAATGTACAGCAAGACGCACAGGAATTCTTGATTTATTTTCTTCAGGTACTGGAAGAAGAAGGGGTTCCCATTGAAAATATGTTTGGTCTCTCTTATAAATGGGAACATAGTTGTGAAAACTGTTATAATATATGTGGCTCTAATGTTGATTCTGAAAGGTTTATTTATTTAACATTGCCAGAGAGTAAAACAGTCACTTTTGCAAAATTAGTTAAAGATGCTAATCATAGCATGCAATGCGGTGAGTGTAAATCTGACATGTTTTCAACATTAATTTTAAAGGAATACAGACAGTATGTAATTTTAATGATGCAACGATGTAGAGCTGATGGTTCAAAATTGGATACTTTAATAAAGAAGTTTACAGGACAGCAATTATCAATTTCAGGAAAAACTTTTGTAACAGTTGCAATAATTTTCCATGATGGACCTACTCTAACTTCTGGTCATTACACAGTTTATCTTAAATGTGAAAAAGGCTGGACACTGTGTAATGATTCCCAATTGATTTTTAAGCAACGTTTGCCTTTTGATTTAGCAAATTCCTATCTAATCTTCCTGAAACCTAAATTTTACAGAGATCTGACAACATCTGGACAAAACAATTTTACCATTTTATTGGATTACCATTTGGAATTTACAAATAAAAAGATTTAACAAATTATCATTTGGCCTAATGGAAAGGTAACCAATTGTAATGTGGAATTTTTCCATTTTTTAAGGAAACTTTGGAAAACCAAAAATTTAGAAAAAATCGGTAACATCTGCACAATTTAAATTTTGGAATGTTATTGGATTGCCATTGGAAATTTTTTCAAAAAAGATTTTTAAAATTACTATTTGGCCATGCGGAAAAGTAAACAATTCTATTGTGGACTTATTTAATTATTAATTAATCTTTCGGAAACCAAAATGTTACAGAGAATCGGTGACATCTGTACAATTTAAACTTTAGATTTTTATTGGATTACCATTGGAAATTAAACAAAAAAAGAATTTTAAAATTACTATTTGGTCTAAAGGAAATGGAACCAGATGTATTGTGGAGTTATTTGAGATATATTATTGTGATTATACTTCTGAAACAAAAATATCAGACGGTATTTTAAAGAAATAAGTATTGATATTAGATGATATTTTTTAAGAATTTTATGCATTTCTAAAAAGTTATGTTTATGCAAAAAGAGATTGTGGGCTTTTTTAAAACAATCTTTGAGATTGTTAATTTTTTTTTGCCTGCTGTTAAATGATGAATGCAATTGCTTTCACAATTTATAGTGAAATGCAATATTTTCTGAAAACAGCAAAAAAAAGGCAAAAATATTTTTTGAAAAATATGTAAATATGTGTACTGTATTATAAAATGTTTTATTAAATATTAATACTTTTTTCTTTTTTTTCAGATTGAGATAGAAAATTTTCGAAAACTAGAACCATTTTTAAAGCAATTAAAAAAAAAATTAAATGAATAAATCTTTTTTTGAGTGGGTATGGTAAGTCAATAATGTCATGGTCCCTTTTTTCCACTTCTCTACAATCACATTTTCAGTTTTTAATTGTAGTCTCTCAAGGACCTTGTAAAATGATAATTGATTTTTAGTGTTTTTAAAAAAAGAAAAAAAAATTACGCGTACCGTACGCGTACGGTAAAAAAAAAAAAAAAACAAGTTTTTCAAAAAATATATAAAAAATAGATGAAAGGTAAGGTTGGCTCTTAAAAGAGCCGTTGTGTTCATGCAGGGACAGAGGAAAGAAAGATTGGGAATATTAGACGGTACGACAAGTGTGCTGATCTATTTTACTGTTCACTAGGGAAATACTGGTCTGCCTATAAGTAATTAGATCGTGACAAGTGGCGCACCGTACTTCAACCCTCGCAAACCGAGGGTTAATTTCCAGAGGACCAGAAAAAGGAGATGCTCCCCCCACAGATGAAGGGCTCACCTGACCTGCAGAAGAAGGACTCGGCCCTGCAGATGATGGTCCAGGCTGAGCTGCTGTGGATGTGCTTGGTTGACTTACTGAAGGGTTACCTTCAGTAAGTCGAGCATGTGTCCTTCTGTGTACATCCTTAAGGTGTCTCATCATGGTGTGATTCCCAAAGGAATACTTCCTGTCAGGATTACCTCTTGAAAGTACACGCTTACACAGCTTGCAAGTCACTAAGGGTGCATTTACCTTTTGCTGGCCTTCTGGAAAAGTAAAATACTCCCATACGTAAGAGGTCTTTTGTTTCCTCGCTCTCTGCCTCAAGGTAGTGCTGCTAGCCTCACTCTCAGAAGAGCTCTGCTGTTCTGCCATCGTATCACAAAGACAACCCAGCTCCTTCTCCTAAGGGATCACAAGCAGAAATGAGGGGAATGGGTGTGGTGTAGGAGAGTTCTAGAACTGAAAGTAGTTTCAACCAATCAAAAGTTGTGTTTCATGATCACATGACCTACCGTACGCTTACGGTACG
The DNA here is from genome assembly GCF_964204655.1 of Triturus cristatus. Lineage (NCBI taxonomy): Eukaryota > Metazoa > Chordata > Amphibia > Caudata > Salamandridae > Triturus > Triturus cristatus. Next base: position 231,769,722 of record NC_140579.1, on the reverse strand, counting down.
CTTACGGCAAAAGTACGCATGCGCGTAAAAAAGACACGCGCTCGCGCTCATGCGCATAACAGTCACTCCCCGACACTTCCGCGTAACGTGCGCGTGTAGCGTACACGCGTACGCGCCCCACGCGGAGTACGCACGACTACGCAAATTGCGTAACTATACGCAAACAGCGTAGATAAATTACGGACATTGCGTAAACCGTACGCTTACCGTAAGCTTACCGTACGCGCACTAAAAAAATATAAAAAAAAAAGGAAAAAATGTATTGCTAATAAATTTTACCTGTTTATTTTATAAAAAATGTAAAAAAGAACATATTGTAGAATTTTAAAAATTTAACCATAGTCTTTAAAAAAGGATAGAAAATTAAAATAAAAATATGTAAAAAAAAAAAATAAGAAAAAAAAAATTAGCATTTAAAAAACCTTGCAAATTCACTGAAAAAACCATGGGTTTCACACACGTTATAGTTAGGAATTAGCATTTAAAAAACCTTTGAAATTCACTGAAAAAACCATGGGTTTCACACACGTTATAGTTAGGAATTAGCATTTAAAAAACCTTAGAAATTCAATGAAAAAACCAAAGGTTTCACACATGTTATAGTTAGCTGGACATTTCACTCGTAAAAAACCAATGAAATTCCCCCGTTATAGTTAGTTCAGCTAACTATAACTCGCGCGCCCACAATGCACTACTGATGACGTCACATATTACATCACTCATGACATGGTCAGTGACATCACTGATGACATCACTGATGACATCTCAAATGACATCACTGATGACATTATCCTTGTGACAGAGTGGTAGACCTCCTCTCACCCTAATATAACCTTTGATACAAACATTCAAAAATAGAGACTAAAATTTTCAAAAAAATGGACATACCAATAACAGTTACAACAACCTATTCAGTAATTCTAAGATCCACATACACATCCACTCATCCACCAACAATCCTATACAGTCACTCATACATGTACTCACACATCATATGTACTCATACACCTATACATCCTGTTACACAATGCCACTCATCCATAGAGTTACTCACACATAGTCACTCATGCTAATAAAGAATCAAACATCCATTTACTTGCATATACAGTTATACACACACCACCACACTTACTTTTACAGAAACTTACACATACTTAGTCTTTTAAACAATCACTTATAGAAACACATACTTATTCATACAGGAAGTCTACCAATCTCTCACTCTCACATATACTCACTTATAAACACCAATACTCACATATATTAGTTTAAAACATATGTAGTTACTTATGAAGACACTATTGAGACAGTCATTCACTCACTAACACACCCATGCACACACTCATCCACCCATACAGTCCTGCACACATGCTGTCTTCAACACATACAAACAGTGAGTCACTCATTCATGCATCTATGCACTACGTAATACCCCCCACCGCACCATGAAGACACTCAGACGCTCATACTGATACTCAAAAAACCAACTATTAACCTATATAGACACTCATGTAGCTACTCACCAACCCATGCAGCCACTTATATACAAAGTGAGAGACTGATACAGGTATTTACACATTTAAACATTACTCACTAAGCCATGTATTCAAAAAGATACACTTAATCAGTCAGTTATACAATCAATTTTTCAGAAACAAATCATCAATTTAGACACTTATATACTCATTTATTCTTCCATCGACCTTGAGATATACATATATAAAACATATTTAATTTTCAGAAAAACACACATTCACTGGATGATGTCATCAGTGATGTCATTTGAGATGTCATCAGTGATGTCATGAGTGATGTCACTGACCATGTCATGAGTGATGTAATATGTGACGTCATCAGTAGTGCATTGCGGGCGCGCGAGTTATAGTTAGCTGAACTAACTATAACGGGGGAATTTCATTGGTTTTTTACGAGTGAAATGTCCAGCTAACTATAACATGTGTGAAACCTTTGGTTTTTTCATTGAATTTCTAAGGTTTTTTAAATGCTAATTCCTAACTATAACGTGTGTGAAACCCATGGTTTTTTCAGTGAATATATATATATATATATAGATATTCCTAGTCGTTGATCCAATCTCGGATCGTAAATGAGGCGCACTCCAGGGGAAATATAGTCATAAGATTTATTCAGCAACAGAGCAAGAAAACACCCGACAGACGCGTTTCGGCTACACGCCTTTGTCAATGTCGGTAGGGTTTACATTTTTTTGTCATTTTAAATCAACCAATAAAGTTACATCGACATCGAGAGAGGCGATCGCTCGCTGTCAATCAATGAACTCGAGGAGGGAAACATTGTATCACTCTTTGTGATCTCCTTTAAGGCAGACATTTTGTAACGTGCTCTTTCACCATACATTGTTGTATACATTTGCACAGTTTTTAGCGAATTCATTATTTAGTCTTCATTTCAATTCATGAAATTCATCTATAATACAGGTCTCCCAAATTTCTTTCGCCTTGCATGGGCTTGCTCCCCTTCTTTTTGGGGGAGACATTTCATACCGTGACACTGCACATATATTTGTACACTCCTTAATGAATTCATTCATCCCTATTCATTTCAATGTTAGAAATACATATATGTTACTAATCTCCCACTGTACATTTTGTCTCTCTGATTTCAGCCCTGAATGGGCATGCACAACCAGTAGGTTTTCATCACTACTTTTTTCTTTAACCCTTATTGTCAGGTATTGAAAGAACATTATATGATGTGGATGAAACCCCTGTTATCTAAAATAATTTCTCTGTTATTTAATGTCTCCCCAGCTCTATTCCCTTTGTTACCCACCAAACCTTCCACAGAAATGAAAAAAGGTAGTACCGATGATGCAAATATTCATTTTCTTAAAATTCTTATGTGATATACACCCAGAGCTCCTCTTCGTTATTTAACCCAGAGGGGCTCTTTGTTTGCATCTCCAATATGTATTTTGATTCGAGTTTTCTAAGTTTCTTAATCCTGTCCCCACCCCTCTCATCTTTTGGGACGTGGTCCAAGCAAAAGAACCTCAAGAGGTTCGGGTTAGACTTATGGAACTCCTTAAAGTGGCGTGCCACTGGATAGTTGACATCATAATTTTTTATGGCACGCATGTGCTCTAAAATTTTCTTTTTGGTGGGATGGATTGTGCTCCCAACATATTTCAAATCGCAGGGACAGGACAGGCAGTATACAACAAATTCGGTGTTGCAATTCATTAATTTGTTAATTTTTCTTTTTGTGGTTCTGCCAGGAATTGAACATTCTTTCACCTTTGTTCCATTCTTGCAGGCCTTGCAATTCATGCACGGGAAAAACCCAGTTATTAAATCCTTTCTTTTGGGGTTCTTCGGGAAATGACTCCTTACAAGGTGATCCTTAAGGGCAGGGCCTTTTCTGTATGTAATCTGGGGGGTTTTAGGGATATGTGCCCTATAACAGCATCCGTTTTTAATATTTTCCAATTTCTTCGGAAAATCCGTACAACTTCCGAAGACTGGGTCGAATATTCAGTTATCATCCTCACTACATTGCTTTTGTCTGTGCTACGGGGCTTACGTTCTCCCATTATCAACTCCTGTCTTTTCAGGTGTTCCCCTTTCTTCTCTGCCCTGTTAAGTGTTCTTTCTTTGTACCCTCTTTCTCTTAATCTATTGAATGCCTCATCTTTCGCTTTGATGAAATCCTTGTCAATCGTACAATTTCTTCTTATCCTGACAAGTTCCCCATATGGGACCCCTTCTATTACACTATTCGGATGGAAACTTTTTGCATGGAGCGTGCTGTTTCCAGCTGTGGGTTTCCGATATAGTGTTGTCTGGATCTTTTCGTCTTCAATATAGACTAATAAGTCTAGATAGGGTACCTGGGTTTTGCTGATGCATTCAGTGAACCTCAAATTGCAATCATTTTTATTAAGGGCCGCCACATAGAGAGTCACCTCCTCATATGTCCCCTTCCATATAATGAAGAGGTCATCTATGTAACGGACCCACAGTGCAATTTTGTCTAGCCATTTTTCGTTCTCTCCTGCCCAGGCCACGTGCTTCTCCCACCAGCCTACGAAAAGATTTGCATAGCTGGGGGCGAAGCACGTGCCCATCGCAGTCCCCTGCTCTTGATGGTACAATTCTCCTGCAAAAATGAAAATGTTATTTTTCAAACAAAATTCTGCAAATTCCATAATCATTGCATAATGCTCGTAATACTTTGCATGTCGTTTTTTTAGAAAGAACTCAATTGCCTTCAGTCCCTTATGATGTTCAATGCTCGTATACAGGCTGGTGACATCTAGGGTCAGAAGCCACATGTCCTGCTCCCATTGAATGTTCGAGATTGCACGGAGGAAATCCTTTGTGTCTTTGATATAGGAACTTAAGTCTCGGACTAACGGATTTAGAAAGCAATCGATATAAATGGATACATTCTCCAGTAGGCTGTTCAAAGAAGACACTATTGGTCTCCCTGGCGGATTTTTGTTGCATTTGTGCACCTTCGGCAGGTGATAGAAAGTGGGAATTTCCGGTGCTTCGCACAAAATAAATTTGTAATCTGTGTCTCTTAGAATCCCTTTGTCATGCCATTTTTTCAAGATCGCATGAAAATCAATTATACTTTGCTCATATATTGACCGAGTAACAATGTTGTAGCACTCTTTATCTGAGAGTTGTCTCCATGCTTCCTTTTGATATTGCTTCCTGTCCATCAGCACGATGTTGCCTCCCTTGTCTGAGGGTTTAATGATCAAGTTCTCATCATTCTTCAAATCCGTTATTATCTTCCATTGAGCTTGTGTAATGTTCTCTTTGCTTAAGTTTGGTCCCCTAGTTTGTAGTTTCTTTAGATCGCTGATCATCGAGTCATGGAAGGCATCTATTGTATCATATGCCATTTGTGGAATGAATCGCGATTTTATTTCTAGATTGCTGGAGGCACCTACTTGCGTAATTCCTGCTTCCTGTAGTGTCCTGACAATATCATGCTGACTCATCATTGTGCTCTCACATTCAAGTTCATGTAAGGCTTGTTCCAAATCAATATCCATACTCGTAATGATCCCCCCTTCTTCTGGTTCCACGTCTCCAGCTACAGGTTGCGGTTTTGCTGGGTGTAGGAGATGCATTTTCATCAATTTTAGTTTTCTTATATACTTGTATAAATCAATACGCACATTTGCGTAGTCAAATTGAGTCGTGGGGCAAAATGAAAGTCCCAATTCCAATACTTTTTCTTCCTCCACTTTTAATTTTTTTGATGATAAATTAATGATTGTCTGTTTATTCATTGTTACTTCCTTTTCCCCCCACGTCTGCTCCTTGTCACCATATACTCTGATGTTCCGGCTTTTCCCTTTCCCGCTCCTTCTTGTTCTCCGTCTCCTCTTGCTTTTGGCGGTGGGTGTGTCCTTGCAGCCGGCCTCTGTTTTGCCTGTCTTAATAGTTGATATTCGTGGAAAAAAATAAAAATATATATATATATATATATACATATATATATACACATATATTCACTGAAAAAACCATAGGTTTCAGGGACATTATAGTTAGAAAGGAATATGCTACTTACCAGTATGCATCTGTTCTTGGCATGTAGAGCTGCAGATCTATACACTGTGCATAGATCGCCACCTGGTGTTGGGCCCGGATGTTTGCAGTTTGTTTTTCCTCTTGGAAAGTCTTTGGAAGTCACGAGGTCGGTGACTCCTCCTCTGGTTAGTATTGCGCATGGGTTTCGGCTCCATCCTCAGATTGTTTTTCGCCAGCAGGGAAAGATGGAGCGTAGTAGTAACAGTAAAGAAACCCATGTGTATTGTATCTAAATAAGATAAGACTGGAACGGATACAGGTAGCCGGGGAGGCAGGTGGGCGTGTATAGATCTGCAGCTCTACATGCCAAGAACAGATGCATACTGATAAGTAGCATATTCCGTTCATGGCATATGAGCTGCAGATTATACACTGTGCATAGATTATATAGCAGTACCCAACCCTAGCGGCGACCACCGGCATCCGTTGCAGTTGTTTGAAACAGTGTTTTTAGTACAGCTTGGCCCACACTAGCTTGTTGCTTGGTTTGCATATCTACACAATAATTTTCTGTGAAGGTGTGCGGTGTTGACCATGTCGCTGCCTTGCAGATGTCATCTAGTAGTATGTTCCCTAGGAAAGCCATAGAAGCCCCTATCTTCCTTGTAGAGTGGGCTTTAGGGGGAACCGATAGCGTTCGTTTTGCTTTGTGGTAGCAAATCTGTATGCATTTTACAATCCACCTAGCTATCCCTGATTTTGAAATAGGGTTGCCTTTGTGTGGTGGGGAGAAGGAGACAAATAGCTGTTTGGTGTTCCTGAAAGGTTGTGTCCTCTGGATGTAGTAAAGTAAAGCCCTTTTAACATCCAGTGTGTGTAAAGCCCTTTCCGCAACTGTTTGGGGTTGCGAGAAAAAGACTGGTAATTCTACCGACTGGTTTAGATGGAATGGAGAAATGACTTTGGGTATAAATTTGGGTTGGTGCGGAGTACAACCTTGTTGTGATGCATCTGGAGAAAAGGCTCCTGTATAGTGAGTGCTTGTATTTCACTAACCCTTCTGAGGTAAGTGATGGCCACCAGAAAAGCTGTTTTCCATGTGAGAAATTGCAGCTCGCATTTATGTAATGGTTCGAAAGGGGGTCCCATTAACCGTGTGAGGACTATATTCAAGTTCCAGACAGGTGAGGGTGGCACTCTGGGTGGAATTACTCTTTCGAGGCCTTCCATAAAGACCTTGATGGCAGGCACTTTGAAAAGTGAGAGGTGCTGCCTGTTCTGTAAATAAGCAGCAATTGCAGCGAGGTGTAACCGAATGGAAGTATATGCTAGGTTACACCTTTGTAAATGGAGTAAATAACATATAATGTGCTGTATGGATACAATTAAAGGATTGATTGTGTTGTTGTGGCAGTAAACAACAAATCTTTTCCACTTTGCTGCATAGCACGCTCTAGTAGTAGGGCGTCTAGCTTCCCTAATAATGTTCATGCAATCAGGGGGAAGGTTAAGGTATCCGAATTCTAGGACCTCAGGAGCCAGATCGCAAGGTTGAGCTGAGCTGGGTCCGGGTGCCTGATCTCTCCATGGTTCTGGGTTAGGAGGCATGGTGAGAGGTGTAGCTTTTGGTGTGGTACCACTGAGAGTTCCTACAGCGTGGTGTACCACGGTTGTCTGGCCCATGTTGGAGCTACTAGGATCAGAGTTAGGGAATGCTGTTGTAGCTTTCGCACCTCTAATGGAATTAGTGGGAGAGGTGGAAAAGCATATGCAAATTTGTTTGACCAGTTCATCCATATCGCATTGCCTTTGGACAATGGGTGTGGATATCTGGCGGCGAAGCTTGGGCATTTTTTTTTTCGTGGGTGGCGAATAGGTCTATGTGTGGATGCCCCCACTTCTGAAAGAACGGGTGAAGAACTTGTGGGTGAAGTTCCCACTCGTGGATCTGCTGTGTCTGTCTGCTGAGCAGATCTGCCACGGTGTTTTGGACTCCTGGGACGTGTTGGGCTAGGAGAAAAATCTTTTGTGGAATTGCCCATCTCCATATGCTCTGTGCTAACTGAGAGAGCTGTGGAGAGTGTGTTCCCCCCTGTTTTTGAATGTAGTACATGGCAGTCATGTTGTCTGTGCGAATGAGGACTGCTTTGCCTGAAATCTGCGTCTGGAAGGATTTTAGGGCGAGGAAGATCGCCAGTAACTCCAGATGGTTGATGTGGAGTAACTTCTGTTGTGGCGTCCATGTGCCTTGTGCTGTGAGATGTAACAGATGAGCTCCCCAGCTGGAGAGTGATGCATCTGCTGTTAGGATTATTTGTGGGACCGGGTCCAGGAACGGTCGACCTCTGGAAAGGTTTGTGGTGTTCCACCACTGCAGAGAGCGATGGGTGCGACCGTCTACCAACACCAGATCTGTCAGTTGTCCCTGGGCCTGGTTCCACTGGCGTGCTAAGCACTCTTGGAGTGGACGCATTTGGAGTCTTGCATGGGGCACTATAAAGATGCAAGAGGCCATCATCCCTATGAGCTGCATAAACACTCTTGCTGGGAGAGAGTGTTGACATAGGAATTTTTGACGCAGAGCCTGTATTTTTGCAATCCTGGCAGGATTGGGATAGGCTATGGCTTTTGAGGTGTCTATGGTGGCTCCGAGATATTGTTTTGTGTGTGATGGTACCAGGTGGGATTTTTGATGGTTCACCGTGAAACCTAGCTGGTGAAGTAATCGAACCGTAGCGGCGGTATGTTGCACACATTGTTGGTAGGACGTGGCTTTTATGAGCCAATCGTCCAGATACGGGAAGACGTGAATGTGCTGTCTTCTGAGGTGTGCAGCCACTAGTGCCAGGCACTTGGTGAAAACCCTTGGTGCTGTTGTTACCCCGAACGGGAGCACCTTGAACTGGTAGTGTTGTCCGTCCACCACAAATCTGAGGTACTTTCTGTGAGACTGGTGTACTGGAATGTGAAAGTATGCATCTTTCAAATCCAGAGTGGTGAGAAAATAGTTCTGGGAGAGGAGTGGAAAAACCTGTTGAAGGGTTACCATGTGAAAATGGTCTGAATGTATGTAGTGTTTAGAGGTCTGAGATCTAGGATAGGTTGTAGAGTCTCGTCCGTCTTTGGAATCAGAAAGTACAGGGAGTAGACCCCCAAATGTTGTTGATTTATGGGGACCTGCTCTATTGCCCCTTTTTGCAGGAGGGAGATCACCTCTTGTGTTAGTAGCGCAGTATGTTCTTGAGACATAGGGCGGTGCCTGGGTGGAATGTTTGGGGGGGTAGATGTTAATTCTAGGCAATAACCTGAGTGAATAATTTGTGTCACCCATCTGTCTGAGATGTTGGCTCCCAGACGTGAAGGAAATGTTGTAGTCTGCCCCCGACCGGAGTGGAATGGTCTGGAGGGAGCGGGGGAAAGTCATTGGGCAGGAGGTGTGGCAGAGCGGGCGGTATTTGTCTTGCCTCTGCCCTTATTATTATTGCCTCGGTATCTGCCTCTTTGATAACCCTTTGTGAAGGTAGATTGAGGAGGGGATTTGTAGGACGTGGATGCACTATCCGAGGAGTAGCCTCTGCCCGTGCTCCGATAGGAAGAGCGGCGAAAGGAGCGCCTGGGAGTATGTGACTGCAGGGCTCCCATGGATTTGGCCGTGTCTGTATCTTTTTTCATTTTTTCGAGTGCTTCGTCTACTTTGGGGCCAAATAGATGATCTTGGTCGAATGGGTGGTTTAATATAGAGGCTTGTACCTCCGGTTTAAACCCTGAAACTCTGAGCCAGGCATGGCGACGGAGAAGGACACTGGTGTTTATGGCCCTGGAGGCTGTATCTGCTGCATCTAGGGCACAGCGTATCGAGGTATTAGTTATTGTTTTCCCCTCTTGAATCAGTTCATTAGCCCTAGTCTTGTACTTTTCAGGGAGATGGTGCATGATGGTCTCTAGCTCATCATAGTGCGCCCTGTCGTATCGGGCCAGCAGTGCTTGCGTATTGGCGATACGCCATATATTGGCAGCTTGTGACGCAGTGCGCTTCCCTGACGCGTTTAGGAGCTTGGACTCTTTGTCAGGTGGGGGTGCTTCGCCTGACGCCTGAGAATTTGAGCGCTTCCTAGCTGTAGATACCAGTAGGGAATCCAATGGTCCAGGGCCTTTAATGTAAGAAGGGTCTGTGGGGGCGGCTTTGTATTTCTTCTCTATACGAGGATTTAGGACCCTGGCCCTGACTGGGTCTTTAAAAACCTCAGGGGCATGTTTAATTACGCCCTTTAGCATAGGTAGAATGGCAGTAGACCTATGTGCATCGTCAAAGGTGTCTAGGAGAAAATCCTCCTCCACTGGGTCAGTATGTAACTCCACCCCGTGGTAGTGTGCCGCCCGTTGTAACAAATGGTGAAAACCCAAGGAATCTTCAGGTGGGGATGGCCTAGATGGGTAAAGGTCATCCTGTGGGACATCTGGGATGTCCGGATTGTTATAATCATCCCATGGGTCTGGAGATCCAGTAGGGGTGGGGTCTTGTGGCACATCTGCTGGATCATAATAAGGGTCTCCCAAATCGTCTGGGACAGGAGACAAGGTGTCTAGGAGAAAATCCTCCTCCACTGGGTCAGTATGTAACTCCACCCCGTGGTAGTGTGCCGCCCGTTGTAACAAATGGTGAAAACCCAAGGAATCTTCAGGTGGGGATGGCCTAGATGGGTAAAGGTCATCCTGTGGGACATCTGGGATGTCCGAATTGTTATAATCATCCCATGGGTCTGGAGATCCAGTAGGGGTGGGGTCTTGTGGCACATCTGCTGGATCATAATAAGGGTCTCCCAAATCGTCTGGGACAGGAGACAAGGTGGGGGAACGATGATGTGGGGGGGTGGAGGTGGAGAGGGTGGAGGAGGTGGGGAAGGCATCCTGAAAGGAGAAGTAGCAATGTCCTTTCTCTTTGGAGGTGGAGCCGGCTTGTCTAAGTGTCTCTTTTTTTAAGACAATGTCAAGTGTCCAGTTTTTGGATCCTTGGTGAGTGTTTTTTGCAGAGGATCCGGTGTGAAAAGTTCCTGCGACACTGGTTGTTCGGTCGGCGCCGACGGTCTTTTAGGCTTATCGAAGCTGTGCTTCTTTGGGACCTCCGATTTTTTGGTCGGTGCCGAAGAAGGTCTCGGCACGGGAGTGTCGGTGCCGAGGGCCTTGTGATGTTTGGTCGGCGCCGGAGGAGCAGGTTTCGACACCGAAGACTTCGGTGCCGGGTTCGGTGTGGAGGTGGAGGCCGATTTTTTCTTCGGTGGGGAAGGGTGTTTCTCGGCACCGGTGGTCGGCTGGCTTGAGCCCGAGCTGCCGGAAGGCTTAATAGGCTTCTTTACCGGGCCCGAAGGTGGGGTGTGAGAAGCAGTGTCCTTGGTCTTGCCTAGGCCCGGAGGTGAAGGTGTGACCGAAGCCTTTTTTGGTATCGGCGTGGGAGGGGGAATTGTACTCACGACCCGCTGCGCCGGGGTGATGTCCTCCACATCTGAGTCGTCGGCCTCGGAAGCGCTGACAAGGTCGTCGTCCTCCTGTTCGATGTCCTGCTGTCCCAGAGCTTCGACGTCGTCCCCGAAGATGTCGACTGGAGCGGAGGTCGAGGAGTGCGCCATGTTGCGTCTAGCCCGTCGATCTCGAATGGTCTTTTTTGAGCGAAAAGACTTGCAGGTGGGACAGTCTCGGGCCTCGTGTTCTGGGGAGAGGCAGAGGTTGCACACCTCATGAAGATCGGTGTGGGGAAACTTGGACCCACATCGAGGGCATTCTTGAAGGGAGTTCTTTCCATCAGCCGGAATAGGCCCGAAGGCCGCCGTCGATGACCGGAATCGAAGAAGTGCCGAAGAGAAGATGAGTAAGATGACTTATTATCTTTGAAGAAGCTCGATGAGTGAGGATTTGTGCGTCGATCGGTGAACTGGGAAGTTTGGAACCGGAGCGCAAAGTATTACATCCGAGCCCGATGGCGGAAAAAAACTATCTGAGGATGGAGCCGAAGCCCATGCGCAATACTAACCAGAGGAGGAGTCACCGACCTCGTGACTTCCAAAGACTTTCCAAGAGGAAAAACAAACTGCAAACATCCGGGCCCAACACCAAATGGCGATCTATGCACAGTGTATAATCTGCAGCTCATATGCCTCGAACATAGCATTTAAAAAAACCTTTGAAATTCACTGAAAAAACCATAGGTTTCAGGGACGTTATAGTTAGAAATTAGCATTTAAAAAACCTTAGAAATTCACAGAAAAAAACACAGGTTTCAGGGACGTTATAGTTAGTTGGACATTTCACTCGCACAAAACCAGAGAAATCCGTCTGTTATAGTTAGTTCAGCTAACTATAACCCGCGCCCCCGCAATGCACTGCTGATGACGTCACATATTACATCATTCATGACATGGTCAGTGACTTCACTGATGACAAAACTGATGACATCTCAAATGACATCACTGATGACATCATCCAGTGACTGTGTGTTTCTATAAAGTTTAAATATGTTTTATATATATGCCAAGGTGTATTGAAGAATGAGTGGGTGTATAATTGTCTGGATGGATGATTTAGTAGGTGCTTGACTGACTGTATAAGTGAGTGATTAAATATATCTTACTGAATGCATGGGTTAGTTACTGATACAGACATTCACAGAGTTTAGTTTGTCAGTTGGTGTGTAAGCGGTTGCATGGGTTGGTAAGTAGCTAAATGAGGATCTATATGGGTTATTAATTGGTTGTCTGAGTATCAGTATGGGTGCCTGAGTGTCTGTGTGGGTGGGGGGTTGTGACTCTGTCCATAGTTGTGTGAGTGGATGATTCACTGGGTGTATGGGTTCAAGAGTGCATCTATGAAGGGCTGTATGGGTGGATGAGTGTGTAAATGGGTGTGCTGGTGAGCGAATGGATGCCTCAGTGGTACATGTGTGAGTAACTGCATATGTGAAAGGCAGTATATGTGAGTGTTGGAGTGTATAAATGACTATATGTGAGAGTGAGTGATTGTGAGAGTGGCTGTATGGATCAGTGTGTGCTTGTATTAGTTATTGTATAAGAGTGTAAGTATGTGTTAGTATATGTTTGAATAAGAGAGGTGGTGTGTGTATAACTGTATAGGTGAGTAAATGGGAGTGTGATTGCTTCTTTGCATGACTGACTAGGTGTGTGAGTAACTCTATGGATGAGTGGAGGTGTGTGAGTGTCTGTATAGATATGTGAGTGCATATGATAATGCCGTATTGATGGTTAACTGCATGTATGAGTGACTGTATGGGTGAATGAGTGGATGTGTGTGTAGACCCTAGGAATTAGTGAGTTGGTATGTACTAACTGGTATTGGTGTGTCTATGGTTTCGAAAATGGTAGTCTGTATTTTAGAGTGGGTGTATCAAAGGTTATATTAGGGTATGAGGAGGTGCATCAGATTATCACGTGGATGATGTCATCACTGATGTCATTTGAGATGTCATTAGTGATGTCATCAGTGATGTCACTGACCATGTCATGAATGATGTAATATGTGACGTCATCAGCAGTGCATTGCGGGGGCGTGAGTTATAGTTAGCTGAACTAACTATAACAGCCACATTTCTCTGGTTTTGTACGAGTGAAATGTCCAACTAACTATAACGTCCCTGAAACCTGTGGATTTTTCAGTGAATTTCGGAGGTTTTTTAAATGCTAATTTCTAACCATGCCTACAAAGGTAGGACATGTGAAGAAAGAGGAAGAAAAGCGCAGAAAGAAGCAAGACAAATGCAGAAAGAGGCAACAGAAATCCAGAAAGACGAAGAAAAGTGCAGGAAGAAGCAAGAGTTGTGCAGAAAGAACCAACAGAGGAGCGGAAAGTCCTCCTGTGCCCCCAACGTTTTGCTGATAAGTACTGGTGGTAACTGACTCTCACTAACCAGGCCTAGAGTCAGTGCTATGCTAAAAGACACTTAGAATACAGTGAAAACACCTACATAGACTAGGGAACACTATGTGTTGGGGTAACGCTGTGATTAGCATGACCTCCTCTGTATTTGCCATGAGTTAATGCCTGGGTCATTGCATGAGTATATGAGTAGTGACTGGATGAATAGAGTGCTACAAGGAGGGTGCATGGTGATTTTATAAGTGCTTGGATTTTGGCAAAGGGATTGGCTAAGTACATGGTGCTGACAGGGTGATTGGAGGAGTGCATGAGCATTGACAGGGCGATGGCTGGACTGCATGGGTACTACCTGGGTAAATGCAGGAGTGAATCAGTACAGTGTAGGTGGTTGGAGGTCTGCATGGGTAGTGCACAGGGGATTGTAGCAGTGCACGTGTTAGTACCTGGGTCATTGCATAAGTACATGAGTACTGACTGGATGAAGAGAGTAATGCAAGGAGAGTGCATGGTGAATTTATAAGTGCTTGGGTTTTGGTGGAGTGATTGGAAAAGTACATGGTGCTGGCTGGGTGATTGGAGGAGTGAATGGGTAGTGAAAAAAAGATGGCTGGACTGCATCAGTAGTGCTCAGGGGATTGTAGCAGTGCATGTGTTAGTGCCTGGGTCATTGCATGAGTACATGGGTAATGACTGGAAGATTAGAGTGCTGCAAGGACAGTGCATGGTGATTTTATAAGTGCTTGGATTTTGGCAGAGTGATTAGATAAGTACATGGTGCTGGCTGGGTGATTGGAGGAGTGCATGGGTAGTGACAGAGGGATTTCTGGAGAGCATGGGTACTACCTGGGTAATTGCAGGAGTGAATCAGTACAGTGTAGGTGGTTGGAGGTCTGCATGGGTAGTGCACAGGGGATTGTAGCAGTGCATGTGTTAGTACCTGGGTCATTGCATAAGTACATGGGTACTGACTGGATGAAGAGAGCAATACAAGGAGAGTGCATGGTGAATTTATAAGTGCTTGGGTTTTGGCGGAGTGATTGGAAAAGTACATGGTGCTGGCTGGGTGATTGGAGGAGTGAATGGGTAGTGAAAAAAAGATGGCTGGACTGCATCAGTAGTGCTCAGGGGATTGTAGCAGTGCATGTGTTAGTGCCTGGGTCATTGCATGAGTACATGGGTAATGACTGGAAGATTAGAGTGCTGCAAGGACAGTGCATGGTGATTTTATAAGTGCTTGGATTTTGGCAGAGTGATTAGATAAGTACATGGTGCTGGCTGGGTGATTGGAGGAGTGCATGGGTAGTGACAGAGGGATTTCTGGAGAGCATGGGTACTACCTGGGTAATTGCAGGAGTGAATCGGTACAGTGTAGGTGGTTGGAGGTCTGCATGGGTAGTGCACAGGGGATTGTAGCAGTGCATGTGTTAGTACCTGGGTCATTGCATAAGTACATGGGTACTGACTGGATGAAGAGAGCAATACAAGGAGAGTGCATGGTGAATTTATAAGTGCTTGGGTTTTGGGGGAGTGATTGGATAGGTACATGGTGCTGACTGGGTGATTGAAGGAGTGCATGGGTAGTGAAAAGGAGATGGCTGGGCTGCATCAGTACTGCTCAGGGGATTGTAGCAGTGCATGAGTTAGTGCTTGGGTCATTGCATGAGTGCATGGGTAGTCACTAGATGATTAGAGTGCTGCAAGGAGAGTATATGGTGAATTTATAAGTGCTTGGGTGATTGGATAAGTACACACATATCACATCAGTACTGCTCAGGGGATTGTAGCAGTGCATGTGTTAGTACCTGGGTCATTGCATAAGTACATGGGTACTGACTGGATGAAGAGAGTAGTACCGCAAGGAGCGTGCATGGTGAATTTATAAGTGCTTGGGTTTTGGCGGAGTGATTGCATAAGTACATGGTGCTGGCTTGATGATTGGGAGACTGCATGGGCAGTGCACAGGTGATTATACCACTGCATGTGTTAGTGCCTGGGTCATTGCATGAGTACATGGGTAGTGACTGGATGATTAGAGTACTGCAAGGAGAGTGCATGGTGAAATTATAAGTGTTTGAGTTTTGGTGGAGTGATTGGATAAGTACATGGTGCTGGCTGGGTGATTGGAGGAGTGTATGGGTAGTGACAAGGAGATGGCTGGACTGCATCAGTAGTGCTCAGGGTATTGTAGCAGTGCATGAGTTAGTGCTTGGGTCATTGCATGAGTGCATGGGTAGTCACTAGTGCTGCAAGGAGAGTATATGGTGAATTTATAAGTGCTTGGGTGATTGGATAAGTGCACACATGTCACATCAGGCCCGATCCCTCCCTGCACCACTGTACAAATGCACCCCCTGGTGGCAATAGACAGTGGAGGGAGGAGAAGATCGGGGGTAAAGAAGTGACCACGGATAACAGGAGGAAGGGAGGGCGGGGGTGAACAAGTGACAATGGGAGGGAGGGTGGGGATAAACAAGTGGCAATGGACAGTGGGAGGGAGGGGGAGATTTGGGGTAAACAAGTGACCATGGGAGGGAGTGTGTGAGTCGGGGGTAAACAAGTGACCCTGGATAATGTGAGGGAGGGAGGGCAGGTGTAAACAAGTGACAACGAGAGGGAGCAGCAACCGCGGACTTCTCCTAATACTCTGATACTGCCTGCACGCACACATCTCCTGACAATGCCCCTCTTGCTTGGCACACAGCACATCCTGCCATTGAGTATGGCATTATTTTGTAATGCGCCAGCTGGGCCGGTAGGTATACTGACACTTCAAGCCCTTAATAAACGTACACATGGCTAAATCAAGTGTAGAGATAACGGGAGGGAGGGTGGGGGTAAACAAGTGGCAATGGACAGTGGGCGGGATGGGGAGATCGGGGGTAAACAAGTGACCACGGATAACGGGAGGGAGGGAGGGCAGGGGTAAACAAGTGACAACGAGAGGGAGCAGCAACTGCGGACTTCTCCTAATACTCTGATACTGCCTGCACGCACACATCTCCTGACAATGCCCCTCTTGCTTGGCACACAGCACATCCTGCCATTGAGTATGGCATTATTTTGTAATGCGCCAGCTGGGCCGGTAGGTACACTGACACTTCAAGCCCTTAATAAACGTACACATGGCTAAATCAAGTGTAGAGATAACGGGAGGGAGGGAGTGCAGAGGTAAACAAGTGACAATGGGAGAGTGGGTGGGGGTAAACAAGTGGCAATCGACAGTGGGAGGGAGGGGGTGATCGGGGTAAAACAATTGACCACGGGAGGAAGTGTGTGAGGCGGGGGTAAACAAGTGACAACGGGGGGGATAAACAAGTGGCAATGAACAGTGGGAGGGAGGAGGAGATTGGGGGTAAACAAATGACCATGGGAAGGGGTAAACTAGTGACAATGGGAGAGTGAGGGGGGTAAACAAGTGGCAATGGACAGTGGGAGGGAGGGGGAGATTGGGGGTAAACAAGTGACCACGGGAAGGAGTGTGTGAGGCAGGGGTAAACAAGTGACCACGGATAATGGGAGGGAGGTAAGGCGGGGGTAAACAGGTGACAACGGGAGGGAGGGTGGGGGTAAACAAGTGGAAATGGACAGGGGGACGGATGGGAGATCGGGGGTAAACAAGTGACCACGGATAACGGGAGGGAGGGAGGGCGGTGGTAAACAAGTGACAACAGGAGGGAGCAGCAACCGCAGACTTCTCCTAACACTTTGATACTACCAGTACGCACACATCTTCTGACGATGCCCCTCTTGCTTGGCACGCAGCACACCCTGCCTTTGAGTATGGCATTATTTTGTAAAGCGCCAGCTGGGCCGGTAGGTATACTGACACTTCATGGTGCTTAATAAACGTATACATGGCCAAATCAAGTGTAGAGAAAGTGATATTCCATCTTTGTTGGTTAGATAATGCACACGACCTGCAGCAGAAGTTAAAACCACAAACAAATCTCACATAAGGCGACGTTATACCCAATGCGCTCCTAATAGGACCCAAAGACCCTCAACTCCCGCCCCCTCTCTTACGGTCTCACTGAAACTCTGTCAACGTGGCCCAGCCAAAACCAACACGGCCAGCGCACTACAACCGCGACCTGCACCCAGCCCTCCCTATCAAATATACGATAAGGCTTTTGGGCTTGACAGAGCGTTGCAGCTGACTCCACCACCTTTCCATGTCAATGGTTTCAGGAGTCCTGAAACCACGGACATGGAAAGGCAACATAGAGATACCAGGCCTGCGGCGTACCTATTATTAGAGCCAGCAAAGAAAGCCCGCCCACTCATGAAGGTAGCGGTGCCAGGCAAAGCTGTCACGCTGCAGCGCCCACCCACTCAAGTAAAAAAGAAGCACTAGGGAGGTGGCGATCCCCGGGGCTGCGGGGGCCACGCGGGCCTCTGCTACATTAAATTTAACAAAAATTCTTTTTTGGGCCTGGTCCCTGTGGGACCCCCTGAGCAGGCCTGGGGGGGTCAGGGTGTTTTTACCCTGCCCCCTTTTCTTGTTTTTTTAAAATCTTTCTCTCACCTTTTCTTTCTCCCTCGGTCCGAGCACAAGATGGCTGCCAACACAACACTTCCTGGTTTGAAGTGTTGGCAGCCAATTAGAGCCAAGGTCAGGCTCAGGGGGGTTTGGCTCCGCCCACATATATATTATATTTTTTTCCTTTAATATCTTAAAAACTACTGAACGGATTTACACCATTTAAAAAAAATGACTCTTTCTGAACCAAGACCTACCTTTTTGCCAAATCTGGTGCAATTCCGCGAAGATTCGTCAACCGGCGCCAAAGTTATTGGGAAAAGAAAAAACACTTTTCCTATGGAAACTAGGTCCTAACTAGAACTGCCTACTGGCGACCGCCAGTAGGATATCTCTCTCTCTCTCTCTATATATATATATATATATCAAAAAACGGTAATGACTGAAAATGTGGATATTTATGTACGTTACATAGATGACATATTCATTTTGTGGCATGGCACGTTGGATAGTGCTAAACCCTTTGCCGAGGAATTAAATAACAACAGTCTAAATCTATCATTTACCAGTCACACTAGCAAAACCAGTATACAATTTTTAGATATTGAAATATATATTGAGAATAATTGCATACAGACCAGAACGTACAGGAAAGATACCGCAGGCAATGCAATACTGCATGCAGATAGTTTTCACCACAACAGCGTCAAGGAAGGCATCCCATATGCGGAATGTCTCAGAATGAGACGCAACTGCAGTACTCAAGAAGGTCTCAGGAAATCTACCAATGAACTTTTTGGTAGATTACAAAGAAGAGGGTATAAAACCGAAACCCTAGATAAGGCAAGAAACAGAAGTGAGCTGCTAACAAGGGAGGACCTGTTGTTCAAAAACAAAGAGCAAACTGCAAGTAAGATAGCCGGTACACCCAGACTGATTACAGGGTTTAATGTATACCACACCACACTTAGAAAAATACTACACAGACACTGGCAAACAGTCCGCAATGATCCGGTTGTGGGACTTATGTGTCCAAAAACCCCTGCTATCAGTTTCAGAAGAGCTAAATCAATGCGTCAAGAATTGGTACGCAACTCACCAACGGTAGTGAAAACACAGAATTGGCTTCAGTCACCAAAAGGATTCCCCAAATGCAGTAGATGTAAGGCCTGCAGACATGGTACTAACACGAAGTCTGTCATCATGCCTTTCAGACATTCGCCATACACTATTAGAGGCAGTTTTAACTGTAAAACAGACTATGCTGTTTATGTGTTACTTTGTACATGTCCTAAAATCTATGTAGGCAGCACGATCCTTCAGGTTCACATCCTTCAACATCTGAGGGCTATTGCGAATGATGACCAAACATACCCTGTGGCACGCCATATAAATTCGTGTCATGGAGGTAAGTCCCAGGACCTCTCCCATTTTGTCATTGACAACGTTCCTAAAAACCCTAGGGGAGGGAACCGACAACAGGCATCACGGAGATTGGAATCAAGGTATATTATCCTTCTGAACTCCAAAATCCCACAAGGGATGAATGTCGATGAAGCGCTTAATGTCCATCTCTGATCCTTTTAATTAGGGACATTTGCCCCTTTGTTTACACCCGTTCCCCGTAGCATGTATGTTTTATTAACCTAACTACAGAATTTGACTGCACCTTCACTTGGAATACCGCTTTTTATGCAGCCTCCTCACTACCTTTGTGTAAGACATACACATCACCGGTGTATCCTGTCACTAATTTTTGCATTCCAATTCGAGGATTTCAACCAATAGTGTACCTTTCGCCTCCACTAAGATCTTTGCAAATTTTTATTTAGCCCTCTGGGGCAGGATGTCTTTGCATTTGTCATGTATATCCCATTGTTGGATGCATATATTTAAGCAGAATTGGTCATTTTATTTTTTGTTTAACTTTTCTCTTTTTACAAACGAGCATTGTACGTTTTGAGAAAAAAAAAGGACACACGTCCATACACGTTTAGCACACGTTTGGTATAGTATGTGTAGCGGCGATTATCTGAGACACACACCCTCTATACATAAACACGATCTTTCTGGCAGTGAGGACAATTTACGACAGACACATGTCTAGTTATTTTTGTCTGCTTAAGCGGTTATTCCTTTAGATTATTATTTGAGTGACTGTTTAACTCATTTTATTTTCAGGAAATAATGACATATGTTAGCTTTTAATATTTAAGTTTTCTTAGAATGTTTTCACATTTGTTTATGTTATACCTAAGCGATTGCATCACAGTTACGATGAAAACTTCTGTCTAAGACGTTGTTGGTTTCTATGGCAACCAATGGCAAGTGGTGGTGGTATTTATATGGTTGACACTGACAGAACCGATCATGCAGTGAACAAGGCGGTTTTGCCGCCGAAACGCGTCTGACCAAGGTTTGAAATAAATCGTTTTCTGTGCCAGAAATAATCACGGAGTTGGTGCCTGTTTGTTGATGAGACGCTCAGGGTGTTATATATCTCCAGCTTACAGGAGGTGTCAAAAAAAGGAATAGCACTCGCACACAGAGTAGCTTTCCCCATCGCTATTTATTGGTAAAGCAGTTGCACTTGCCAGTAAAATTCAGCATCCGACTACAGCCCTGATGCGTTTCGAATCATCTTTTTCAAAGGGTGATTGCAGTCTAAAAGCGCATGTGTGGCAACGCCCACCTAGTAATGCGTTATCGTGAGTCCTAATTGAACAACTCTGAATGAGCCATCACGTTGCATGCTGGTAGGTGAAGTCCGCTTATTAATCCCCAAATGGATGCGCTTTTGAAATTTGATGCAATTCGAGCTCTAACATGAGCCCTGGAAAGCGCTGCTGCATTGATCCATCTCTGTGCCTCACTCTGAAGCTCATGACATCTAGAGCTCCGTGACCTTCCTTATGAAGTGGTGCAGATTCAGCGGCAGGACGGCCGCTCAATATCCAGCTTACAGGAGGTGTCCAAAAAACGAATAGCACTCGCACACAGAGTAGCTTTCCCCATCGCTATTTATTGGTGAAGCAGTTGCACTTGCCAGTAAAATTCAGCATCCGACTACAGCCCTAACGCGTTTCGAATCATCTTTTTCAAAGGGTGATTGCAGTCTAAAAGTGCATGTGTGGCAACGCCCGCCTAGTAATGCGTTATCGTGAGTCCTAATTGGACAACTCTGAATGAGCCATCACGTTGCATGCTGGTAGGTGAAGTCCGCTTATTAATCCCCAAATGGATGCGCTTTTGAAATTTGATGCAATTCGAGCTCTAACATGAGCCCTGGAAAGCGCTGCTGCATTGATCCATCTCTGTGCCTCACTCTGAAGCTCATGACATCTAGAGCTCCGTGACCTTCCTTATGAAGTGGTGCAGATTCAGCGGCAGGACGGCCGCTCAATATCCAGCTTACAGGAGGTGTCCAAAAAACGAATAGCACTCGCACACAGAGTAGCTTTCCCCATCGCTATTTATTGGTGAAGCAGTTGCACTTGCCCGTAAAATTCAGCATCCGACTGCAGCCCTGACGCGTTTCGAATCATCTTTTTCAAAGGGTGATTGCAGTCTAAAAGCGCATGTGTGGCAACGCCCACCTAGTAATGCGTTATCGTGAGTCCTAATTGGATAACTCTGAATGAGCCATCACGTTGCATGCTGGTAGGCGAAGTCCGCTTATTAATCCCCAAATGGATGCGCTTTTGAAATTTGATGCAATTCGAGCTCTAACATGAGCCCTGGAAAGCGCTGCTGCATTGATCCATCTCTGTGCCTCACTCTGAAGCTCATGACATCTAGATGGATGGATCAATGCAGCAGCGCTTTCTAGGGCTCATGTTAGAGCATCAGGGCTGTAGTCGGATGCTGAATTTTACTGGCAAGTGCAACTGCTTTACCAATAAATAGCGATGGGGAAAGCTACTCTGTGTGAGAGTGCTATTCGTTTTTTGGACACCTCCTGTAAGCTGGATATTGAGCTGCCGTCCTGCCGCTGAATCTGCACCACTTCATAAGGAAGGTCACGGAGCTCCAGATGTCATGAGCTTCAGAGTGAGGCACAGAGATGGATCAATGCAGCAGCGCTTTCCAGGGCTCATGTTAGAGCTTGAATTGCATCAAATTTCAAAAGCGCATCCATTTGGGGATTAATAAGCGGACTTCACCTACCAGCATGCAACGTGATGGCTCATTCAGAGTTGCCCAATTAGGACTCACGATAACGCATTACTAGGCGGGCGTTGCCACACATGCACTTTTAGACTGCAATCACCCTTTGAAAAAGATGATTCGAAACGCGTTAGGGCTGTAGTCGGATGCTGAATTTTACTGGCAAGTGCAACTGCTTTACCAATAAATAGCGATGGGGAAAGCTACTCTGTGTGCGAGTGCTATTCGTTTTTTTGACACCTCCTGTAAGCTGGATATTGAGCGGCCGTCCTGCCGCTGAATCTGCACCACTTCATAAGGAAGGTCACGGAGCTCTAGATGTCATGAGCTTCAGAGTGAGGCACAGAGATGGCTCAATGCAGCAGCGCTTTCCAGGGCTCATGTTAGAGCTCGAATTGCATCAAATTTCAAAAGCGCATCCATTTGGGGAGTAATAAGCGGACTTCACCTACTAGCATGCAACGTGGTGGCTCATTCAGAGTTATCCAATTAGGACTCACGATAACGCATGACTAGGTGGGCGTTGCCACACATGCGCTTTTAGACTGCAATCACCCTTTGAAAAAGATGATTCGAAACGCGTCAGGGCTGTAGTCGGATGCTGAATTTTACTGGCAAGTGCAACTGCTTCACCAATAAATAGCGATGGGGAAAGCTACTCTGTGTGCGAGTGCTATTCGTTTTTTGGACACCTCCTGTAAGCTGGATATTGAGCGGCTGTCCTGCCGCTGAATCTGCACCACTTCATAAGGAAGGTCACGGAGCTCTAGATGTCATGAGCTTCAGAGTGAGGCACAGAGATGGATCAATGCAGCAGCGCTTTCCAGGGCTCATGTTAGAGCTCGAATTGCATCAAATTTCAAAAGCGCATCCATTTGGGGATTAATAAGCGGACTTCACCTACTAGCATGCAACGTGATGGCTCATTCAGAGTTATCCAATTAGGACTCACGATAACGCATTACTAGGTGGGCGTTGCCACACATGCGCTTTTAGACTGCAATCACCCTTTGAAAAAGATGATTCGAAACGCGTCAGGGCTGTAGTCGGATGCTGAATTTTACTGGCAAGTGCAACTGCTTTACCAATAAATAGCGATGGGGAAAGCTACTCTGTGTGCGAGTGCTATTCGTTTTTTGGACACCTCCTGTAAGCTGGATATTGAGCGTCCGTCCTGCCGCTGAATCTGCACCACTTCATAAGGAAGGTCACGGAGCTCTAGATGTCATGAGGTTCAGAGTGAGGCACAGAGATGGATCAATGCAGCAGCGCTTTCCAGGGCTCATGTTAGAGCTCGAATTGCATCAAATTTCAAAAGCGCATCCATTTGGGGATTAATAAGCGGACTTCACCTACCAGCATGCAACGTGATGGCTCATTCAGAGTTGTCCAATTAGGACTCATGATAACGCATTACTAGGTGGGCGTTGCCACACATGCGCTTTTAGACTGCAATCACCCTTTGAAAAAGATGATTCGAAACGCGTCAGGGCTGTAGTCGGATGCTGAATTTTACTGGCAAGTGCAACTGCTTTACCAATAAATAGCGATGGGGAAAGCTACTCTGTGTGCGAGTGCTATATATTATCTACTGACGGTCGCCAGTAGATAGTTATAGTTAGGACCGTGTTTCCATAGGAAATCTGAAAATTCTATTTTGAATAACTTTGGCGCCGGTTGACGAATCCTCGCACATTTTTCAAAATAGGTGGGGCGCTCCGCTCCGCTCCTACCCTGAAAGTCTCGGGGTGATTAGTCAAGCGGGGGCCGAGAAAAATGGGGGGTCCCAAAACATGTTTTCCCCATGCATTTTTCCATAGTGACCTTTAGTCCAAGGTACAACCCGAACGGCTGAACAGAATTACTTGAAATTTGGCAGAGAGGTAGTCCTCAGGTCAGGGATGTGCCTTTTGAATATCTGGAGTCAATCTGTTCAGTAGTTCCTGAGTAAATTTCAGTTAAAAGTACATATATATCTATAAGCGCGCACCGTGCGCGCACCGTGCGTGCACGGTGACGTGCGCGAGCGCAATTCTGATTGGTTGTTAGATGTCAGTAAACATTCGAATCGGTCGGAATCAGGAAGTGTCGTCCGCCATTTTGTCTCTCGCAGTCTGAAGCAGTGAAAAACAAAGGTGGAGAACGTGAAAAGGGGGCAGGGTGGACAGTTCCTGACCCCCTGGCTTTTGCACGGGGGTCACTGAAGGACCCCCAAGGGTGAAAAAATCATTTTATTTTTTTACGAAAAAGCGTGGGGTGCGCACACTGTGCGCGCACGGCATGCACAACGCATCGTGCGCGCACGGTGCGCGCACGGTGAAAAACCTGGAAAAAAAAAATATTAATAAATACATAACTTAGCATTTAAAAAACCGTACAAATTCACTTAAAAACCATAGGTTTCACACACGTTATAGTTAGGAATTAGCATTTAAAAAACCTTGCAAATTCACTTAAAAAACCATAGGTTTCACACATGTTATAGTTAGCTGGACATTTCCCTCGTAAAAAGACAATGAAATTCCCCCGTTATAGTTAGTGCAGGCAACTATAACTCACGCGACCGCAATCCTCTGCTGATGACGTCAGATATTACATCACTGTATTTAGACACCGATTTACCCATGTCTTCTTCCATTAATCTTTAGCTATACATATATTACAAATATTTATTTTTCAGAAAGACACATATGTAATCAGTGATGTAATATCTGACGTCATCAGCAGAGGATTGCGGTCGCGTGAGTTATAGTTGCCTGCACTAACTATAACGGGGGAATTTCATTGTTTTTTTACGAGGGAAATGTCCAGCTAACTATAACATGTGTGAAACCTATGGTTTTTTAAGTGAATATATATATATATATATATTCACTGAAAAAACCATAGGTTTCACACACGTTATAGTTAGGAATTAGCATTTAAAAAACCTTGCAAATTCAATGAAAAAACCATAGGTTTCACAAATGTTATAGTTAGCTGGACATTTCGCTCGTAAAAAAACATTGAAATTCCCCCGTTATAGTTAGTTCAGCTAACTATAACTCGCGCACCCGCAATCCACTGCTGATGACGTCACATATTACATCACTCATGACATGGTCAGTGACATCACTCATGACATCACTGATGACATCTAAAATGACATCACTGATGACATCACTGATGACGTCATCCATTGAGTCTGTGTTTCTTAACAATTTTAATATGTTTAATATATATATGGAAAGGCCTGTTGAAGAATGAGCGGGTGTACAAGTGTGTAAATGGATGAGTTTCTTTGGTGCGTAACTGACTCTATAAGTGAGTCATTAAATGTATCTTACTGCAGACTAGTGACTAATCTGTGTGAATGTCTGTATGTTTCTGTCTGTTGGTGTTATTCCGAGTTCAGGCATACTAAACTCGATCTTCTACCATGTTCCCTGGGTCGGTTAGGATCATAGGGTGTAATAATCCAGGCCGCCCATACTGGCCTATGAGAACAGGGTAGCCTTGCAGTAGTGAACAACAAGATGGCGGTAATTCACTACTAGGACATGCCACGCATCCGGGCTTGTCCTACCTTAGGCTTACAACGCACCCTGCCCGTGGGCCTACCAGAGGGGTGACTAACATGCAGCTAAGGGAAGGTTTTAGGGACTGGCAAGTGTGGGCACTTGCCGGTCAGCATGTCAGTACCAGACTGCACGCAGGTTCTGCGATGGCAGACCTCAGACATATTTTACCGGCCGCTTCTGTGGGTGGCACAACCAGTGCTGCAAGCCCACCAGCGTTGTTCGCATTTACATGCCCTGGCGCCCCCGGCGCATTTTACTGGGGTCTGACAGTAAATCAAACAATCCAATCATGGAATCCAACCAACATATACAATTTACATAGGGAGCACTCGCACCGCGACACTGGTTGGCAGCGGCACAGCGCGCTGAGCGGCCAACACCATAAAAACACATGAGGCACAGCGACAAAAAGAGGAAGGGAGACTCACGCCAAGGGGCCAGGTCTAACAGTGATCAGCCCCGTGTCCCGCAACTGTAGGTGCCCCCACCTGTACAGTGCGCGACACATACTGCACTAACGCCCTATGGACCGTAATCAGGGTCGTGTGCAGTACACGTAAGCTATCCACTCCTACCATCAGGTAGCGTGGATGAGGTGTATGTCCGGCCAGCACCGGCCAAGTAGCTCCTTCAATAGACAAAGGACCCAGTCTCGCCGGGGTGACCGTGTGGGGGAGGGCGCCATTAAACCAAATAGTGTGTTGCCAGGTAGAAATAGGAATTTCTAATGCCATATATGGGGTATAATGTAGAGGCACCTGAGTAGCAGTGTATTTGTGGAACGTTTTATCAACGTCTTCCACAGCCTCAAAGGTAACCCAAGAGTAAAACAACTCATAAGGGTAAGTAGCACTTGCACTCACGACAAATACCACTGCCATCCCGTCATCGGGCACCCCGTACGTCCTCAAATGAGCACGTAGAGACACCCTACTATGAGCGGGAATTTCTACCGCCATAAGGACTTAAAATAAAAGATACAACGAGATCTTTAGTAGCACTTGGGCTTATATTAGTTTAACCTTTTTTATTATCAAGCTTGAATGAACCTATAGCCTAAAACCTAGGTAGGTTAAGCCGTCACTCCCGTTATCCGGAAACCAGAGTGAGGGCGTTGTGGACTAATAAAAAGCACTACTAAGGCATCTCAGATATTAAGACCAAACGTTAGGTGCGCCATGTTGTAGGGATTCTGCGTATGCACAGAACTATGCGCAGGAAACCAGAACCTTAGAGAATTGTGGTGTACCAGAAACTCCCCTCAGAACTAAGAACCCCTTATCCGACTAGCTTAGTGTCACATTCGTTATCCGAGATTTAGCTCGGCGGTCCCAATGTATAGACAACCCAGAACAAGCGACTTAGTTATTCTCAGGAATGGTGGGAACCCGAAATACCCGTTTGCACAGATATATTAGTCCACAACAGAATAACTAAGACACAGTAAAGTTTAAAGAATTTATTCATAAACCTCGAGTCCTGTTATACAATACTTTGGCTAACATAAGTAGACAAATGGTTAAGATCATTACCATTAACATTGTTACAATACCATAGAATATAAAAGGAGCGATCATATTATAATGACAGTGGAAAATAACCACCCTCCTTTCTCTAGTTACTAATAAAATATTATTAGACTATTAGAAGGTCTCATAGGCTTGCATAGGGGACCCCATACCGTATAGATCAGCTCAGGTGTATCACATCACAGGATCAGCTCAGTGTTCTCTGCAACAGCTCTTCTATCGAATGCTCTAACAATATGCTGCGCTGTGTTATTAAAGCCCTCGACTTTCTGGTATTTGCAGCTGCGTGCATGTTGTGACTAAACAGTGGTACGATCACCCTGAACATAATCAGCCGGCACCGTCTAGTGTCCTAGAACAGTTCTTTACTCGATGTACAGACCAAGGGCACTAGCAACTGTTAAGGATGTATAAATAACATTCACTTGAGACAAGAGCGAGTCTGCATTTCTCAAAGTAATAACATGTAACAACAGTGTCGGGTGCAAAGGCAGCAAAAGCAACAAGATGGTCCTCCAACAGCTAACGTGATTAAGCTAACTTAGCACTGTAAATAGGGAGTGGCCTAAAACCACGTGACAGTAGAGATCAAGTAGTAGAGTGTGAGTAGTAGAGAGTAGGTAGTAGAGAGTGAGTAGTAGAGAGTAGTAGAGAGTGAGTAGTAGAGTGAGTAGTAGAGAGTAGTAGAGAATGAGTAGAAGAGAGTAAGTAGTAGAGAGTGAGTAGCAGAGAGAGAGTAGTATAGAGTAGTAGAGAGTGAGTAGTAGAGTGAGTAGAGGAGAGTAGTAGAGAGAGAGTAGTAGAGAGTGAGTAGTAGAGAATAGTAGAGAGTAGTGGAGTAGTAGAGAGTGAGTAGAAGAGAGTGAGTAGTAAAGAGTAGTAGAGAGCGAGTAGTAGAGTAGTGGAGAGTGAGTAGTAGAGAGTGAGTAGTAGAGAGCGAGTAGTAGAGAGCGAGTAGTAGAGTGTGAGTAGTAGAGAGTAGTAGAGAGCGAGTAGTAGAGTAGTGGAGAGTGAGTAGTAGAGAGCGAGTAGTAGAGAGTGAGTAGTAGAGAGTGAGTAGTAGAGAGTGAGTAGAGTGAGTAGTAGAGAGTAGTAAAGTAGTAGAGAGTGAGTAGTAGAGTGAGTAGTAGAGTGTGAGTAGTAAAGAGTGAATAGTAGAGAGTGAGTAGTAGAGAGTGAGTAGTAGAGAGTAGTACAGTAGTAGAGAGTGAGTAGTAGAGAGTGAGTAGTAGAGAGTAGTAGAGAGCGAGTAGTAGAGTAGTGGAGAGTGAGTAGTAGAGAGCGAGTAGTAGAGAGCGAGTAGTAGAGAGTGAGTAGTAGAGAGAGTAGTAGAGGGTGAGTAGTAGAGAGTGAGTAGTAGAGAGTAGTAGAGAGCGAATAGTAGAGTAGTGGAGAGTGAGTAGTAGAGAGTGAGTAGTAGAGAGCGAGTAGTAGAGAGCGAGTAGTAGAGTGTGAGTAGTAGAGAGTAGTAGAGAGCGAGTAGTAGAGTGAGTAGTAGAGAGTAGTAGAGAATGAGTAGAAGAGAGTAAGTAGTAGAGAGTGAGTAGCAGGAGAGAGAGTAGTAGAGAGTAGTAGAGAGTGAGTAGTAGAGTGAGTAGTAGAGAGTAGTAGAGAGTGACTAGTAGAGAATAGTAGAGAGTAGTGGAGTAGTAGAGAGTGAGTAGAAGAGAGTGAGTAGTAGAGAGTAGTAGAGAGCGAGTAGTAGAGTAGTGGAGAGTGAGTACTAGAGAGCAAGTAGTAGAGAGCGAGTAGTAGAGAGCGAGTAGTAGAGAGTGAGTAGTAGAGAGTAGTAGAGAGTGAGTAGTAGAGTAGTGGAGAGTGAGAAGTAGAGAGCGAGTTGTAGAGAGTGAGTAGTTGAGAGTGAGTAGTAGAGTGTGAGTAGTAAAGAGTGAATAGTAGAGAGTGAATAGTAGAGACTGAGTAGTAGAGAGTAGTAGAGTAGTAGAGAGTGAGTAGTAGAGTAGTGGAGAGTGAGTAGTAGAGAGCGAGTAGTAGAGAGCGAGTAGTAGAGAGAGTAGTAGAGGGTGAGTAGTAGAGAGTAGTAGAGAGCGAGTAGTAGAGTAGTGGAGAGTGAGTAGTAGAGAGTGAGTAGTAGAGAGCGAGTAGTAGAGAGTGAGTAGTAGAGTGTGAGTAGTAGAGAGTAGTAGAGAGCGAGTAGTAGAGTAGTGGAGAGTGAGTAGTAGAGAGCGAGTAGTAGAGAGTGAGTAGTAGAGAGTGAGTAGTAGAGAGTGAGTAGAGTAAGTAGTAGAGAGTAGTAGAGTAGTAGAGAGTGAGTAGTAGAGAGTGAGTAGTAGAGAGTAGTAGAGAGCGAGTAGTAGAGTAGTGGAGAGTGAGTAGTAGAGAGCGAGTAGTAGAGAGTGAGTAGTAGAGAGTGAGTAGTAGAGTGTAAGTAGAAGAGAGTAGTAGAGAGCGAGTAGTAGAGTAGTGGAGAGTGAGTAGTAGAGAGCGAGTAGTAGAGAGTGAGTAGTAGAGAGTGAGTAGTAGTGTGTGAGTAGTAAAGAGTGAATAGTAGAGAGTGAGTAGTAGAGAGTGAGACGTAGAGAGTAGTAGAGTAGTAGAGAGTGAGTAGTAGAGAGTGAGTAGTAGAGAGTAGTAGAGAGAGAGTAGTAGAGTAGTGGAGAGTGAGTAGTAGAGAGCGAGTAGTAGAGAGCGAGTAGTAGAGAGTGAGTAGTAGAGAGAGTAGTAGAGGGAGAGTAGTAGAAAGTGAGTAGTAGAGAGTAGTAGAGAGCGAGTAGTAGAGTAGTGGAGAGTGAGTAGTAGAGAGTGAGTAGTAGAGAGCGAGTAGTAGAGAGCGAGTAGTAGAGTGTGAGTAGTAGAGAGCGAGTAGTAGAGTAGTGGAGAGTGAGTAGTAGAGAGCGAGTAGTAGAGAGTGAGTAGTAGAGAGTGAGTAGTAGAGAGTGAGTAGAGTGAGTAGTAGAGAGTAGTAGAGTAGTAGACAGTGAGTAGTAGAGAGTGAGTAGTAGAGAGTAGTAGAGAGCGAGTAGTAGAGTAGTGGAGAGTGAGTAGTAGAGATTGAGTAGTAGAGAGTGAGTAGTAGAGTGTGAGTAGTAAAGAGTGAGTAGTAGAGAGTGAGTAGTAGAGAGTGAGTAGTAGTGTAGTAGAGAGTGAGTAGTAGAGAGTGAGTAGTAGAGAGTAGTAGAGAGCGAGTAGTAGAGTAGTGGAGAGTGAGTAGTAGAGAGCGAGTAGTAGAGAGCGAGTAGTAGAGAATGAGTAGTAGAGAGAGTAGTAGAGGGTGAGTAGTAGAGAGTGAGTAGTAGAGAGTAGTAGAGAGCAAATAGTAGAGTAGTGGAGAGTGAGTAGTAGAGAGTGAGTAGTAGAGAGCGAGTAGTAGAGAGCGAGTAGTAGAGTGTGAGTAGCAGAGAGTAGGTAGTAGAGAGTGAGTAGTAGAGAGTAGTAGAGAGTGAGTAATAGAGTGAGTAGTAGAGAGTAGTAGAGAATGAGTAGAAGAGAGTAAGTAGTAGAGAGTGAGTAGCAGAGAGAGAGTAGTAGGGAGTGAGTAGTAGAGTGAGTAGTAGAGAGTAGTAGAGAGTAGTAGAGAGTGAGTAGTAGAGAATAGTAGACAGTAGTGGAGTAGTAGAGAGTGAGTAGAAGAGAGTGAGTAGTAGAGAGTAGTAGAGAGCAAGTAGTAGAGTAGTGGAGAGTGAGTAGTAGAGAGCGAGTAGTAGAGAGTGAGTAGTAGAGAGTGAGTAGTAGAGTGTGAGTAGTAAAGAGTGAATAGTAGAGAGTGAGTAGTAGAGAGTGAGTAGTAGAGAGTAGTAGAGTAGTAGAGAGTGAGTAGTAGAGAGTGAGTAGTAGAGAGTAGTAGAGAGAGAGTAGTAGAGTAGTGGAGAGTGAGTAGTAGAGAGCGAGTAGTAGAGAGTGAGTAGAGTGAGTAGTAGAGAGTAGTAGAGTAGTAGACAGTGAGTAGTAGAGAGTGAGTAGTAGAGAGTAGTAGAGAGCGAATAGTAGAGTAGTGGAGAGTGAGTAGTAGAGAGCGAGTAGTAGAGAGTGAGTAGTAGAGAGTGAGTAGTAGAGTGTGAGTATTAAAGAGTGAGTAGTAGAGAGTGAGTAGTAGAGAGTAGTAGTGTAGTAGAGAGTGAGTAGTAGAGAGTGAGTAGTAGAGAGTAGTAGAGAGCGAGTAGTAGAGTAGTGGAGAGTGAGTAGTAGAGAGCGAGTAGTAGAGAGCGAGTAGTAGAGAGTGAGTAGTAGAGAGAGTAGTAGAGGGTGAGTAGTAGTGAGTGAGTAGTAGAGAGTAGTAGAGAGCAAATAGTAGAGTAGTGGAGAGTGAGTAGTAGAGAGTGAGTAGTAGAGAGCGAGTAGAAGAGAGCGAGCAGTAGAGTGTGAGTAGTAGAGAGTAGGTAGTAGAGAGTGAGTAGTAGAGAGTAGCAGAGAATGAGTAATAGAGTGAGTAGTAGAGAGTAGTGGAGAATGAGTAGAAGAGAGTAAGTAGTAGAGAGTGAGTAGCAGAGAGAGAGTAGTAGAGAGTAGTAGGGAGTGAGTAGTAGAGTGAGTAGTAGAGAGTAGTAGAGAGTAGTAGAGAGTGAGTAGTAGAGAATAGTAAAGAGTAGTGGAGTAGTAGAGAGTGAGTAGAAGAGAGTGAGTAGTAGAGAGTAGTAGAGAACTAGTAGTAGAGTAGTGGAGAGTGAGTAGTAGAGAGCAAGTAGTAGAGAGCGAGTAGTAGAGAGCGAGTAGTAGAGTGTGAGTAGTAGAGAGTAGTAGAGAGCGAGTAGTAGAGTAGTGGAGAGTGAGTAGTAGAGAGCGAGTAGTAGAGAGTGAGTAGTAGAGAGTGAGTAGTAGAGTGTGAGTAGTAAAGAGTGAATAGTAGAGAGTGAGTAGTAGAGAGTGAGTAGTAGAGAGTAGTAGAGTAGTAGAGAGTGAGTAGTAGAGAGTGAGTAGTAGAGAGTAGTAGAGAGCGCGTTGTAGAGTAGTGGAGAGTGAGTAGTAGAGAGCGAGTAGTAGAGAGCGAGTAGTAGAGAGCGAGTAGTAGAGAGAGTAGTAGAGGGTGAGTAGTAGAGAGTGAGTAGTAGAGAGTAGTAGATAGCGAGTAGTAGAGTAGTGGAGAGTGAGTAGTAGAGAGTGAGTAGTAGAGAGCGAGTAGTAGAGAGCAAGTAGTAGAGTGTGAGTAGTAGAGAGTAGGTAGTAGAGAGTGAGTAGTAGAGAGTAGTAGAGAGTGAGTAGTAGAGTGAGTAGTAGAGAGTAGTAGAGAATGAGTAGAAGAGAGTAAGTAGTAGAGAGTGAGTAGCAGAGAGAGAGTAGTATAGAGTAGTAGAGAGTGAGTAGTAGAGTGAGTAGAGGAGAGTAGTAGAGAGAGAGTAGTAGAGAGTGAGTAGTAGAGAATAGTTGAGAGTAGTGGAGTAGTAGAGAGTGAGTAGAAGAGAGTGAGTAGTAAAGAGTAGTAGAGAGCCAGTAGTAGAGTAGTGGAGAGTGAGTAGTAGAGAGCGAGTAATAGAGAGCGAGTAGTAGAGTGTGAGTAGTAGAGAGTGGGTAGTAGAGAGTGAGTAGTAGAGAGTAGTAGAGAGTACTAGAGAGTGAGTAGTAGAGTGAGTAGTAGAGAGAAGTAGATAATGAGTAGTAGAGAGTAAGTTGTAGAGAGTGAGTAGCAGAGAGAGAGTAGTAAAGAGTAGTAGAGAGTGAGTAGTAGAGTGAGTAGTAGAGAGTAGTAGAGAGAGAGTAGTAGAGAGTGAGTAGTAGAGAATAGTCGAGAGTGAGTAGTAGAGTAAGTAGTAGAGTGAGTAGTAGAGAGTAGTAGAGAGGGTAGTAGAGAGTGAGTAGTACCGAGTAGGAGAGAGTGAGTACTAGAGAGTGAGTAGTAGAGAGTGAGTAGTAGAGAGTGAGTAGTAGAGAGTAGTAGAGTAGTGGAGAGTGAGTAGTAGAGAGCGAGTAGTAGAGAGCGAGTAGTAAAGAGCGAGTAGTAGAGAGAGTAGTAGAGGGTGAGTAGTAGAGAGTGAGTAGTAGAGAGTAGTAGAGAGCGAGTAGTAGAGTAGTGGAGAGTGAGTAGTAGAGAGCGAGTAGTAGAGAGCGAGTAGTAGAGAGTGAGTAGTAGAGTGTGAGTAGTAGAGAGTGGGTAGTAGAGAGTGAGTAGTAGAGAGTAGTAGAGAGAGAGTAGTAGAGAGTGAGTAGTAATGAATAGTAGAGAGTAGGGAGTAGTAGAGAGTGAGTAGTAGAGAGTAGTAGAGAGCGAGTAGTAGAGTAGTGGAGAGTGAGTAGTAGAGAGCGAGTAGTAGAGAGTGAGTAGTAGAGAGGTAGAAGAGGGTGAGTAGTATAGAGAGTGAGTAGTAGAGAGTAGTAGAGAGCGAGTAGTAGAGTAGTGGAGAGTGAGTAGTAGAGAGCGAGTAGTAGAGAGCGAGTAGTAGAGAGTGAGTAGTAGAGTGTGAGTAGTAGAGAGCCGGTAGTAGAGAGTAGTAGTAGAGAGTAGTAGAGAGTGAGTAGTAGAGTGAGTAGTAGAGAGAAGTAGATAATGAGTAGTAGAGAGTAAGTTGTAGAGAGTGAGTAGCAGAGAGAGAGTAGTAGAGAGTAGTAGAGAGTGAGTAGTAGAGTGAGTAGTAGAGAGTAGTAGAGAGAGAGTAGTAGAGAGTGAGTAGTAGAGAATATTAGAGAGTGAGTAGTAGAGTAAGTAGTAGAGTGAGTAGAAGAGAGTAGTAGAGAGGGTAGTAGAGAGTGAGTAGTACAGAGTAGGAGAGAGTGAGTAGTAGAGAGTGAGTAGTAGAGAGTGAGTAGTAGAGAGGAGTAGATAGCGAGTAGTAGAGTAGTGGAGAGTGAGTAGTAGAGAGCGAGTAGTAGAGAGCGAGTAGTAGAGAGCGAGTAGTAGAGAGAGTAGTAGAGAGAGAGTAGTAGAGAGTGAGCAGTAGAGAGTAGTACAGAGTGAGTAGTAGAGAGGGAGTAGTAGAGAGTGAGTAGTAGAGAGCAGTAGAGAGTGAGTAGTAGAGAGTGTGTACTAGAGAGAGAGGAGTAGGGAGTAGTAGAGTAGTAAAGAGTGAGTAGTAGAGAGTGATTAGTAGAGAGTAGTGGAGTAGTAGAGAGTGAGTAGTAGGGAGTGGTAGAGAGTGAGTAGTAGAGTTAGTAGTAGGGAGTAGTAGAGAGTGAGTAGTAGAGTGAGTAGTAGAGAGAAGTAGAGAGCGAGTAGTAGAGAGCAAGTAGTAGATAGTGTGTAGTAGAGAGTTAGTAGTAGAGAGTAGTAGAGAGTGAGTAGTAGAGAGTAGTAGAGTAGTAGAGAGTGAGTAGCAGAGTGAGTAGTAGAGAATAGTAGAGAGAAGTGGAGTAGTAGAGAGTGAGTAGTAGAGAGTGAGTAGTAGAGAGTAGTAGAGAGCGAGTAGTAGAGTAGTGGAGAGTGAGTAGTAGAGAGCGAGTAGTAGAGAGCGAGTAGTAGAGAGTAAGTAGTAGAGAGAGTAGTAGAGGGTGAGTAGTAGAGAGTGAGTAGTAGAGAGTAGTAGAGAGCGAGTAGTAGAGTAGTGGAGAGTGAGTAGTAGAGAGCGAGTAATAGAGAGCGAGTAGTAGAGAGCGAGTAGTTGAATGTGAGTAGTAGAGAGTGGGTAGTAGAGGGTGAGTAGTAGAGAGTGAGTAGTATAGAGTAGTAGAGAGAGAGTAGTAGAGTAGTGGAGAGTGAGTAGTAGAGAGCGAGTAATAGAGAGCGAGTAGTAGAGAGCGAGTAGTAGAGTGTGAGTAGTAGAGAGTGGGTAGTAGAGAGTGAGTAGTAGAGAGTAGTAGAGAGTTAGTAGTAGAGTGAGTAGTAGAGAGAAGTAGATAATGAGTAGTAGAGAGTAAGTTGTAGAGAGTGAGTAGCAGAGAGAGAGTAGTAGTAGAGAGTGAGTAGTAGAGTGAGTAGTAGAGAGTAGTAGAGAGAGAGTAGTAGAGGGTGAGTAGAAGAGAATAGTAGAGAGTGAGTAGTAGAGAATAGTAGCGAGCGAGTAGTAGAGTAGTGGAGAGTGAGTAGTAGAGAGCGAGTAGTAGAGAGCGCGTAGTAGAGAGCGAGTAGTAGAGTGTGAGTAGTAGAGAGTGGGTAGTAGAGAGTGAGTAGTAGAGAGTGAGTAGTAGAGAGTAGTAGAGAGAGAGTAGTAGAGAGTGAGTAGTAGAGAATAGTAGAGAGTAGTGGAGTAGTAGAGAGTGAGTAGTAGAGAGTGAGTAGTAGAGAGTAGTGGAGAGCGAGTAGTAGAGTAGTGGAGAGTGAGTAGTAGAGAGCGAGTAGTAGAGAGCGAGTAGTAGAGAGCGAGTAGTAGAGAGTAAGTAGTAGAGAGAGTAGTAGAGGGTGAGTAGTAGAGAGTGAGTAGTAGAGAGTAGTAGAGAGCGAGTAGTAGAGTAGTGGAGAGTGAGTAGTAGAGAGCGAGTAATAGAGAGCGAGTAGTAGAGAGCGAGTAGTAGAATGTGAGTAGTAGAGAGTGGGGTAGTAGAGGGTGAGTAGTAGAGAGTGAGTAGTAGAGAGTAGTAGAGAGCGAGTAGTAGAATAGTGGAGA